>NC_133581.1:24374037-24691180 GCF_964106895.1 Numenius arquata | reverse complement strand
TTTATACCAGATGTAGGATCCTTTTAGTAAATAAATGCCTCTTGTCTTAAGCTGCATCCATCCCACTGACATTTGTGAAACAGTGTAATGTAGCAAATCATATCCAACATAAACAGATGAAATGCATCATAAATGGAACAGGATGCACCTGGAAAATGGTGTAATGAAAGAAAATGTATGATTTCAGCAGATTGGGTATTTCTAATTAGCCCTGAATAGTTCATTTTCATGGATAAGTATATATCCGTGTAGTGCTTTCATGATAGTTCATGATCGGTGCTCTTTCCTTTTATTGCCAGCAGATGTCTCTCTTGAATATTGCATAGCATGACAATTGATAATCTTAACTGTGTTTTAAGGTCCATGCGTAGGTCTTACAGCCGCTAAGTACCTCTTTCTAGCTCGCTCCCAATTAACTGAAATTCTCTTTTTCTCTATGCAGCAATGTGGCTTTGCACGTAGATGTCTAGAAATATATTGAATTAATGGTATCCAAGAATGAATATGATAAATGTCATCCAAATGTGCTTCAGTTGCATAAAAAATAGTAATGGAATGATGCACTGCAGGAAAGACAATTTGAAAAATATCTCATTTGATTTTGTTGGCGAAGAATATTACAAAAAAGTGAGGGCTTAGACAAGGTTTGAATAATATAGCAGAAAAAATATCTTACCAATAGCTTAGAGAAAACATCTTTCATATAAGCATGGAATTACTCGCGTGCCATCTTTGGTCTTATTTCCCAATTCATATTCTGAGCTGAAATAAGAAAGTAGTCTAAGCAGGAGTGGCAAATAGATAGTATAACCTTTTATATTTTGCCCTTATTAATACCAAAGTAAGATTTTGAATGAGAAGGTGGAATTTGATGACAAGTTTGAGCAGGGTGAGATTTGAGTAAGTCCAGCATACAGTAATGGGAAAGTCTTACAGGGACAGCTGCTGCTGTCCCTGTAACAAACTCATGGAGTTTTTGGGGCAGGAAACTGGGTGTCGATGAGATGTTGAAAAGTTGAAAGCAAGGCTTAAGTTGTCTTGTTATCAGTATAGGGATGGGTCAAAGATGGGATGTGGTTGAAACACCAGCTGCTCTGTTGGGCGGCAGAAGCTTTGACATGCTGAAAAGGAGTGGGCACATACAATAGAAGTCCACAGAGAGAGAGAGAAGTCACAGTGGAGGTTCTCTTGTTATGGCATAGAATTTGGCAAGTAAATGTGGAAATTAATTAATTGGTATATGTTGCAGAAGAAGTGGTCTGAAAATGAGGATTAAAACAGACATGGATTCACTAGGGATTCTCTCCTTATTAGCACAGCCTGGTGTGTCAGCCTGCTTCTGAGATAAAGGTTCACAAGAACGATAAGAAACTTCAGAAACAGAAGGGGTTATTGAATAGTGAAAACGGGATAATGGAAAGGTTCCAATTTTAACTTGCGGAATGTAAATGGAGGTGGTGTCCAAGCAAGCGTGTGCAGTATTAGCACATGCATAAAAATACATGTCACTGAAAAGCAAATATATTTTACACATAATTCACTTAATGATCGAGATGGAAGGGGGGAAGCTGTGGGGACAGAGATTAATTTGTCTAACAGTCGAGCCAAGTAATTTTTCCCACTGAATACTCTTCAGGTATAACATGCGTGGAGTGCTAGAGTGGAGGGTCTCGTCTGCTATCTCACAGCAATGTTTAGCGTAGCAGGATTTGTTTCTGTTAAAATATACACTTCTGGAAAATCTGTTAGAAATGAAGTCAAATAGGATCCCTGAAGAAACCTTCTGGGTATTTTTAAAGTGTTTTTTAATACAAACCCTTTAGGAAATGGTGACACATCCCCAAAATGATAGATACTTGAGAAATGCACTGCTAGAAATAAATTCTTTTATTGTGTTTTGTATTACTTTTCAAGTTCTTTTAGTTTCTTTTATGAAAAGCTATTTCTCTTTCACTGTGAGAGTGTTTCTGTGGGAAAAATGTATCTGATATCAACAGATTCCATGTGGGGTTGTTTCAGGGATATGTGTAGTTTATGAGGGCACAACTTCCATTATAAGGAAAATGAAAATTCTCCTTTTTTAATGAACCACACAATGTAAGAACAAAGAGGCCCTTGATAACTGCAAGAAAGAAGAGGAAAGAGAGTCTTATTTCCAAGCCTGTAAGCAGCAATTTTATGAGTCTAGAATTTTAGATATGCAGAAGGAAGAAAAATACCTGGATGGCAAATTATCTTTAAAATGAATGCAAAATGGGTGTCCGTTTTCCTAACTGGCTTTGCAAATGTCAGGTGTGGAGTTTTCCTTATGAATCTAACCTTTAAGAGAGGCTGCTTAGGGCTGCTGTCCTGCTGCTCTGCAGACTCCAGGAAAATAGTGGAACATCTCTCTCTAGATTAACACAAATTGATCATAGTATTTCTGCACAGCTGGTCAGACCTTACTCCACTAGTACATATATAGCAAATATTGCACAAAATACCGACTGTGGGTTTTGCTGATAGGAAAGGATAAATAATTGCTGATAAGGAGTTTGGTTAAATTGCTGATCATAATATTCACATTGATTTACTGAATAACCGTGCCTTACTGGAAAGTGCTGCAGGGAGAAACTTCTTGCTTTCACCGTGGACTGTGAAATCCAAGTAATTTGATTTTAAGTAGTAATCTGTCTCTGAAATTAGGGCAAGAGAATAAGGACACTTCAGTCATTACATCCCTGTTGTGTCAACCTTGTCCCAATTTCATATTTTTTTTCCCTCTCTGAATAGAAATAACATAGATCAACACATGTTCATTACTGCTGTGGTTTTTGATATGCAGGAAGTGATATCTGGGCTTTAAAAGATGGATGGTCAATTAGTTTATGACTGTTAACAGCAGTCCAGTTTGTGAAGATGGAGTAACTGTTAATCAAATAACGCTCAGAATCTCTGCTGGTTGCTTCTAATTGGCAAAAGGAATTATTTTGCTTTTATATAGTGCTGCACAACAGGTACCATACATAAATCTTCTGTTTCATCTTCTGATGCATTCAGTATTGGATGGAGGAAAGGTTTGATCTGATGCATGCACTTGTTACTCCCTGCACCCTGCTGTGAGCAGGCAGTTAGGCTATGTGGCCTCTGGTGGTCTCTTCCCACCTAAATTGTTCTGTGAGTATATTCTATGATAAGAAATAACATTCTGTACCATTTCTAGTGATCACAACTATGCAAACAAGTTATGCAACATTGGTGGTCCTTTGCTACTTCATTTGTTAACAAATTAAAATTAAAAAACAACCTAGATAATCAGTCCAAATATTTTATTACATGGACCTTTTGAAGTGAATGAGAGTATTTTTATTGGTGGCAATAAGAGCTAGGTCAGACTTTTCACACATAGATTTTCACTTCCTGTAAACACAGTAAAATTTAAGAAAATTTTTATGTAATTGTACTCTTTAGAAATATATCCTTTTCTAGAGGAAAAAAAAAACACTGCTGGAAAATAGTGTAAAAACTGCATATAATGTGAAATGTCTAATAAAATCAGTTTTAAAAGCTACTTAAGATAGTTTAAGTTATGAATACAGATTGATACTAGAAATCAGTATGTTTTTCACCATATGACTTTTTTCTTTTTCCTTTTATATTTCATTTATGAAGTTGAAGTAAATATGCATCTGGGTATAGACACTTTTTTTTAATTATTTTTAAGACCACAATATATTTCTTGGTTTTAGCATTGCAGAAAAATATCTGCCTAATTTTAAAAGCTTTGTACTTATACAAATAAGCCTAATTTTAAAAGCTTTGTACTATTTTTTATATAAATGATGTCATTAGAAAGATAGAAATAATTTTTGTAATGTTTTGTCAAACCTATAATGTAGTATCTAAAATTTTCCTTTGAATTATTTGGTAATCGGCTTCCTAAATGATACTAGAAGCATGATACAAAGCAACAGGAGTCAAGAAATTCCAAACTAAGGATGCCGTTATTCAAGGTTTCTTTCACATTAAGATGAATCAAAGTGAGCATTATTTCTTTGACCTTCATCGTTCTGTATTCTATTGCTAATACATTATTTTAATATGATTTTTGTTGGTATGTATGAACTTCATGTGACACTGTATTGCAGTAACTGTTGCCTCAATCCTTCTGCAAAATTTAATAGGTATATACTGCAGTCACAGTTTATTCTGGTTCATAATTATTCATCTGAACTTTCTTTGTCATTTTAGGCTAAAATACCCAAAGCTCCTTGTTAGATTAATTTTTTTAAGGTGACTATGAAAATTGATTTGGTAATTGAAAAATGATTGAAATAAACACAATTGCTCATGGTGCTTGAATATGCAATTAATGCAATACTTAGAATTTACAGCTATTACAAAGATCAAAGAAAACAGGCTGGTTATTTTTGTAGTTATAATTAGATATTCTACAGGGAGACATTTTAAGCTTGTTGCTTCTCATATGAAAGAACATAGTGGATATAACGAAGTCTTTCCAGGAAAAAAGAAATCTTTGTAGTTACATGTGTTTTCCTTTCTGGAAATATCCAGTCCACAGCAAAAGCCATGTACATGTTTGAAAACGTTAATGGAAAGCTGAAGAAGCAGTGGGAGCTGTGTGTTTTGAAGGTATGTGGATGGGCGACAGCCCTGTCTGCTTGCTTGATCTGTTCCTTCAGGCAGAGGCTGGATGAGAAAGAGCTACCCAGGGTAAGAAAGAAGTAATCTTGCATTTTCAATACAGCAGTAAGACATGATAGGAATAGCCTTGCAATATAGGAATTTTTATTCAGATTTGGAGGTCATTGTTCTGCTTTATTGCAAGATGCTCCTGAACATCTAGAGATGAGCAGGGGCTCTGCTTTCTCTTATGCCAGTGTTGGGCTGTTACAGGCTTCTTGGGCTGGTTTTGCTGTAGTTACCCTTTGTCACAGCAAAATTTTACTTCTGTTGTGCTTGGGAATACTACACTTAGAGATGACTTTAAATCTTCAGTTATGACCAATATGAGTTTCTGTCTGTTGCTTCATATACGTTGCAGGTGGTTTGTAGCACTTATGCTGACTCTCAGGTTGTTGCTAGATGCAATTTAAGCTGTTACCTTTTTTGAGTATTATTAATGTGAGGAGCCATTTGTCTTTTTTTTAATTTTTTTTACTGCAATTAGGATCAAATGAGGCAATTTAATTCAGCAGCACAAAAAGCGGAGGAAACCTAATACTACTCTGTTTTGATGTGACATAAGCGTATTTCATTTAAAAATCAATTGTTAAAATGTGTTAAATTTTCAAGAGCAGAGCCAAGGCCCGTCCCTCTCACAATGCAGTTACCTTGGCTTCTTGCCTGGCTAGAGCTGGAATCTATAGTCATTTCACAGTACGTCAAGTTACTAAATCAGAATTTAGCCTAATAGGATTTTACAAGAATCAAAAGCAAAGGATGGGACAGCATCAGCTCCTGCTTCCTGTCTGAAAAATACTACATGTAAATCTGTAGAAAAAGATGAAAAAAATCGGAGAATAAATTCCTGCCCTGTGCTACATATTCTCCCCTTCACTCTATTGCAGCCTTTGCACACGCTGTTGTTTCAGCTGAATGGAAATAATATACGTCAAAATACAGAATACAGCCATTGTCATCAAAGATCCTCCTTTCCTTTAAGCATGGCTCATTTCTTCCTGTGGAGAACTGAGCTCCAATTAACATCCTGAGGAGTATTATTTTCAATGTGCTGTGGACTACAGATGTCTTTTGTGTGCTTTCCTAGGCCATGATCTCCAGGGTCAGAGAGTCCTTGCATGTCTGGTAGTGGGTTCATCTGTATCACTGGAGGGTGAAATGCTGTCCAAGTGTTCGGAATGATCTGCAACCTTTCTTGCTCTGACTTCCTTCCCAAACAGCTTTTCTACAGACTCACTGGGATCTGAGGCCACTCCATTTGCATTTTGTGAGGATCACCTTGGATTTAAGGAGGATGCATGCCTTTATTTACCAACTCATTTTCAGGAGGGGGCTGCTGCTCTGTCACTGTAATGGGAAACCAGTTTTCCGTTTTCAGCCTGCTTTGCAGTAGGATTCACCCCTTGCACAGGGAGTGTCTCTGATTCATGGTGGAAGATTCTGGTAAGCATGGAGAGTAACCCCATCTCATGTCCCTGCAGTTTTTGTTTCTGTCCAGCAGTGCTATCCTGATCTCTTCTTGCCAAAGTTTATCTTTCCCCGGAGGGCTTTCATATGCCAAGGAAGCTCCTGAAAAAAACTCGCTCTGGCTCAGCACAGTAAGGTTTATGAGCTGTGCTGGAACTCATGAAGTTATGCACCTACCTAATTTTCCATTCCAGCTTTCCATGTATGATGTACGATAGTAATGTCAGAATAGTGCGTCACTGCCTTTTAAAAGTCCTTCATGTGTTTTGGAACAAGTAACTGCACAGCCCAGTAGACAAACTGGCTCCCAACTGGGAGGTCCAGTGCCTCTGTCATGCCCCAATTTGCAGTGCAGATGCACCCAGGGTGGTGGAATTGCGTCTCTTCCTAGATGACAAGACATATCCAGAAGACTTCACTGAATTTCACTGAATTTCACTGAATTTTTTTAGAGTTGGAAGGGACCATAAAGATCATCTAGTCCAACTCCCCTGCCGAAGCAGGATTGCCCAGAGCATGTTACTCAGGACTGCATCCAGGCAGGTCTTGAAAATCTCCAGAGAAGGGGACTCCACAACCTCCCTGGGCAGCCTGTTCCAGTGCTCTGTCACCCTCACTGTGAAGAAGTTTTTTCTCATATTTGAGTGGAACCTCCTATGTTCCAGCTTGTGCCCGTTGCCCCTCGTCCTCTCACTGGCAACCACTGAAAAGAGTCTGGCTCCCTCCTCCTTCAACCCACCCTTCAGATACTTATAAGCATTGATAAGGTCTCCCCTCAGCCTTCTCTTCTCCAGGCTAAAGAGTCCCAGCTCTCTCAGCCTTTCCTCATAAGGGAGATGCTCCAATCCTTGAATCATCCTTGTTGCCCTTCGCTGGACTCTTTCCAGTAGTTCCCTGTCCCTCTTGAATTGGGGAGCCCAGAACTGGATGCAGTATTCCAGTTGTGGCCTCACCAGTGCAGAGTAGAGGGGGAGAATGACTTCCCTCGACCTACTAGCCACACTCTTCCCTATGCAGCCCAGAATTCCATTGGCCTTCCTGGCCACAAGAGCACACTGCTTGCTCATTGTCATTTTTCTGTCTACCAGGACCCCCAGATCTTTCTCTTCAGAACTTGACTCCAGCAGGTCCACACCTAACCTTTATTGGTGCCTAACATTCTTAGGACTTAATCCTATGATTTATTTAATGGAATTGGATGAAATTTTCCAACAAAAGCTTGAAAAAAAATTGGAAGATCTAATTCTGTAAACATTAAAGAAGATACTTTCTTCTAGTTCAGTGAAAGGGTTGCAAGCCAACTTAGTTATGTTCTGTCTAGGCTTGAGACTGCAACCAGGGTTTTGCATGATTACAATCTTTTTAACCAGCATTTCTTGTTCTAATGTTTAACTTACTCTCCACTTTTGAGAAATAAATGTGTTTTTTTCCCTGGTCTTCTTTAATCTGGGTTTCCATAAATTATTTCTATAATATACTCTAGGGTATCTTCAATTTTTTGTATTAATTTATAAGACACCTCCCACTGAGGGTGCTTCCTGCAGAATCAGAACTCTTTTCTAATACAAGAGAGGTGAAAAACTTCAAATGAAACTCTGATGAAAGGAGAGGTATAAAATAAGAATTTTTTTTTTTTAAGAGGTGAATTATTTCCTCTGTCTTCTACTATCAAAATGTTCAATGCCTGATTTCTAAAACACAGCGAGTTTGCAATTTCTAGTACTTCATAACAGCTGCAGGTCCCAAAAGATCAATAGTAAACAAACATGTATAGTCAATGCTGACAGTTTCATTTTTAGAAGGGACTCTTTTGAGAGTGGAGAATGAATCTCTGCTGTTTAATTTAATATTTATTGTCTGACTGCCTGTCTCTTTGCTTTGGGGATGCTAAGAACAATGAGGTCTACTGATATTCTTGTCTTTTCCTCTGCTTCTTGATGCTTTTAAAATAACAAAATATGTAAGGTGGACGCTAGGCTATGTTAGAGATGCATTGGTTGCTACTGTCAGGTTTATTTTCATTAGCTGAAATTCAAGTAACGAAGGGTGAAGAAGGGCACGTACCCTCGTATTTTTTTTTTGTTCTAGATAGTGGAAATGCTAATAAATGGTAAATGTGAACCTTTCTGTGTGGAGGTTTACCAAATGGGCATTTTTTCTTACAGTGTTCACAGTAGCTGCCATAACAGAGATATTTACTGCATGGAATTTCTTGCCATTTCAGGTCATAGAACTACTAGCGTACTCTCTATTTGCCTTATGGACTAGTTTAATTACATTGTGGTGATAAAAGTCCAACATGTAATGGTGCCTGGTCTTCTTTAAGAGGCAGTGTGGTCCACTGAATGGAGTCCATGGGTCAAGTCTGCTTCAGGCTTTGCTAAGCACCTTATGCATTTCCTTCTCCATTTGCTAATTTGTCTGTTCAGATTGGCAATTCATGTAGTCTGTGTGTTTGTGCATTGTCTAGCACAATTTGATTTTGAGATCATAGTAGGACCATAGTTTTTGTTATTACTAACTATAACACCGTGTTCAAGAACATAACGTATGAGAATCAACTTCTATTTAAAGATCCTGTTGTATTTCCTCTCAGATATGCAAACATTTCAAGGCACTTAATATTATGTTTTATTAAAAATTCCAGGGCACAGAATTACCATCATCCACTTAATGACTTTAGATTTATGTAAAAATAAGTGAATTCTTTAAAAAAAAGGTAAAGTGGATGTTTGTTGAAACATAAATTTGAGAACAAGTGGACTGTTCCAATACCGATGATATAGCTCTAGATGTACAATTGTTAGGACTGTATCAAAATGTACACTTTATGTGGGTTCTTTCTTTCTAATAGATAGTAAATTACTAATTTTGAAGCAGGTCTCTGCTGAATTAAAAGATGAAGCAACATTTTATTTGGTGCCAAAATTAGTTACTTAAACCAATTATGAATATGTTTCCATGACTTTAGCTGTTCAAAATCATTGCTAGAAAAGTGCTCTTCATTTTAAAGACACAAGAGCTTAATGGTCTTTCTGGGCATGTGCTGCACTCATACATTTTAAGAGCTACATTTGAATATGGAGATTGGAGCCTATATTGTTTGCATACCCTAAAGGATATATGATATATGTTGTCCTGTGTATAAATGACCCAGGGGATTAATGGTTGTCTATGAAGACTTTCAGTTTTAGAATCTAGCCTCTTCACTGATACTATGGTGAATAATGCTTTAGAAATGCTTAAAATAGAATCCAGATGAAAACAATATTTTTTCCCATTGTCTATATGAAATGAATTGTGAGTCATCCTTGCTGTCATGCGATCATAGGCGCTTAGGCCCCAGTAATCAGTAATTATTGCACCTGTTCCAGGAGGTGCCATTTAGAAAACCAAAGGATCATTGGATTTATACTGTTTTATTACCCAGCCTTCTAGCTCATTTCTGAAGCATGCTGATGGAGCTGTACTGAAAAGTGGGATGAAATGCCTCATTCTGCCATTTACTTTGCTGGAGGCAGGATTTGAACCTTGCCTTTTGAGAAAAATATTAAATGTTACTTATGAAAACATTTTTGTTCAGCTCGTGCCATCAGCTCTTTCTACTGCTTCATTTGTGATTCATATCACAAATGTGTTATAGTATTGTGTGTTATAACATTTTGTGTTATATTGTGTAGAATGTGTAAGAGAGATTTCAAAAGGCAACAGCAAAGAACAATCAAACAATTAACAGGCAGTTAGTGGTAGACACAATGCAGAAAGTGGAATAATCATCCCAGATATCTTGGAAAAGATTAAAGAATTCTGTCATCCTTTCAGGGTAATATTTATAGGCTTTGCCTCTGACTTTAGTACACATGACACTATGGGGTTTTTTTTCTTTCTTTTTTCAGTTCATCTGAAAAACTTTTTTTACCAGGAGGGAACAAACTTCAAGTAAAACATGACTTTCTACTTGACCCTTTCACTATAGAGGATTAACAGGTTTGGTGGATTCCTAGTATTCTCCCGGGGAGACGAGCCTAGGTCACAGATACCTGTTTTTTGAGTGAGCTTTTGAAGCTGCTGGACAAGAAGCTCGGTCTATGAAATTTTAGAATAGAAATGACAGAATTGCTAAGGGCAGGACAATACCTTCAAAACCTTTTATTGTCCTAGTCAAATTCACACGGATGTTTGCAATTAGTTTGTGATAAGTGGAGTATAAAAATGGCTTGAACAGTGTGCCAAAGCAAAAAATCCCTTGCATGGAAAACTGAGTTCATTAGTTTTATTGAATATTGATGCAGAAATTTTCATTCCGATTACTCAGTTATTAAATTTTTCAGTCAAGACAATTAAAAAGGAGGAAGTAGGTGTAGCAAACCTTTTCTCCTACTGTATGAATTCTCTCTCCCTCTCTCCTTATTGGAGACAAGGTCTCCATATGTCTCTAGTTTTGTCTTACTGTCGTCTTTTTTTAAAAAAAATTATTTGGACCATTATGGTATTTAGCAGGCCTGGTTTTGGATAGTGTTAAGTAAGTGCTGTACAAACATACATGAAAAAAACAGTTCTTTCCAAAAAAACCGTTGTCTTAGTGGTTATCACTTGTGTGACAATTATTACTTTACTACACATACTCTGCCATGAGTTACTTTTTTCTGTTGTGTTAAAGCTCACTGCTCTGTACTAGAATAATTTTGTATATTCCACATAATTTAATCATACCCCAGCACATTATTAATAATTATCATAATCTGCATTACAGTAATGCCAAGAATTATCAGTCATAGGCCAGAAAGCTGTTTGCTCAGTGCTGTTAAAACACATCATGAAAGCAGTCCCAGGCACGACAAGGTTCTCATGTAAAATCATTATGGTTGAACAGATAATGGGTAGAACTGGGTGCCAGTAATTCTTGTTTTCTAAATCTGCCTCTACTGCTGATTCACTGGATGGTTTTGCCAGCGGAGCTACTGCTGATCCAGACACAAGTTTGCAGATGTCTGTAAGTGTCTGTTTTCCTTGACATAACATGGGATTAATTCTCTGCCACTTTTGGATGAATAAGGGCAAATAACGCATGATATGTATGAGATGGCTTTGCTGTGAGCTGCTGGAAGGCAGAACAATACAAAAATTTAGGCTGAGGGTGTCAGGCGAGAGGTCTTCTGCTCATCTATCAGGACCCTGAGGTTGTTTTCTGCAGAGCTGCCGCCCAGCTAGTCAGTCCCCTCACTGTAGAGATTCACAGAGTTGGTGCACTCAGGGCTTTGCTTCTGTCTTTATTGGACTTCATGAAGTTTTTGACGGTCTTAGCTCCAGTTTGTAGAGTTCCCTCTGAGTGGTAGCCCTGCCCTCCAACTCCCTCGACTTTGGTTTCATTTGCAAGCTGTTAGAGAGCACAGTCCATCCTACAGATGTAGGTGTGTAGCTTTCACACATGTAGGTGTGAAAGCTCATCTCCTCTTTCAGCATGGGTAAGGGTCTTTTCCAGCAGTAATGTAAGCATTATCCCAAACACTTAGAAATAATGAAAAAGAATAAAAAAAACCCTTATGCACATATATGTGTTGTTTTTATTCCAGTACAGTGGAGTTGGCAGGTCTCATTTAAGGACGGGAGACAGCCCCAGCCCACAGGTTTGGGTTGGAGCTGGGCTGCAGCATTTGCATGTGGACATCTAGTCTGTTCAAAGCTGACCATCCTCTGAAAGAACTTAAATGACAAAGTAAACACCTGTTACAGCAGGTAACAAGAGCTTGGGGGGGTACGAAATGGCCCCGCAGGAAGTATTTAATTTAAGAAATACTGCTACCAGCTGTAGCACTGTGGAGTCCGCAGTGATTTGCACTGGCCAGAGACTGGTGCAATTTGTTGCTGTAGGAGGTGAAGGGTGATTTTAGAGAGGGAAGGTAGCTCACTTCACCTTGCTAACAGCCTGGCTACACCAGTCCAAAGGTGATTTACCCGTGGTTACAAAGTGAAGAACGTCACAGCTGTCAGTGGTAACCCTTTGCTCTAACATTTAGCATGCTAAAAAACAAAGTAAAAGCTTGATTTAAACCAATGAAAGCAAAGGAAGTGCATAACTATATATAGCATGCCTGATCCTCTTTCCCTCCCTTGTGCTCTAATGTTGTGGATTTCTTGAGAATGTGTTTGGGAGGAAGAAGGGGAAGAGGGGCACTGTGAGGGTTGCTGCCTGCACACAGTGGGGAGAATTAGAAATCAGGTTGCTGCCTTAACTCTGCCAGTTTAAGCCAAAGCCACAGGGTTATTATTTTTGACATTGCGCACAGTGGATTGTAACTTCAGCTCTCATTAACTCTAATGGGATCTTTGCTTGCAATCTGCCACTGCTACAGCAGTGAAAATCTGTCCCTTAATGCTATTTTACTATTGCAGGTTTTTGTGTTTAATTATATTATATAATAATTTGTTGCAGCATCTACAGGATTCCTTTAGGAGTGCACTTGAAGCGCTTATGAATTTTTATAAACACAAGCTGTGTATCACTTTAAGTTTCTCATTGCTTTTGTAAGCTATTCTGCCTTAATACTGCAACATTCTTAATCCCCTTTCTGAGTGAGCACCATCTTTTACAGCATGGCCATTTTGAAAAGCACAAGGATATTAATGCTGAGAAGCCCAAACCTCTTGTTATTGTATTGATGACTTGTGAGAAAACACTCAGGTGTTACAGCCTGCTCCTACTAGAGGCAAAAGCAGAAAAAACTACCAAGACACTAGTATGTAGAAGGTTTATCTTTAGTGCTGAAATGCATTATAATTTTGCTAAGATTATTGACATGAGAAGATAGATACGTTGCCACATACATTTTTTTCGTGGATGTGCATTCCAACTTTTATGAGAATTGGTTTACCTTTTTCTGCTTTTTTCTCAGGCATGCAACTACTTTTAACTGATCTGCAAAATGAAGTTGCAAGATATATCTAAAAATTACTGGGTCTGAATTATTCACTAAGCTCTGTCCTTGTGCAGGCTGTCATCAGCTCTACAGCCCTATGAAGCTAATTTCTCAGAAATATAAGTGAGTATGATAGCTGTTGCTCTGTTTTCCTTGTGCAACTTTATTTTTTTTGTCTCCTCTCCATACATATACATATATATTTGTGTACATATGTGTAGAGAGAGATTGGTATTTCTGGAGGGAAAGCAAGATTTATTATGCTGCTTTTAATTTGCTTTGGAGGCATTGCTTACTGGGGACACAGTATGTACTGAACAGAGCGTACTAATTAAGTACCAGGAGGCAGACCAACCCATTTACTTGAGACTTTGCCACAGATGTGTTAATTGTTTACGCGACTTTCCCACCAGCTCCCCTTCCTTTTTGAACCATCTACGCCATATATATACTGCCTGCCAGCAAGTTGATCAGCACTATTCTCCCACCTTGTCAAAGGCAAGGGAACATTCCTACTTCTTCTGGCCAAGGAATTATTTTTCCGGCTACTTGTCCTTTTGGCAGAGTCTGTAGTGCTGGGTTGATGGTTTGCTCTATGTGTCAGTTGTGCTGTGGATATGATGTGTGTTCGAGTTGCTTCATGCTGGGGGGTCAGCAAGAAATTTTCTCCATGCTACTACTATTAAGGAAAAATATTCTAATTTGAGCACTGATTAAAGAAGCTCCCATTCAAATGTGTAATTTTACCCAGGGAAGAGTTTAGTCATGGGAATCTTCCTCCAGAACTGTATCCTGTGAGATGGGATGTGCCAGGGTCCTTTTCTGCTTTGGACCTTGAGAGTGCTAGAGAGGACTGCATTAAACTAACACATGCGAGATAAGGGATGCTGGAATTTGTCAACAGTTGTATGTGGAATAACATTGTGACTGTTTTCTGAAACTGGGAGCTGTGTGCAAAACTCATCCTTTCCTCACACTGGTGACACCAGCTAAAGCCTCCTGAAGAAGGGTGTGTGATACACGCAACTGGTTTATCCAGCAAAACATACAGAGGTGTGTGTATGCTAACATGGAAATAACACAGTCCAGTGTATATGATCTGGAGTAAACCAGATTTATGCTTTTTTATGATGCAAATTGCTCGTTTAACTCTCTCAGCTCAACATTGACATTCATGTTTTAAAGAGCTCTTGAAATGAAGGAAAAAAGGTCTCCTAAAAGCAATGCTTCTGACAAGCAGAAGAGCAAATTTCCCATGAAAGAATCTATTTTGGGTATGATTTCTATCCCAGTTTAACAGGTTTGGAGAAGATGGTTCCATCTGATTTCACTTAGTCCATCCTTATGCCTCTCTAATTGCATTGTTTTAACTAGAAGCATTTCTAATCAACAATGGAGCAGTAACTCAACAGGACACTACCTAAAGTGAACTGGGACTTTGACCATTTGGGGGTGTTCTCAAAATAAAGGGCCTAACTCTGCTATCTAGTGCCAACTAAATAATTTCTTCCACAGAAAGAAATAAAATAGTAAACTACCATATTGTGTGAGTAAGCATAGTATGATTTGTTCCTGAATTTTAAAATTTGATAGATTTTTTCATATATCTCCCTTCAAAGAGGAAGGTAATTGTATTTATATAATTGAGGTAGAGGTGGTCACAGCAGGTTTTGGGGGAGGTCAATAAAGAACATGCTTCTTTACTTGCTTTACATTTATTACTTAGGACATAGTAAAAAATATTGTATTTTTCTGTTGTTTATTTTATATATTTGTGTATAGAAAAACCATTATATGTCCACATTTAAACATCTATTTAAAAAATTCTGTAAAATATTATGCTAATACATAATGACAAGTGATTCCAACCACATGAAAAAAGTATCTAATGCTAATTAGATACTTTAGATAATAATAAAAGCATTTAATAATAATTAAATAATTATTAATAATAAAATAATAATAAAAGTATCCAATGCTTATTATTATGCTAATAATTAAAGAGCATTTTCACAGTTTCTGTATATTATTTAAAGGTAATATACTGCTGTTGCACAGGCAGATGTCTGCACGACATCAATACCTCTTTATCTCTGGCTTTGAAAGTTATTTTTTCCTTTTTCAGAAACCTACATTTCTGTGCATTGCTTACATATTTAACTTTAAAGATTTGTTTTAAAATAGGTATGTGTGACATTACTAAATATCTGTCTTTGGGGGGTTAATACTTTTCTTCGTAGCACTCCTTTTCAATAGTTTCTCTTTGTATGTTAACCTTAAATTGCAAATTAAAGATTAAAGATATTTCAGGAATTGGCAAGAATTCTGAATCATAATTTGAGTGTGACATGATTTGACTTGATCGTAGACCCGGATATTTTCGGTCTTCTCAGGCATACATAAATTATTGAAAGAAAACAAAATGTAAGGAAATGCTATCCAGTCAAAATCAGAAAGGTAAGGAAATTCATGAATATCACAGCTCAAGTAAAGTATTTTTAATTCCCTTACAGATGACTGAAGAACTGATTTTCTGATCTTACCTAGTCACTTCGGCTGCAGTAATCACTGTGGCTAAGATGAACTACTGAGGTTGTCTATTAAAACGATGATTTGTAATTCAGCTCTGGAGTTACTGAAGCTTTGGGGAACTAAAAGACAAGATTTTTACTGAGTGAATCCACCAGTTTCTAATTTCACCATTCTCAAGAATTAAAGTAGTTAAATTCAAGCACCATACGAAAATACCATTAATAATTTAGATAGTTGCTGCTTAAAAGTGAAAAAATAGAAGTAAGCACTTTGACAGCAGAATGCAGTTTCTGGACTGCAGGAGGTGAAATGTAGACCACATCTCTTCGTGGTCCTCTTCAGCACTAAGAAAACCCACATTTGAAGATCTGCAAGAAGATGGGTATTTCATTAAATACACAGTATGAGAAGAGCATTATTGAGAAAAATAAAAGAACAGGTAAGGGTGGTATATTTTAATACAACTAAATGTTTCTTGACAATTAATTTAGTAGCTCTTTTCCAACTCGGATGTCCCTGACACTGTAGTTGCACTGTGACTAGTTTAATTTATTAGAACAAAACAACAAATGGATGAATTAATCTAAATTTGATTTTTAGTCTTTAAGATGCTTTCTTTTCTACCATTTTCTCCAACTAAGACAAAGGAAGAAAAAGAAACACAATGCTAGGAATGACCAATTTAATTGAAAGGAACCTGGAACAGTAGTTCGCATAAAATCAGTGTAAAGAAGGACTTTGTGATTTGGTCCATTATCTGTGAGCTTAATACATCTATGCTCTGCATCATAAGGCATTCTACATTGATAACTATAGTTTAATTACTAATTATGGAGAAATATTTTATGTAAGAGCTTTTCAGATGAAATTCAGTCATTCATGATTAATCATTACAGATTAAAGGCTTCTGTACTGAAGACCTATTTTCTATGGTTAGTGGTTTTGATTTTCCTGCCTGTCCATTGTTAAAACAGCCTGAACTTGGGGAATCTAAACAACTGAGATGGATTTAATATTTTCAGATTTTCCTCGCACAGATATTCTTCAAATTTTGTAGTCTGCAATTATTCACCAACCACTTTCTTGGTCTTTAAATTGTGGGCTCTAGATCTCATGTGAGAATTTGGTACACAGAATTAAAATAGGATGGTGTAATTTTCAATACATAAATGGGAGACAGATCATGTTTCCTTTGGGATTTCAGCCCCTGGTGTAGTTTCAATTATGCAAATAACTGATGTAGCTCTGATTGACATTAATGGGAATTACATGAGACTGATGTAGGTTGGCTGGATTTATTCTATCCCGTTGAAGTGCTATAAGTGATACCTGAGTGATGGGATTTGCTGGCTGTCTGTGCTCTGTTGGCTTTGGAGCACACCTAGGAAGGTGTAATGGGTGAGGGATATCGAGAACACCCCACCGGGATGTTGGAGAAAAATTATTTGGACTCATTCTGTTCCTGCTCTTTAGGTTTTTGGGTTGCATGGGTACCTGAGTCTGTTTCTGCCAGTGGCTGCTCGAGGTGACACTATGGTGCACAGTATGGTGCAATGTGGGCTGCACCATCTCCTCTCCTCTGCAGGTCTCCGGTGTCCTATGTGTAGCACCCTCCTTCAAAAATATAGACTGAAGCTGCTCAGCACTGTGTGTAGCTGAGCTGGTTACACAGCAGCAGCAGGATTCCAGCTTGGAGGGGGATGCACTGGAGGCATCTCAAAACAGCTTTGGCTTAGCAGGTACTGTGCAGACCTGGAGCTTGAACCTGGGGTGGCCTCGCCTGCTGAGTGCTAGCACCCAGCTGGACCAGCATGAAGAGATGATGCCCCTGCCCGGAAGCTCTGCTCCTACACCAGGGCCAAGCACAGTGACAGCATGTGCCACATGGACCAAATCTGTCAGAAACCAGGTGCCACTAGTCAGTGCCAGGGTGCTGCATCTGGCCCTTGGCAACCACCATGTACACCGGTGAGTCCTGGTTACTCAGGCAAACCCTCATTCCCTCTACACCAAACAGCTCTTGTACCAACCTTTGTCAGTTCTGGCTGGCTGCTGTCGACAGCTGATGGGCAGCAGCAACACCGGCCACCGCTACTGGCTCTGCAGAAGCTGGAGTTGGTTGGAGCGGGTCATCATGGGGAGATGTATTCACATGGGTTGCCAGCTCCTTGGCACTAACACACAGAGACATGGATCTGGTGACTGGAGAAAAGGGGACAAACAATGAGAATACAGAAGAGGAGACTGGCAGGTTCAGATAAGGACGTCCTGGGTTCTCTGAAAAGTTCAGAGGCAAATCCCTCTGGTTTGGGATTAGTTGTATTCAAAGACTCTGGGGATGGCATTGCCGTTTCTAAATGGAGTTGCTTGGTACACCTGATCTCCTGATATTTAGTGCTCAAGGAATGGTGGAAAGCAGGAATGGGCTTACAGACTGCAGGAAAGGCTCGGCAGTGTTCTTGATTTTGGGTTTCCTCGTTGAAAGACATATTGCTTTCTAGGTTAGGTGCTGCAGGGCTGTGTAGGAGCTCTACCTGACAAACTCCAGCTGAAGTGGCAGTGCAGATGGGGGCAAAAGATATTCCATTTTTCAACAATAGGAATGTGTTTTGGCTTTTGCTATGGAGAGAATGTTGAAAACGCATGACTGTTCTCTATAAATAGGAACTGTGCATGTTTTATCTGTTGAGTGGGAAAAAATAAAGTGTGAGATAGTTCTGTCTCCTGGAGGTACCAGTCCTACCGTGCTCACTTGGCAGCACATGCACATTGTCCTGCTGCAGTGAGGAACAGCTGGAGCTGGCATGCCCCCGGGTCCTTCTTGACTGTTCATCACAAATTGTTTCACAAGTGTTGAGCAAAATAGATTATTTGAGAGGCATATACATTGTGTGACAGAGTAACATATCTGAAATGCTAGAAATTGTTTAAGTTGCTAGTTCTGAGAAGAATAATCAACTTTTTTTTTTTCTAGCACTGAAAATGTGATTAAAACATTTACTATCTATTTAAGAAAACCTCATTAATTGTGAATAAAACCAGGATATGCAAGATTCCCACTTCTGCTTTTTGTTTCATAATGCCATCTTTGCATAATGGCTCCTATAATGAGTGCTGAAAATCTTTTCCTTAACAGTGTTTGTTCACATTGTATGCCCAGGCTTAGTTGATGTTTTTTCTCTCTTCCAAGATTTGCTATATATGTACTTGCATTTGGTGGCACAAAATGAGAATTTAGGGGCTATGTATTATTTCCTTATTTATTCCCTTTCAAAATTTGGACAGCATTAAATGAAAAAGATTTTGTTTCTTTACTGGGCAGAAATGCAGATTTCAGCCAGAGTCTGAAAGTCAATTTGAGTTTTATGCAGTGAATAGCATCACTAATAATAGAGATTGGGCAGGTCAGATTCTGCCCTGATTTACACATCTGTTCAACTCAATTATTATCAGATTTAATGTGATGGCAGCTACAGACAAGTGGGTAGGTTTTTGGTCCTCTAATTGAAACTTGGTTAACAAATTCTGTTTATGAAGTAGAGAGCTTCTCTGCTGTTTCCCAGAGCTGTTTGTGACTCTACAGGGCTAAGAACAGTAAAAATTGTGAAAAATGTTATTTTCTTTACTTGGAGTCCACTAGTTGTATCGTGCTAGGACTGTGGGTGAGGAGTAGCTTGCAGAGAGAAGAATTTTTTTCCTTCTGTTGCTGAGAGGCAGCCTGACTGGCCTTGAACTCCTGAGGAATTTTAAGTATCTGCCTAAAACTTCTAATCCTCTGATCCTCAAGGATGCTGTGGCCCATCTCTGCAAATGTACTGTAGGCATCGTGTCTTTGTACTGTGGGACTGTATTGTATTGTGCGGCAACTACATATTGCCTGTAGTCTGCATCCTGTTGGCATCAAACTGGGAGAATCTAGGAGGTACGAAAGTTATTTTCATTTTTTGGTCTTCTTAAGCATGTCTCAAGGCTCTGGGTTTGTCCCACTGAAGTCTTACAATACGCTCTGTCTATGCCTGTTAAGTCTCCAACAAGAATAAAAGGCATGTAGCTAAAATTCGTGGCACCCAAAATTAGGAAAAATTGATTTGGTGGTACATTGTGACACTTAGATATTTAATATTTGGTATTCTTCATGAACATGTACATAAGCAATTTTTGGCTTATAAAGAAGAGGCAAAGTCATTAGTTTTCAAAAGTAAAGAGGACGGGGAATTTCACTGCTGGCCAGTCTTCCTGTAGGAGACAGGATGCTGTTAAGAACTTTGCATACTGAAATAATTGTCATAGATATGGCACGTGAAAGTCATCTCACCTGATGTTTTGTGTCCAATATTCTTTAAAAATGGAGCTGCAGAGTTTATGCTCCAAGTGGCTCATGAGTTAAGGCTTCATTGGATCCCAGTGTGTATTTTACCTGGTAAATTGACTCAAGAAGTTGTGACCTACCACACCATATTAAGTGTGCCTGCGTTACCTGCTGCTGAGCCCACCCTAATTCCACCAAACAGGGAAGCACTCAGGGCTGCCTGCAGCCCACACCACAAGGCTACAAGTACAGGTGGAGGACAAATTGCACCAAAAAGAACCTTTTCACACAGTAATTTGCTAGTGTAACCACCACTAGAGTCCTTCCTTATTTCTTTTAAAATTCCTCACCTACCTGGATTGTCAGGCTATATGGCTCTGAACAAAGTGAATATGCTGTTTAAGTAACAGATACACTGAAATCTAATAATTTTTGTAGCTTTCTGCATGTGCCATTCTGGTAGCAATAATGACTTGTGCTGTGTAAGTGTATCTTTCTAATATGACAGAAATGAAGTTTAGGTCCATGTGCTATTTTCTGTACTTTAGAATAGATTCAATGTGAAAAAAGTGAAGAATGAGAAAGAAATGCTGCAAAACCATGCAGCTTCTCATGCAAAGATGTCCTATAGAATATTATGGCACAGGAGAATCACCAGTGCTCGATCAAACTCATCGGACTCCCTGAGTGCCAGAACGAGAGAGCAGAGGGGTGGACTAATGCTGTAAGCACAGTTATCCTCTTCTGGTTTGTTACCCCTGTGCTACAGGGCATCTTAGATCAGCTTCTGGGCTCAGAAGTATCAACTTAGCACTGCTGATTGGTCCTTTGTGCTCGGATCTAGTTCTCAGCTAAAACAATATGATCTGAGCAATTTTTAAATTACCTGTTTCTTTCATAGAATAAAGAAATACAAAAAGACCCTCATTAATAAATAAGAAAATGATCACACAGGATCCTAAAAAAGAAATGCATAAAGTAGAAAGTGAGTCTTGGGAAGGAAAAGTGATGGGTTAGTATTTTTCACTGGGTCAGTTTGGAAATTACGTGAAAATCCCAACCTACAAAAAATGCCCAAACAACCCAGCAAGTTCAGGAACCTAAAAAGCAGCAATTGTTCAGGACAACCATCTCCAGCTTTTCAACTGGGTGGAACATCTGAAATCTAATGTTTTTTGTAGCATTCCTGTGGAAGATGCTTTCTCAAAAAACAAAGTTTCATCTTCCATCTTTAGCTGTCTTTTATCAAATCCAGGTTGTGTTAGAAGAGCAGCTGACTGGGAACAAAGGAAGAAGATTAAAAAAGGGTACCAGCAAGGAACTTTTTTCAAGGAAAAAAGGGCTTTATTTTTAGATTTGCTTCCCTGCCTGTGAAAGAGACATAGAAAAAGGAAAAAATACATAAAGGAGAAATGGATGGTAATGTTGACAAGAATGTCTGTCTGTGTTCACCCTCAAGCCGTGTGTGGGATAATCTGTCCATGTGGGAAATTTTTGGTTATTTTTCTGAGAAGGGACATATGTCTGTGCCGTGTGGTTTCCATTGCCATGTCTATACCAATAAATTAAACAGTGCTAGAGAACAGATTTGAGAAGTGTCACGTGATCAGCTTTGATATTTAAATGTTTGTGTGCTCTTTGGCAGGGTTGAGACCCTTGCAACTCCCTGTCAATGCAAAAGGATGATTTGGGGGATTGTGCGAACAATGAGGGATAGGTCACCATAGCAGGATGCATGGACCTGTTTGGGGGATAAAAACAACATAGATGCATGAATGCAAACTATGCTGAGTCATATGCCCTCAGGGACAGAGAGCAGCCTGTTGAATTTAGTACTATAGACATAAGCTTTGCATTTGGGTCTGTGTGGTATGAAACAAGTGAGAAAGGTCGAAGATCCCATTATAGCACAGTCTAACCTGATTCTCCAGGTTATTAGGAAGCAGAGTTGCTAGATTGCCAGGAGTTGTCTGTGGCACAGAAATGGATCTGAGGGACATGATTGTGTCTCGGACTGCAGACTGTCAAGGCGCTTTCCAAAGACATCTGTTAACCTGTCTTCCTCCTGCAAGCCAGAACTGATGGCCACCTCCCTGTCCCCAGCGTTTTGCATAGGCTCCTCAGACCCCTCTGCCCCAGGATTGCACTACAGCTGCCAGGATTTGCATGTACGTTTTGATTCATTAGAGGAAAAATATGAAAGGAAAAAAAAAGTTTACAAATAGATTATATCACTATCTGAATATTCTTGCTTCGTCTTTAAAAGATAAACCAGGATGAATTCAAATAAAGTTGCAAAATACAGCAAATGCTGCTGCCTAGCTGATCTCAGAGGAGGAGCCCACTGCATTAGGATGACCAGCTTTCCTCTTGCCTCATTAAGATTCTTCTTTTCCCTCATCACACTGGCACATTTTCTAGCAGAGGTCAGGTTCATTGAGGAGGTCATGATCATTTTCTGCTACAGTGCTATTTTCTTCTCCATCATGGAAACTTCCAGTGTGGCAAAAGCAGTCTGAAAATAGACCCCCTCTGCCCTGCAAAAGTATGTTCACATTCTTCTGTCCTTGTAGAAAACCTCATGCTTTATCTCATTTTTTGTCAGTTCCTGAGTTGTCCTTCTGCCTCTATAGTTTGCTACTGATAATCCGCCTCTGTCCCAACTGCGTTTTTGGGTCTCTCTTCAAATCACCCTCCTCCTTTTCCAGAAGAGAAAAAGTCTGTGTCCTCCAGTCCCAGCCGCCTCCCGTAGGAATGATTTAAACACTGGAAATGATTATCCTTGGAATGGTCTTTTGTAGGCACTCTTTATTCCAATTTATCGATAAAATTAAGATTTATAAAAAATCTCAGGTGAAATAGCAGCTTGCCTCGATAAATGAGCATTTCAAATGTATAACAAGGTAATACACATTATAATGTACTTAAGATATTATTATACTGTTCCAAGATTATAAAAGGATTAATTCTGCAGAATCTGCTCCTTCCTGTTCTTCTACCTGCTGGTGCACTTTTGATGCCATTGTAAAGAAGTTCTAAAATGAAATAAAATAAAATTCATTGGAATACTGACCTGAAGAGGACCTTTTGTTCAAGAGAATATATTACATGCTTTCTTCACAGGTGATTTTTAGTATTTCTGAGTTTACTTAAATGAAAACCTTCCAAAAGGCAATAACAAAAGCATAAACCACAACCCTTAGTATGGAAGGCTTGAAACTTATGTGATTGCTCTCGTTCTGTATTTCTGTATATTTTGTGAAGGTTGTTTTTGTGAAAGTTGCCATGCTGAGATTTGTGATGGTGAAAATCTTCCTTTGTTCTCAGTGTAAATGTAATGTAAACTGTAGTACAGCATTCCTTTTCATACTACTTAGCAAAGGTTCTTTGACCTTCAGGGGTCTTCTTTGTAGTTAAGAAGTTAATTGTTGTTGGCTATGCCTATTGAAGACTAAGACTGTTAACTTGTGAACATTCTGTGGATGCTTAGTTAGTGAGGACCCCCCTGCCCCGTCTCAAAACTGAGTCTGGTCCTACATTAAATTAAATTAAAAAGGCAGTCAGGGGTGTGGAAACTCGTGTGGACCCAGATGTAGAATAAAACTGTACTGAGGATCCAGTATATCCACTGTATACTTTTTTTTTTTTGTGGTTTTACTTCAGGCTGGCTCTGGTTTGAGTGCCGATTCATGGCTGGGGTGCACTTCCCAATTTAGTTTCATTTAGTTTCATTTTAGTTCAGATCTTGTGCTCTGGAGCAGCTCTCCAAGGCAAGCTGGAGCACTGTGAGTGGAGGCCATCAGGAGGTTTGTTTCAAGTGTCTACTCCTCATCCAAATTAAATGCTAATGCAGATCCACCCTGTAATTCTGCTTTGTGCTGTGCTAATCTTTCTGAGAAGCTTTAGCCCATGGAAAATCAGTTCTGCAAGACATGAAGATATTTCACAAATCAATATCTTGATTGCAGAAAAGAATAACTGCTGCAGAAACGTATTTTATTAAGTTGCGTCGAGGCTGAAGATAGTGTATCTCCAGATAGGATATCCTTCAACTTCTGTTGAAAGTGATGAAATATAGGCTTCTGTGTCAGATAGAACATTTTTGGACAAGTTTCTTAACAGTGATATGGAAAAAGAGCTTAGCAGTCTTTATTGACCCCGTGCAGCCAGACTGGGCAGACTGTTCCTTTACCATCTGAGTCTGGAGGTCTCAGGGTTTTTGCTGAGGATTTGCTTTTCCTTCAATTTATACAAACGTCACTCGGGAGACAGTATTTTATCCTCCTCTTGCTAACTTGGATGCAAAGTGACTTCCCACTCGCTCCCCCCTGCCTCCTGAGCTCTGCAAGGCGCCAGCTGTGACAATGCCATTGCAGGCACCCCTGTGTGATCAATTTGGCTCACAGCTGTACTCAGTGTCAGTAGTAATTATAAGGGTTAATGTGATTAGTTTCACTGGTAGTATTGGCAAGTATCTGTTGTTGTTGCCCTTGGCAATAAATTTCCCTATATAAGTTCGTTGGTATACTGTTTTATGGTACCAATTGCAATCACGGTAGGTAAGGGAACAGCTACGTGAGGAAAGTTGGAAATAAAGGCTGAGGAGAGTGGGTGGCTAAAATCGCTTTTATATGAAGGAAAATATGTAGCGACTGCTCACTGTAAGAGAATAAAGAATCTTCACAGATAAGATTTTTACCCTCTGATATTTTTTCCATCTCAAGACTGTGGAAAAATATGGTTTATTTCACTCAAATTAAATACAGGCTAGTGGTACCATCTGGGTAATACCAGAACTCATATGAGAATATATTTGCTGTTGATACTTTCTGTCTCATTTGTGTGCTGGTGGCAAAAGCGTTCTCTTCTGTGCAGTAATCTGGAATGTATTTAAGTCTGTTTCATTTGTCATTTTAAAAGGAATAAGCAAGGGGAGGTAGGTGAAATGTCTCTTTCCCTCTTGCTTTTATGAACTAAACAGGAAAGTGAGGTGAATTGAAGTCAAATGTGAGAAATCTTTTCAACCTTAATTTGCCATCTGAGAGCGATATGATTTAAGCACAGTAAATAATTTGTGTTGGTGAGGGAAAGAATCAGCAATTTAAATGAGTTTATTTGCACAGGGTGAGACATACAAAATTAAAAAGCCTCAGTTTGTTCTGCTGTTGTAGCTTAACGGGGATGTATGGAATCTCTCAGATATCTGAGGTTTTAGGGATTAGCATTACTTCTGGAAAGGGGATTTGTTCTATTGAACATGACTTGTCATGTTTCCATTTAGCACAAAATGCTACAGAGCATATTATATATGGTACAGTTTTTATCTTTACCTGAACTATGTGTAGTGTATGTGCACATCTGTCTCTTTTTCCTTTCTGCTTTTGGTCTCCTTCCCTTTCCTCCCTCTCTTCAGGTACTTGATTCTCTCCAGTATGATTTTTCAGCCTTTTGCCAATGCCTTCATCTTTGCACCAAGTATCTGCATTTCTCTCAAGCTGCTGAAATTGATTTAAGGCTGAAAAGATAAGAGAAATGAGCAAGAAATATTTTCAAATCGCAATTGAGGATAAGAAGGGAAACCTCCTTCCTAAGAGAATGTTTTTTTTTGAGCACTAGCAAATGGGAAGTATGGGTTTAGCTCTTGATATATTCTACAGGAAGGACATGTATGAAAAGTGGGGGCTTTTTTACTGGCACAAAGAAGTCTTTTAACATAAAGATAAGAAAAGTGAAGTCCGGTCAACAAAGTTTAGTCTTCCATTTGTCTGAGTACATGCAATTACTAGCAAAGTGGCATTCTCTCTAGTATGGAAATGAGAAGGATGTTAGGTTTATGTACATATTTTGGATTAAACTATTGCAAGCAGAGAGATTTGTTTTTTAAAGCTCATGTCTGCCCGCAGAAATTGCAGGTAACCATGGTGTCTTAGGCACTTTTACATTCCCATCCACAAACAGAGATTTTATTAGAAAGCTTATAAATAGAAACTCTGTGAGAAGAGCAGAGAGAAGGACTTGATGTCCTCTTGTCATCTTTCCCAATCTTATTTTTTAAATTTTGTGATTACGTTCTGTTCAGTTGTCACAGAACATTGAATTATTACTCGCAATTTAGCATGCTCAAGTTCCCCTCGCAGCCATCCTGGTGCATATAAATTGCTATCAATAGCTTCTTTTAATTTCCAAGTTAAGCAAGTGGCAGATACAAAAGGACCTTGCGTATGCTTCAATTCAAGTGCCAGTTACGCCTCTCTGGGGCAGCATGGAGCAGAGGTGGGGGAATCGTGACCGGATCCCTCCATTATGCAGCAGCTGAACTTGTGTGCTTGTCTCAAATTTTGGCAGCTGAAGGAGCTGCAATGGCAGGGTTGGCCCCAGCAGGCAGGGACACAATGCTGCAGGTTTCTCTTGGCAGGATGGAGTTCATTTATCTTTATGCTTCAGCTCACGATTCTAGGAGCTGGCGTACTTCCCCGAGAGTGGGAATGGTAAAACGATGTTTTCAGTCCCAGTTTGGCTGTAATTTAAGCTTTCTATAAAACGAGGTTTTCCAAGGCCTCAACATGATGTGTCCTCCCTCCACCCCCCACTTTTTTATTCACTTTTCAGGAAAATACCATATATTTTCAAAGGAATAACCTTCTGCTTGTGTGTCTGCAGCCAAAGCATTGTAATAATGAGAAAATGTAGCAGAGACAGGAGCATCATGGGCTCCTAAAAACATCTCAGTCAAAACCAAACCAAAGGGAAGAAAATATTACCCTCCCATGTTTGCTACATTGCAATGATAAAAAGACACTTTCTGCATCGCATTCACATAGCTGCATGGCAGTTGAAGCCAGTGGCTTCAGAGCTCTGCTCTGTTAGACAGGAACAGGGCATAGGTATTACTCTCCTGAAAGGTTTGTTGGCAAACATAGTATAAACTATGTGCTTTACTCTTTTTCTCCCAAGTGTAGGTTATTTCTCACTGTATATAATTTTTTTAAGTTGATTTGTTACCAATACTCAAAGTTATGCTTTGTGTAGGGGGAATGCTGAATTAGGGCACTTTAGATGCATTTATCCAGAGCCTTCATTTTTGTATTTTCATTAGGTGGATAAATTTGCTTTTTCTACAGTTTTATTTACTTGGACACATGCAACTCACGCTCATCCAACTGTGCGCATACAAATGCAAATTCAATTTAAATGTATTTTAATCATATAATTGCTTTAATTAAATAGAAACAGTTTTTTAAAAAATTACATTTATTTTTCACTTAAATTAGTGAACAAAGGAAATTCACCAAAGCTAGGGAATTAAATGTTTCTGGTCACTGTCCCCCCAATATTTAAAGCTACTTTTTAAGGTAAGTTCCCACTCAAAATTTGAAAAGTAAGAGGCAGGTGCTTTGACAGTGAATTTTAATTTTAGATGTGTAATTATCTTAAAATCTGATCCAAAACTCCAAAGTTTAAAAAAAAAGTATATGTCCTGGTTTGTATTACATAGATTGGAAGGGGAAAATAATTTATCTTGCTTTTTATATTCCCATTGAATTTCTAACTTTTAATGAATATTAGCACCTAAATTGAAACCAAACATAATCAAGGAAAGACTTTCTAAAAAAGAGAAACTAGTTACCACCAGCTGAAAAAAAGAGGTAGCTTAACATTTGTTTCATTGTAAAGAACAAACCCAGTATGTATATGTATTAATATAACATGGAACACTGAAAAGCGTGTAATGGTTGTGTTGACATGAGAACAGATACTTGCCTTTTAGTTTTACTTGTAGTTATAAAGCAGTACCTTTAATTATAAATTGCCTTTTTAATAAGTATTTTCGCATAACTTAATACATTTAAGCTTTTTCATCGGTTGCCGTAATTTCAAGTTTAATTTTTAGCAGATTTTTTTTAAAAAAACCTTTACTGCGAATATTTATGCTTCTATTGTTTTTTCATGCTTTTAATGAAAGCAGAAAGACAGAAAAAGGAACAGTCATTGAGTGGCATACAATGAATTTCAATACTAGGTTACTTTAAAGAAACTAAAAGTAGTTTCACTGGTGATTGCCAAAAGAATAAACTTGAATTTCCAATGAAATTTAAGAAATTCTGTTGGAACAGATAACAAAATGAATATCAAAATGTAGAGCATTATGACATGATTGAGGTTTAAAATGATAATGCACAATAGGCAGAAATTTCTTCAGCTGCAGATTTGTGCTACTTATGTTTTGTAAAGTTGTTTAACCCAACCACTGGCTGAGCACGTAGAGTGCAGTATTGTTTCCCTATTTGAAGTCACTGAAAAGCAGATTTCCTAAGTGATTAGTAGAGTTAACAGCACATTAAGATAAATGTCTACATAATTGATAAATTTTTAAAATCATAGATTTATAATGCTAATGAAGAAAACTAATTTTAAAGCACATAAAATGTATTTTGACGATCCCATGGTAACTGTAGAATTTCCTCCAAATTACTACCACGCTATTCACCATACCCATATAAAATGTAGGTAAAAAATCATTCTTGCAAACTGATACCATATTATTTCACTCTTGGTTGTACCAGTGATGGCCAATAATGGTTTTGGTTTCTAGAATATTAGTTTTTTTTGGCTGTTAGGCACTCTGTTGTGCTTTAGTATGTAATGGATAAGTAGCTCAGCCTTTGAGGCAGGGTGTTTGGCTTCTTGGTACTGAGTTTCTCTTCTTGATTCTGCCAGTGCACAGGAACATGTAGTCCACTTATCATTTTACATATGTAAAACTTCTAGTTTTAAGTGTATTGCATAGGGATTTTGAGGAAAAGACATTTCCAGCATGCTGTACCCAAGCTTCTCACCTGTAGAAAAGGATACTGTGGTCATGTTAAATAATTGTTATTCAGCTTAATGGTGCCAAGCTGCTACAGAGCCCTTGAATGGGAAGCGAGTATAAAATGTTAATAGAGTATAGCCTATAGAGTTATTGGATTTTAGTGAGTTGTTGGGCTTTGGGGACTCCTGGCAGAGACACTTTTGTCATGGTTTCTATAGAATAAACTCCATGGCCCTCCAAAATGGTTGTAGCTAAATATCAAGAGACATTTCAAGGATGCCTGGTGCTATTGACTTGACCACGCAGCTGTTAATGCAGCTTGTTATACTCATTAAATTGAGATATGCAGCAGGCTGAAATGTACAGTATTGATCCAGTCCTGGTAAAAAGATATATGGAGGAAATATTAATTGTGATATTATTGCTCACTGTAAACCCATATGCAAAATGAACAGATCTCTTAAGCTTTATTATTGCATAAACTATATAAAGTGCTCTGAAAACAAAGGTACATTTAGGCTTAAAAGCAGGGCAGCTGTTTTATAGTGAAAGCAAATTCTACAGCACAAATAATTACATTGTAAGTCACAGTTGTGATTGTTTCCTTTATACTGGGCGTAAGTGATTCCAAACTTCCAAAGAAGACATAAACAGTAAAAACAAACTGTTCTGTTGCAAATTGCAAGTGCAATGAGAGATAATAAAGCTCAAAAAGAAATATTGAATTAAAACCTTTTTCCTTTCCTTTTCATCTGGCCTACAAAGGGCCGCATCAGCTGGCTGCCACCTGATGTGACATTTCTTCTCACCCTCTGCCAACATCTGGCCTCACTGTGGAGCGGCACTGGTGGCTGGAAAAGGTGAGTCATTTTCTTTCCCTGAGATGGTGTCATTTTTCCGCTGTGTAGTGTCACTGTGCCTGGGTTGACACCGTGCCTCAGGGAGCCCGACTGGGACGTGCACTCCTGGGATGTTTGACTCCCTGCTGTGCAGCTGCGCAACATCACTGTCGAACTAGTGAAACATGGAGGGATTTCAGTATTCTCAGAAGGCTGTGAGTGCTTTAGAGTTTACACTGTTGTAACCGTACTGTATTTCAATTATTTCTCAGTCATTGGTATGCAAAGCTTAGCATTTCTGATTAAAGTTTGATTTCCAATGAAGGAAGCAAAGAAAGCGCCTGCTAGGAGGAAATACAAGTGGAGCCTAAAAATTGTAGAATCATAGAATGTTTAAAGTTGGAAGAGACCTTAAAGGTCGTCTAGTTCCAACCCCCCTTCCATGGGCGGGGACGCTTCCCACTAGACCAGGTTGCTCAAGACCATCCAGCCTGGTCTTGAACACCTCCAGGGACGGGGCATCCACAACTTCCCTGGGCAACCTGTTCCAGTGTCTCACCACCCTCATCATGGCAAAATATTGCCATGAAATTTTACTTGCTCAAATACAGTATGTTTTTCTGGCACTTTCCAGTGATTATGAAGCTAATGAAAATGGAAGCTGTTAAATCCATCTGTCAAAAATATTACTTGCTTTGGAAAGAGAGCATCGAGAATTATGTTTGCTTGTCGTAACCTTAGGAAGGATACATGGCAGCTCTGCAGCAAGTGGATGGTTTGATAACTTCACCTGTGCTAGAGCATGTAGTGTGGGGCAAGAGGTGTAAGAGGAAAAAGGTGAAATCTGTCTTCCTCCAGGTTTCATTTTTGCAGTGGTAAGGAGACACAAGAGTGGGTGTTGCTATCCTGTTTTTTCCTATTGATTTAGGCTGTTAACTTCCCAGTTTTCCTAAATGAATGCCACTATTTGCAGACTGCCTATCAGTATTCACAAATTTAGAATTGTGATGTTGGATGTTTAAAGTCATATAGTCTAGATATTACTGGTGTCACAGGCAAGTGTCATGTTGTATTACTACAGTTTGTCTTTTGTAAAACTTCTCATTCTTCCATGCCAAGAGAGAATTTGTTCTCTCTATCCAGTCCCTTCATGTTTCATGCCTTAACTTTGACTGCTTTGTTGCCATGGCAACTCTGCTGTGCGGCATCTTTCCACTGCATTATTGCTATTCCTATAACTAAAGACTACATCAAATAAATTAAACTTGTCAATCACATCTAAAAAAAGATATTGAAGATGTTTCATGTCCGTTTCCAATATCATAGCAGACAGCTAAAGCACTAGTTCTGGACTGCAATCTCTGCCTTATTTTCTTGGTCCTCATTACTTGTAACAGATGCACCTAACCTGGTGGGAAATATTTGGTGGCTGAAAATAGTAACTTCCTCTGGATAATAAAAGTGCTATCACTCTTACACTCTTTACTGTCAAAAACGGCCTTTTAAATTTTTTAAAAAAATTTATTCCTAATCATATAAGTAAATATGTTCATCAGTTTTCAATCTTTAGTGCTTAAACTGTCGTGTAAAAACAGTTACCTTCCTTAGGTGTCTGAGCCCTAATTTGAAGACCAGATATAGAACAAGACTTCTCAGTCGCTTGCAAGTTGTGCTCTATCTATTCCCTGCAAACATTAATTTTATTTTGTAAGGTGTCTGTCAAAACCTGTAAACATTATTCCAGTCTGGCAGTTCATAGAAAAGAAAAAGAACAATTATCCTTTCAGGGACCCGTCTAGAAAATATCTGGTCAGTGAATGTGGCTGACATATCACAGTTAAATATTGAGACATTTTGTATACAGCTGGAAATGCCAAAAATAGCAAATGTGTTATTTCTTTAAGAGACTGTTGCAGATAATTACTTGTCGCCATTTTATATATACTTCATTTGTTCAGTGAAGCATTTATTTTACTTTTTCCATACTCTATAAAGTAAGGAAAATTAAAAAAGATTTTGCACCATCATTCTTAGCTAAAAATAATATAATTTTAAAAAAATGTAATCCACTGCAAATCATATTTACTATTATATGCCTGATAGCTGGAGGCTTTTGTTGTATTGTTTGTAAATCCCAATCTGAGGCTGTGCTGAACACGATGTAATTTACTAGAAGTCTGTGTAACCCATGGGAGGGGATACAAGGAATTCCAATATTCCCATCAACTCTAAATTGGCCTGTAACAATATTATTTGTTTCCATTTTCTTCTGAGGAAAAATAACAACCCTTAAACAGATTTTTCCCTCATACAAGCAAAGTCTATTGGCTTCCAGAGTTAGATTAATGTGTTTCTGGTATGATTTCAAAATAAAAAATGAATAAAGGTGATTTTAGAATTCAATAAAAGTCAAAACCCATGGGTTATTTTCGTCAGAATAGTATTGGCTTTTCTTTGTGGTGGTTACGAAGCACTGCTGCTTCCTGTGCATTTGAGTGCTCGTGTGATGAAGCAGTGTGTTTCTGATGTATTAAGTAGATAAATGTATTACAAATTTATTGAAAAAACATAAGAATTAATTTTTTGACTGTGAGGATTTTGCAAGTGATTATCTTCTTCAATTCAGCCACTGGTGGAATTCAGCCATCTCCTGCCTTACAGGTTCTAAAACTTTTCCCCAGGTCTGAAAAGCCTATTGGTAAGTAACAGTGGAGATGCTTGCACTGGTAATTACTGTGATTTCTATGTTGTTAACCATTGCAAGAAGGCAGGTGGGTAGAATGTATTTTCTGGACTTTTAAACATACTGTCTTCTCCACTAGGGACAAATAACAGCTACTAAAATACATCCTGAATAATCTGTTTATATAAGAGAATGACTCTTTAACAGGTTATGAGGATTTTCCTCTAATAGGCTGGGCAGAGTAGTGAAGTCAGCTCTGACTGTTATTAAAGCAGCAGGAGTGCAGCAATCCTCACAGATGTTGAATTTCTCCCCTGCAGAGAACTTTTTCTTCATTTTGTCCTGCCACTGGGGTTTGAACAAATCTCCACTAACTGGAAGACACCAGTTAGGCTCTTTCATTGTCCAGGATGGATTTGTAAGTGAAGGCTGGGCAAAATCTGAACTAATATTTTGAACTGGTATGAATGTAATATTGTGACAAGGTTTGTTCCTCTCTCACCGCACAGTACAACTTCAAGTATAGGTTTTGATGTACTCATTTTGATTGCTTTTATTCTGAACAAGCCTGACAGAACCATGTAAACCGTGAAGTGCTAAATGTAGAACAGACACCAGTACATAACCTTCTCCTCCCTGGGGAACTGAAGAATGTCTTTTGTCTTTTGGGCATTGAAATTCTCAAATAAAATGGTGCATTAATATCAGTTTGTGACAATGAACAATATTCCTGCTGATCTCTAGAGCCTCTGCAAACCTTGAAGCAGGGATTATGCATTCTATTCAATGCCACAGAAAGTTTATTCTAAAATAAGCTATTTTCTTTTATCAAAAGAGGTGATAAGAAATGCAATAAGCTACGATATAGCCACTATCATAATAAGGAATCATGCTGCTGGAAGCCTTTTTTAAAAGAAGGTGTTATAAAAATCTTCTTCCCCCTAGACTAAACAAACAATTAACAAATTATGTGAAATAAGTGACAGCTCTGCAAGGTCTCATGGTGCTCCTGGGAAAAGGAATTTAGGTTTCCTGTATCTCAGAGCATGTATAAAAATAATTCAAGGCAAGGAATGGAAAAGTATGCACAGAAGTTTCAAGAGAAGTTGTATCAGAATAGCTCCAGTCTCCCCAGTGTAACTGGTATATCAGCAACATCAGAAGTTAGAAGCTTCCTCATTCTGCATTGCTAGTGTGGTTAAGTTTATCTGGTGTAAAAGAAAGAGTACAGTTTCTTCCCATTATCTCTCTTGTTTGTGTCTTTATGGTAGAGGAAATGCTTTTGAGAGAAATCTGGAGAATACTTAGGAACTGTAGACTGATTGCAATATATCGTTGCATAAGGATATTGAAGGTCACATCAGGGGGTGTTTCACAATGGGATCGAGCAGTATTTAACTCCCAGAATAGTCAGGGATATATTGTAGAAGATATTTGTCCCACCTTATGAGTGATTTGAGAAGCTGAGTCAATCTCTGATGTAAAAAGTAATGTTAATACTATGTTGGTTCTATTGCAGCTTTGTTTTATTTTCGTAAATCTTTGGTTTTGAAAAAATGCATTAATTTAAATTCTATCTAGCAATAACACTGAACCATAGAAGTCTGTCAAACTGTAAAATGCTGTCTGTGTGCGACCTATTAAACTGTGACTCTGCTTCATTCGTGTGGCACTTCAAATAATTCAAGAATATGCAAAAGATGCCCCTATAGTATATAATTTATTATATTAAACAGTGGCAGCTTGCAGGCACGTGTACAGGAACACAGTTGTTTAAAGGTACCGTTAAATTGTTCTCTTGGTCCCTGACACAGCTTTGGCTTCACCGTCCCAGACAACTCCTGGGCATATTTTCAGAGTTAATATGAGCATCTTATAGCCATACTAGATGTGGCCAGCTCAGTGCTGGAGATTTGCTAATTTCAGTATGGACCATTCCAGAGGATTTGGCCCCGGTGACAGAGAATAGCTCAGAGTATTTTTAATTTATTAGTACAGATGTAGCCAAAGAGCAACTGGGGCTGTCGCGGGGACCTTACATAGCCAGGTGTTCTTCTGGAAGAAGCATCTTCCTGTGACCGGTGCTAGTCAGGTAACTCTCTGGCACATAATGAGGTCCTGGAGAAAATATCAAGAGTCCAAAGATGTCCTGAGGGAACATTGAAAAACGAGTTGATGAAAGATGTGGGTTTTACATATTTTAGTAATTACTTTTACTGGTGTTCAAATTATGACCCAGATTGATGCACTCTCTATACCACAGACTAATATGAATCAAGTCCTTTACCTGTAGAATGACCTAAGGATACCTTATGTTTTTGTATGGTTTTGACGATTTCTTGAAACAACTTCAAGTGGAATCTTTTTTAAGGCAGTTTGATCTTATTTTTTTTTCTTTTTGCATAAGTTTTTGTTCTGTTTTAAAAATATATTTGTAGCTCTTCTGTGTGCCTGTAAACCCCCATCCATTATGGCAGAAGTTCTCTGCAGTCCCCCGTGCTTTCCAGCTGTGGCCCCTGCCCATTGTAAAAAGGAAACCATTTTCCCTGGGAGATTCTGTAATTAAGTTTTCAGTCTGTTTACATAATTCTTTTTACATCACACATTACTAGAACTGCTCAGGAATTATTATTTTCTATGAAACTTACTTTGTCAGAAATGTTTGCATTATTGAAACCAGACCTTTTCTTGGGAATGTTCAAGTTATGGGGGGAAAAAAATTCATCAAAAAAGACATCTCTTGACCAAATTTTGCAGTCAAAAAGAAAACAGGCGGAAGAGAAGAAAAAGATTGTCTCTAAGGTAACATGCAATCTGACACCTGAGGCATTTTTCTTGTGTATGTAGGAAAACGGCACAGAAGGACAGGAACCAGGTCACTCACAATCACATGCAAATATCCTTTGCTTGTAAAGGAATAATATATCTTTTTCTGTTTGGAGTCTGGTTTTGTTTCTGCTTTTGGGTTTTTTTGCTGCATGAAAATTTTAGAAGGTCTCCATTTCATCTGAGTGGTGATAGGAAAGTTTCTGAATCTTCAAGAAGTTCCTTGAAATGTCAAAGAAGTTCTTTTAAAGCATTAATCATTACACAATCTGTTAAAGACATTGTAGCTTAACAATCTATCTCTGCAGGAGCTGCAAAGTACTTTTAAAAATCAGATTTACAATACAAAATTGTTGCATTCTGTGCAAACTCATGCTTTTCATGGCCAAGAAAGCAGTCTTACTGTTGAAATAACAACTAATAGCCACTTTTGTATTACCTTCAGGTACTTGTAACATGTGTCTGACATCTGTCTTGGTAGCAGCGAGACTATGCTCTTTCATATTTATCCTACATCATTAGTTCTAATGGGTGCTGTAAAGGTCTTTCTGTTTATTAAAATAGGTGCAGGTGATAATCAGTTGCAATACCAGAGTGGAATATTTAGGCTTAATATCTTTACTTTATCTTTGGTAAAGTAAAGTAAAGTACCCTAGTACTTTACCATAGTACTAGGGAGTCTTTCTCGGAACGTGACTCCAGTCTTCCTTTTCTTGCTGTGTGCTGTCCCAAAATATGGCAATGCTAGTTTGGAATATGCTGAAGACATGGCACCCAGTAAAAATAGATAATTACATGACCTTAATAGCTTTTGAAGGAGCTCTAAGCATAACTAAAATAACTGTCAGAAAGTGAGAAGACTGAGCAATGGCTGATGCCTTGCATATTCATGCCTTGTACTCAAATCTCCCCTTTAGGTAAATCACACTAAATCATATAACAAAATATATTCTCTGTTTAATGTGGCATAGGTGGCCCTTCATGAAAATACTGAGATCAGGCTGCATTAGAGAAACATGATATAAGGATGAAATTCTTCCGTTTGGCTTATTAGAGGATTTATTTTATGTTTGCTGAAGCTGACCAACACTATGCACTATGGCAGGCACTTATGTCTGCTAGAGTAAGGTTTTGCTGTAAGGATTTGGGAGGATGGAGTGAGAAGGAGGAAGAACCCAATGGTCCAGTGTAGCAGAGATTAACTAAACTGTAATCCAAGCCCAACCTGACAACTGCTTTGTCAAAATAAACAGACTGAAAAAAGCATTTGAGGACTTAAGCATGTGACCTTGTCCTTATCTGTAGTGAGGTAAACTAAGAGAACAGCTTCTTTTAGCAAGGGATTTAATAAATATTATTTTGGCAGTTTTCTTAAAGCCTAGAGGCAAAGAGTGTCCAAGGTACAACTCTGATTAAATCCTGTGTTTAGGAGGCTTAACAGTTTTTACCAGGCTACAAATATATGCCTGTACAAGTAGTACCTTGTCCATTTGATCAGTCTTAATTCAGGGAACATGTACTGGAAGTGTAGCTGAGGTCAGATAAAATTGCCAAAGGTGCAAAGTCATTTAGACATTCCCTTAGATTTCACTGAGATTTAGGCACCCAGATTATGTCACAGACATTCAGAATTTTAAATGAGTTTAGTTAAACTAGTGGAAAAATCTGAGTTTAGTTTAAATGTGATTTATCCGGAGTTAAGTGCATTCACTAAGAATTTAAATCTGGCTATACCTTTTTAAGCAAAACTAAAATCAGAGTTTCAGAAACTGATTTACAGTAAAATGTGACTGTAAGCTAGAACTGAAAATTTAGATACGTTTTTGATGTTTTAAACTTTTTGCTAATCATGGAATCACGGAATTCTCAGAGTTGGAAGGGACCTCTAGAGATCATCTAGTCCAACTCCCCTGCTAAAGCAGGATTGCCTATAGCACATTACTCAGGACTGCATCCAGACATGTCTTGAAAATCTCCGGAGAAGGGGACTCCACGAATAATACAGTAATGATGCAAATGATGCAATAATGAGAAGAGATTTTTAGTCTTTAAAATGTTAGCAAATTTGTAATGTGGAGCTGCGCTTGATAACTAGAGCTTTTCTCAGCTCAGAGCTTCCTTTTCCCAAAAGTCTCATTACCCATTCAGTCTCTCTTTTTTTTTTTTTTTTTTTTTTTTAAAGAGGATAGCAGAAAACCACTTCGTCCCCAGACAAAGTACTTCCCAAAATGTATTGAGTGGGTCATTAATGGAGATGTTAAACAGCACTAGCCCCAGAATTGATCCCATGGAGTAATCTAGTAGTGACTGGTCTCCAGCTGGATTTTGTGGCCCTGGTCACAATCCTTTGAACCTGTGGTCTGACCAATTACCAGTCCAGCTCAATGTCTATTTATCTAGTACATCATCAGTTTGTCAGTGAGGATCCATTGGTCAGCAACATCCACTGCTCTCCTCTTGCCCAACAAGCTAAACCCTTTGCTGTAGAAATATGAGCAACAGCCACACTCACACAACCGACTTGGACTTGAGTTTTTTCAGTCCACTTGCTTGTACACTCACAAGCTGACATGATTACATGCGGCAGATAAGAAAAATGTAGCTTTTGTTTACTGTAGCTTCTCAGACTGTTTCTAATCTTGCACTTTTTTTACCATGATAGTCGCCACCTTAATCAATGTTGTTGGTTTAAGTATAAAAAGTCTTCATTGTGGTAAGCAGTATGACTTCATGTTTATTATCTATTGCATATGCAGCTTTGTCTCAGACTTTTTAAAAGCTTACTGTCTTCTTGATGCTAATTACAATACAACGATTTTAATGGATTTCAGGTTGAACTGCTGTTCTGTTTTGAGCTTAACCCCATTGTCAGTTATGTTAAATGTAGCCAAATGTTAACTGCTAAGGTGGAATTTTTCTTCAGCAGGTGTTTGTGTATTGAATGAATCAAAATCTTGTGGGGAAAAAGCAGATCACGTATTTAGAGACTGCATCAGAATGGATGGCTGAAAAGACAGAATGAAGTGGCAAATAAAATGTATGCTGACAATCACAGTTTTTTTCACTTCATGTACACTGAAAATCAGTGTTTTCATTTTGTAGCTTTTGAGTTTAGCTGTGCCAGCTTTATGTTCTTACATTTTTTGTGTGTATTATGCATAAAGCATACTGAGGAAAGCCAGGGCTTTTGATACCGAAGGGTCATCCAGGGTAAGGGGACTTTCCCACTATAGTTACTGTGATGCAAAGAATTCCCAGTTACTCTCATTCAAAGCTAATTTCTTCTAAATCTGTCATCAAGGAATTATGCCCAAATATGTACATTTGGCTCTACATGGAGCCCCGTGAAAGATGGTTACTTGAATTTCATTTCAAAATCTAATGTCTTGAAATGTGTTAGAATCCAAGGCAATAGTTGTGATACCTTGCAGGGAATGTCTTCCTCTCTTATGTTTGTTTACTGCTGTTCAAGTATGCATTACTGCAGAAATACTAAATTTCATTATTACTCAGTGCCTTAGTCTCATGATTGTGCTGCTTCTACAGTGCTGAAGCTTCTTTTTCCAAATGTCAGACGATACAGACTTTTTTTTTAAATTCTGTTTAATTTGTGACTCCTTTGTCCTTGTGAAACTCCAGCTTGGATAATAATATTAAGTTGTTTTTTAGATTAGCTTTCCCTTATAGTTTCTGCTGAGTGCAGCTTTTTTTTTTTTTGTTCTTGTTTGATGGCGGTACTGTGTATTGCTGGAAACTTGCCAAATGTAAAGCCAGTTTATAGTTGGCATTTGTAAGCAGTCTTGGTTCTGCATGAGAGGAAGACATTAAATGTGTTCTGGATCATTTGCTCCCCCTCGTTAGGTAGGCAGATGCAGTGGGACACTTTGAAACATGATCTTAGGGATGTAAAATGGGAAGTAGAAGGTTGCTTATATAGGCAATGACACTTAGTTCAGATGGTACCTAAAACATTGAAAGGTATATCTAGCAATATCTGTGAGAGTGATGGAGAAGAACAATTTTCCCGTCTGCTTTTCTGTCACATATGACCCAAAACAGACTCAGAGAATACACCACACACCACATTATGAAATCTAGTTTTTATAATATTTGATCAGTGTGGATAGTTTGACGTTCAAAAATTTACCTCATCACTGAAAATCAAAGTCATCATCTTCTAACGTTTTACTGTACTTTCCAAACTTGATGGAGTCTCAGTGAGCTCCTGTGTTTGGTGTATCTCTGAATGTAGCATCTGAAATAAAATCAGCAACAATGAATGAATCTTGGTACCTTCTAATGAGCGCTGTGACTGGGCAGCAGTGGCCGAATTGTGTCCTTGACTGTGATTCCAGCAGTGCTTTTAGGAAGTTTGGCCTACATCAGTGAGCTGGTGGGATGAGACTGCTGATGCTCAGAGCAGGGCTGAACATGACAAATCACGTGGACAGCTCTCATTTCTAGATTTTCTTGTGTTCAGCTGTAGCTGTGGAAGCCCTCTCTTGGGAGATATTCATAAGACTGGAAAAAACCCTCATGTATGTATGATACTGAGATGATCCTTACACCTGCCCATGAAAAGTGAGCAAAGAAACCTTCTTTGAGACATCTGCCCTACACAGGAGCAGAACAGAAAGTGCAAAGATATCATAACAGAAAATTTCCATTTCCTTAGGTAGCCTCTGTTGTAGCTACAGGGATTTTGGTATAGGCTCCAGGAGATCCTATTATAAAGCACCATGTCAGATCCTGCATGTGCTTCCTTAGATTGTGCTTCTTGAATAGGACTCAGAATTTGGTAGAACTAGGGTGTGGATACCTGAGGAAAGTTGGAAGCTACTGTTGCTGTTACGGTGTTGGCATGGCTGTGTCTCCAGAGGATATGGTTCTGTAGCTGTGCAAGGAGATCTGCCCTTAGAGCTAGAGGATCAGAGTTCTAAATCAGCTTTTTGTACTTTAAAAACCTATCTTAAAACCTTTCCCAGACATGATCTATTGTGTGCTTTCTGATTTCTTAGATTTTGCTTTCCCATTAGAACATACCCATAATGTGATTAGGATTTTTCTGAAGCTGTTTGCGATCTGATGAGTTCTTCAAGTTATGAATTTTCTTGAATGACCAAAGGAATGGACATTTTTGGACCAGCAGATAAATTTTAAATGACCATCTCAAAACCTCAGGGGTTTCCTAAAACTAAGGGAGGGCTTGCAAATATGGGGAAAAAGCAGCAATAGGAGAAATAATTTTCCTGCTTTTTAGAGCTTTTAAATTTATGTATATGCAACCTTTTTACCTTGCTATGAATTTCTGATGTCTCCCTAATTGCATAAAAGAGGCAGAATATTTTCTACTCTAATCTTTGTAAGTCCGTCCTGATGAAGTTGATTAGGCACTGATTTTCAATAATGCTAATGTTCTCTCTCTCTTTAAATGTTACTGTTTGCTGTGAACTGCAAACACGATACTTAAGGACACTAAAATCAGACATGTCAATTGAACTTTGCATCCAGAAGTTTGACTCAGCAAAATCTTGGATGAATCACCTTAAAATTCCAGTTATTTTCTCTACAGACTTTTTCAAATCACTATATGAAAAAGAACGAGCTCAGATTTAAAACACTTTTAATTGAGAAATGAGCTATCCACTACATTAACACTGCTTAACTTTATATATCGATTTCTAACCTCGATGCCATTCATTGGCTAATGTATACTAAGGTTACAAAATGTGAAACAATATTCATTTTTAATAACAAAAGCATTACTTCTCAATGGCAAAAAGGACATAAAAGAATCACCTTTCATCCCTAGTATTTAGAAGTTAAGGCCTTTAAAGTAAGATGTATGATTATCAAAGGTGAAAACTGTTTGACTTTTTTTTGCATAAGACATCTAAAATATTCATTTGGTGCCAGAAACTCTATCCAGTGGAAACATCAAAGGGAGCAGGGCTCATTAAGAGAACTCTCCTGACTTTGACGCATGCCTCCAACATGCTGAGGAACTTTCAGAGCAATGTGAAGGGATTTATCATCCTGACTCCCAGAAATGTCAGTGTGAGATGCACAGTTAAATCATTGCAAACTGCTTTGAAATTCCCCTGTGTATTTAGGAAAGTTTAATTGAGATGGGAAAATAGTTACAGCAAACATCAGGATAATGCTTTCCCTCAACCGCTTTCTGACACTATTGTGTGACAAGCTTCTTCCTTTTCTCTGATATCAAATATCTCTGATACTAGATATATCAAAGGCTGTTCTTAAGTGCCTCAATGCTAAGAGCAGGTATGCTGGCATACTTAGCAGTCTCATGGATTAGAATGCAGATTCCTGTGTGTGGAGGAGTATCTAAAGAATTGCAGTCTGTTATTACTTCTGCTATATTTTGAGAAGTTCTCCTAAGGAAGCAGTGAAAGCAATATTTAATTTGGATAAATTAGTTAAAACCATATTGTCTTTCTAAGGAGCATATCTGGTCTTTATTGTAGTAGGTTTTGAGCACCTCTTTTTTTTTTTTTCATAATACACTTGTCAGGAAGGGCCACGTAGCGGTGTCTCCATTTTAAAGAAAAAAAAAAAGGAATAAAAGGATTAAGGATGATTCTTTTTTTTTTTTTTTAGAAAAAGTGACACAGTTTCTTATTCTCAAGTGCCTTAGTACTTAGAGCTTGGCAATTGATTAATTTGCCCAAACCCCTGAGTTTGGGACTAATGAAACTAGCAGTAGACACAATTTACTCTGAATGGGAAAACTGATCTCCTCTTTCATGCTCTCTGCTTGCTCTGCACTTCTATAGGTTCTCTTTGACTTGCCGCATCTGACTTGGAGAGGGGAACCGAAGGGAAGATGCAGGGTAGGCCTGAGCTTTCAGAGCTGTAGCTGGGAGAAACAAATACAAAGCAAATAGGAATGGCATTAGCCACTGAGTTGCGGGAGAAGAAAGGTTTCGTAGATACCTTTTTTTAACTAACACTGAAGTCCCTTATGGATGTGGCTTTTTGTTTTCTGATTTCACTTTTAGCTTTTCACTTTTTTTTTTTAAAGGGATAAACCGTTCCAAACTGAAGCACAAACATTTGTTTTAGAGCAAATATTTCATTTGATACAAGTCAAGATTTTCTTTGTTAGCTTTCATACCCAGTGCCAGTGTGTTGTCTTGGGTTAACCTCACATGAGAACTGAACTGTGAAAAATCAATTATTGACACAGACTTGTCTCAGCAGTGCCCAGCGTTGGGACAAGAGGCAGTATAAGAAAAAACCCCCCCCTTTTTTTTTTTCTCCTGTAAGGGTGGTCAGACACTGAAACGGGTTGCCCAGAAAGGGTGTGGAGTCTTCCTCTTTGATGCTATTCAAAAGCCATCTGGATATGGTCCTTGCCAACTGGCTTTAAGTAGCCCTACTTGAGCAGGGAGGTTGGACCAGATGACCTTCAGGGTCACTTCCAACCTCAACCATCTTGTGATTCTGTGAATAAAGGTATAGATCCTGTGCTGAAGGTGCCCCACATTTTAATGACAGAAAAATGGTGTGAGGTTTGCTCCTAGCGAGGTAGCTCATTAACTATAGGAGTGCTAAGGTAGTATCCAGTTGTTATTATAGGAACCCAAAGGTTTTACTGGGACTAAATGTGATTAAATATACGGTCTTAGCAATATAAAGCTGTGCATTTTTATATATGTATGGCTATCAAAACTAGTCTGCATTACTACTATCTCAAATCCACTAAATTAAATAATTTTTAATCGAAATAAATAGTCCTATTTTTCTTCACAAATCTATTAAGGAGGGATAGGACAGAATAATAGTTGGCTGAAAGTAATAGTTGAGAACAATCCACTGTAAGAAGCCTTGATCTGTGCTTTTGAGCATGGTGGTAGAGTACACTGCTGAATGTTCCATGAAACCAAGATTCTTCCTGCTTGTGCCCATCAAAAATTTCTTGTCAGTTTTCTTATACAACTAGAAATCTGCTCCCAGATTTCTGGTTAATAACACCTGAAACCGTATCTTTGTTAAATCTATGCAACCACATTGTTAATTTGAGCTCTGGGTGAAAGCTGCTATGTACGTGCACAAGCATCAATGGTGCTTGTTTGTTAAACTGTTTGTTTACCTGCTGGATTCAGACTTCCTATGTGTTTCTCTATTTAAAACAAACAACAACTCTTCTGCAAATATTTGCAAGTGTCAGCAGTTTCCATGGATTTAACTTTTCTCTATTCCTGGGAAGATGATGAGATTCACTTTCTAGAGGCCAAAGAGAATGTAAACACCTTCCTATATTACAAGGCTGCTCCCAGCTCTTTGTGAATCCTCAAGCTAAAGCTACTGAAGATGGTGAAAACTCACCTTTAGCCCAAGAGAGCTGCAAAATTTTCCCAAGTGAGTTATTTATTTCAAGAAATAGCTATTAGCCTTGTACCAGCCCTTATGCTACATATTTACTTTGCCATAGATAATTTAGATGCATTTGGTAGACTGCAGTAACTACTTGGAATGAATGTCATGAACATGTCCAGTGAAATCACTGGTGTTTCCAGACGTGAGGAGGGTTCTGGGGAGACTGACAGCACTGATCACAGCCCGTCAGCTCAAAAACGCTTTCTGCAGCTGCATACTTCTGAGATACCTTGGAACAGCCAGGGTGACAGAGAAAAGTTTCCTAGGAAACCAGGGATGCAAGTCCATGCAGCTTTTGTGGCTTTTCACAAGTAGCTAATGGGAGCTGAGGTCTTAATATTGTTATAATATTCTGTGGCTTCTAATGCTGTTCCAGGCTGAATGGCTGCCACACATGGAAAATGTGCTTAGAGCTTCATCCCTGGCACTGTAATAGCTCCTGCTTATATCACACCCTGCAGGTCATAAGGGAGCTATTAAATCATATCTTAAGTGTAAAATTTGCAACTTGATGTATCTCTTGCAAGATTTGTGAAATCTGGTCAACGTGTGGCCAGCTTTTAAATTAATAATAAAATATAAATGAAATATATTCAGAATATCAGGTGGATTGGTCTTTGGTTATCATTTAGTGTTGTTTGTAACATAATGTATATGTGGTATAAGTAGGTGAAAATCAATTAAAATTAAAGGAAAATATTATAGGGTTTTTTTTTTACACTGAATTTTAATTTGAAATATGCACACTATGTACTTATGTACTGCCTTACGTACTGTCAAAAGAGAGGATGTGTCTCTAGATTAATTCAAGCACCTATTAAAAAAATTTTTAATCCACCTCAGCTTTTCTGTGATACTGCTATAAGCGGTAACCATACCAGTTATTGAATATGGCCAGCTGTCAAGATATGAGACTGTTTTCTGTTCTCAAGGAGATTTAGTTGAGTTCCTTAGTATTGCAGCTATTATCAGGACTCAGAATCAGTCAGTAGATCAAACTAAAGGTCCTTTTATCCATGAAGCAAAAGGAAACGAAGTAGTTTATATAATTTTGATTAAATCACGGTGTTTTCTTATTTTTTCATTCTTGTGCATAATGTAAGAAAATTGGTCATTTCTGAAATTTGCCTGTATCTCATCGTGTTGCAAACACATCAGGGTCTGACCAGAGGCAGCGCTGCAGAAAATAGCAATGAAGAGGAGGCAAATATGAACAGTAGTAGAAAATTCTATCATCAAAGACATAGATTTGTAGGATAATACATAATATGGGGGTTGGAACTCAATGATCTTTAAGGTCGCTTCCAACCCAAACCATTCTATGATTTTATGATAAATTCTCTGTGTAGCAAGTCGTCTTATTGCTGCTTCTCATTTTGTGCTTAGCAAAATGTTTTAGCTTGTTGAGGGAAAAACACATCCAACAATCACACCAGTCACTTGCGCATGTTGTGTGGAAGGATTGTGTCCCTTGGAGTGTTTTCTACATGGCTTTATCACTCATAGGGTCACCCAGGGAGCTCTGCACATATACAAAGCAAGGCATTGCAGAAAACATAAGTACACGATGGGAAAAAAAATACAAACAAAATACAAGATGTTTTGTGCAAACTGTGCACATGTAGGTTTGAAAAGTGTATTCTCTGTAAGACTGCTACAATTAGTTTACCATCTTTCTGAAGGGTTTTTATCTTTGTGTAATAAACATTGCATCCATTTTTTTAAATTGGCAGTAATATTGTTCTGTGTTTGATATGCTGCTATATATTATGAATGTTCCTAATCATCTCTTCAGATGGAATTTCAACTTGATCTACTTCAGCTATTAAAATGGGAGATCAAACAGAATTTTGAAGACCAGGTTCACTTTTTAAAGAATATGTCCATATGGCATATTCAGATACTATAGTAATGACTGATGGAGTGATGGATGTTTAAACTGTTGAGCATACTTAGCTAAAACAATGTCTTTTGTTGAGAAAAACATTCTTCCTCTACAACTGTCTTACACTGTACATTCTACAGTGGAATATAATAGAAATTGGAAAAAAAGCTATTAAGTCAATCCAGGCCATCATTCTGTGGAGGCAGTATTGTTTGCTGCATTGAAGTTTTTAGCTCTAACTGGAGCTAGTTTTCAATTTCCCATACAATGGGGTTTCAGCTCCATCCCTTGGGAGATTATTTCACAGTACAATAACTCTGCCGAGATGTTTTGCTGATATCTGGCCTAAATCTTCCCTCCTAATTTCATCCCATTGTTTGCTGTTATAGCCCTAGGTATCACACTAAACAATTCCCCCTCTTCCTAAGTGGCTAGCTTGTCAAACATTTCTGGACAACTACATTCATACTTAGTACAGTTGTTGCTTGGTTAGTATCTAATCTTAACATTTCTGTATAGATTTGTGCTCAGTCCCCTTAAGCTTTCTCTGATTAATCTTTTTTTAACATTTCCTTCTTTCTCTTTTTTTTTTTTTCCTTTTTCCCCTTTCCACACACACCCTCCCCACCTCCCCCCCCCCCCGCCCCACAAGGGGATAGCACGTTTTTGACAGCTACTAAGCAATAGCATCATCTGAAGTGCATTACAGAACCTTACAGATTGGTGCTGTCACACCACTCGTTGAGCTGTCCATAGGTGCACTGGCTTTATTTTTTTGCCCTGCCACAATGCCATTTAAGTTGAACTGCAGATACACTCTACTTCTAAGTTTCTTTTTTTCTCAGGCTTACTGCCTTCAAATCTTTCTTTCCTATTGCAGTTCTGGATTTTTTTCCTTATTAGGAAATTCAGGAAATACACACAATTAAATGAACAAGTGTTTGTTGAATTTTGTCCTTTTCAATTTTTCTGATGGATGAATAAATATGGATGGATGAATAAATTGACATGTCACTTTACTTTGTTCTTCAGTACTGCTAAAATGTTTAGGATTCTGACATCAGTTGAGATAAATAAAGCAGTCTTCTCGTTATGATGTGTCACTAGATAGATTCTATAGAATAGAGCAGAGTACTACATGGTAATGAAAAACGTCTTGAAAATATTAGTGGCTATTAAAGGCTACTGCTTTTTTATCTTTCCAAATAATTCCCCTCTAGAAAATTGTGACTTTTGGAAGATAGGAATACAATTGAGTCTGTGAATGGAATTTATAAAAGTCTCATATCCTTTCTGATTTCTTGTAAAATGACTCTCTGGGATCTTTTTTGTCAGTCTTGCAATATTTCTCCACTTGCTGGAGGCATTTGACAATGTAAGAGTCTCAGCTTTCATTTTTAAAAGAATTGCCCTTTCAGGCTTAATTGTCTGCAGAGAAAAGTTGAAAATCTGACTCAGGAGTTTCCAAAAGCAGAAACAAAAGTTCAGATAAGAGGAACTGAAGCCTTTTTTCCATATTGATTTACTGATATTTAAGCAAGTTTCCAAATTATTTAGCTTGACCTGTAATTTTAAAATTCTCCCATCTGACTTCACAACTACATGAGTGTTTGTGGTCCTCTTCTACTTTGGTTGAGAAACAAGTAGTTGGCTCCAGAGCTTTTATGGTGTGATCCTCTTTTTTTCACAAAAAAGTGACCAAATTCTTACACTGAAAGTGAAAGTAATCAAACAGGAGACACCATTTTGCCTGCAGCGCAGCTTCCAGTCACTTTGATTTCTCAGGATTCATTCCCGATCCTTCCTCAAACTCCTCAGGCTATTTCATCGTATCTTTCAGTAATGTTCATTCTCAACAACATGCCTCTTCTTAGGTCAGATAGAGATTGAAAGTGTCTAAAATGGTCACCACAATGGGATGATAGCAATATTTTAGGAAAATTTGTGTCTCAGTGTATATACTGTCTTTTTACAAGATGGTTTATCCTGAATGGTGAACTGAAGTAAAAAGTTTTGTGCATGTCATAAACCGAAGTGCCAGATTATAGCATACAATGTTCCTTTAATGTACATGTTTCTTCACATACTATTGTGTATTTTGCACAACTTGTATGCAGTGCTAACTATATGACACATTTGCAGTATTAGGAAAAACCTGTGTTGTGTTGCTAGACAAAAGTTCATAAGAACATCTACAGCAGCTCGTGTTGTGTATTGCAATTTTCTCAGCTACTTCATGGATTTTTGGCAGCTTCAGTTTTTAAAGGACAATATGCCATGGTAGAGGTAGTTCTCTAAGGCTGCGATTACCCTATCACTAAATATCCAGAAGCATGAGCTATTCTTAGGGCTGTCAGCTTCCACTCCTGAAGCTGTGGGGCTGTCAACTAGAGAGAGGAAAGAAAGACATGTTATAGTCATTATCCATTTCAAAACCACACAGGAAATGACACATCAAAAACTGTTTTAAGGGGTGGTGTCTGAATTGAGATGTCAGCAATGCTGCTTATATAGCTTTGAAAATAACTTCAGAAGTTTCAAGAAGATTCATTATATCATCTGTAAGCTGTAGCAGGGACCACAGAAATTAGTTTTATTCACTTTGTATTTGATCATAGCTGCTCAAAACCACCAGCAGCTGCAGCTTGAGGATGAAAGGAATGTGAGCTCATGATGTCGTGCAGGCAGAGAGCAGGTACCTGAGCTCTGAACACAGACGTTACTGGTTACTGACTGGGTAGAAGTGAAAACTGCTGAGAGATTTTGACATCAAAACCTCTCTATAGTATTTCATTGTTTTGGATTAGCTATCACGATGTAAAATTCTGTATGCGTCAAGATAGAGGTGGCTTTTATTCATGGTAGCCTGTCAAAATCAGCTGTGTACCCCATCAGCAAGGATTTCTTTTTACTGGTTAAAATCATACAGAGCTGGTATTGCAGGATTTTATTATGTAAGACTATAGCTGTTTGCTGTAAAGATACAGCTAAAAAGGTTACTTATTGTGGCTTTGGTATTATTTGGTGATTGAGTAGAATTAACGTATTGTGCAGCCATGAATTGCAGTAATCAAATAGTTTGTTTCTACCAAAAACTTTGACAACTTTGGGTAGGTTTATTCTGGAATAGTTGACTTCTCCATCTATGTATAGTAGCACACGCTACAAATCTGTTGATTTCCATAGGTAACATTTCTTCTATATGAAGGTGCTCTGTTATGGGACGTGCTCAGCTTTCCACAATTGCATTGCTTGTTGTTTATTCATGGTAAGAAGGGTAACAGTATGAAAGAGTTATCATTAATATTTGTATCAATAAATCCGTCTTTCAGACAGGTCACTGTGGTGAGCAAGATTTATTAATAGGGAAAAAATGAAATAGATATGGAAAATGTGAAAGCATAAATCTAAATCTTAGAAAATAAATAATTTATAAAACAGGAAGGGTTCCAAGAAATGATATTTGAAAATAAAGAGTGAATTGAGATCAAATTTGAAATTACTGTTATTTGAGGAGTCTGTTAATAATACACGTGTCAAATCAAGGATCACAATATCCTGAAGTACTCTATATTTGAATGTCTATTGCTCTCAAAGTATAACTGCTGACAGTAAAATATATGTATAAGCAAATATATATCTAATGTTATAAAACAAGATTGGAAATATTCAACCCTTAAATTCGGTTTTGTGTTTCATAACATCACCGTAGGATTAGAGAACCTGATCCCTGATGGAAAAGGTGCTGGTCACATTCAGTCTGCCTGCCTGTGGCATCGGCACTTTTGATACCTGTACCTTAAACGGGCCAATCTGTTTTAGCGCTGGGAGCACTGCTGATAGTTACATCAAAACTATGTGTAATCACTTTTTTTTTTTCCCATTGTTGTAGAGTTACTCAGGCATTATTGAGATCACCAGTAGTACTTTTGTGTCTTTGGATAAAATGCATGAGAAGCTGTGAAGACTGTAATTTGTATTGGCACCTGCAGGAGATTGTGTAGGAGTAGCGACAAAACAGATCTGATTAAAACATAGATAGTGACATGATTGTGATAATGGCAGTTACTTGTACAGATGGGTAAAGCAGGAAAACAAAGCCACAAAATGAAGAAATTAAGCTGTAAATACTGAGGGTGCTATGTATGAAATCCTAATGAATATTCATATAGTAACTAAAGCAACTGCTGCCATAGAGTTCTAATCGTTTTGCAAATAACAATTAGCAGCGAGATTGTAAAATGGATGTTAATTTGCACATCGTATCAAAAGTTAAGATATCTCCTGGATAAAGAAAGGCTTTCTTAATCTGTAGAAAAATTCTGCACTGTGAATAAAATGGCAAAATAAAGAAAAGATCTGAATCACGTTGCAATTTCTAAACAGGTTGCAGAGGCCTAGTCATTCGAGTGCAAAGATGAACAGTCCTCCTAAATATCAGCAGTAGGAACACACTGCTACAGGATTCAACTTATTAACTGAATTCAACTGTACTGGAAGTAGCATATAGAAAGGGAAATTTCTTTCGTTCTGTAGAGGTGTTTGGGAATGAAAAAATATAGTGTTTTTGTACCAATTCTGGTGTATAAATTGCAATTGTTAGTGTATAGTGCATGGTTTGTGCTGATGCCATTGGAGGCTAAATACGTTTTGAATCAAGGAGAGCTTAACAACAACTAGTACATGTGATGGGTTGTATTGCTTTGTGTATTGACCTTTGAAAGCATTGTTTCTACAACGCATGCCCAAAGTATTTTAAATTAAATAACTTACAGCTTTCTTTAACATAAGAATGCAGAGAATATGCACGTATGGCTACTAGCTATCAGTTTGTACTGGTTGAGGATGTGAATCAGATTTACCGAGCTACATAGATTTAACAGTTGAGTTGGCATTTAATATCATCCTATACATGCATTTAAGTAAAAATTATGTACCTGACTTCAACTAAAATTTAATAGATATTTCAGATTTTGATGAATTCACTCCTTTTAAAACACTTAGTAGCTATCCAGATACCTATGCCCCCTCATTCTCGTGGCAGTGACTATTGTTTACTTATGGAGCTGATACGGACAATTAAGTTAAAGCACATTGTAATGTATTACTTTATGGCAATACGCTTTTAAGATGACAGTTGTACACAAAATATGTCCTTAGGAGCAAGACTAAATCTGAAGAAGATCAACCCCAAAGGACACTTGGTGTCCTATGTCAAACCATTGCCAAAAGACGGAGATAAAGAAGAGTGTAAAAAAGACAGCAAGTGTAAAGTGCTGTGCTTTGTTTTGAATAATTACCATCTAATTGTGTATTTAGTGGGCTCATCTGAATCATGCTTAATAGCCACTGAGGGAGGAGATCTCTTTTCCATAAATTTATCTAATCCCTTTTTGAGCCCACTTCAGTAACATCAGTGTAGTAATATGGCTGTCTCCTACTGATTTCCATATGCATACAGTCTGTTAGCAATACAGTATGCCCAGCAGTGTCTGGTACTGGTATTTCAAGTATTTGAATGTGTTTGTTTTTATTTGTTTTCCACTGGCATTTTTGTGCATAAATGAGTCAAACCAATCGACGACTTTAAAACACTGAGGAATCAGTATATTCATGGTATTTTAGTGATTCACTAGAGTGTAGGTGTGCCACAAAGAAAGAAAAAAAAATGTTGTCTTTAGAGAAACATCTATACAAACATATTAATTCTATCATCTTCCCTTCATTTTTTCCCCTGAAATGCCTTTAAGGCATTTCTCTCATCCCTGTGAATTTAGTCTATCTGTTAATGATTCAACTGGTGGTTCAATACACATGTTCTGATGTGCTGCAGACTATTATTTTTTAGCAGCATGGAATCAGTGTAATAACAAAGTTTGACAACAAAATATAAACATTCTAAAAACTATTTGTCCATGAGAAATGAAGTTTTGAGGCAACTGAAACTTATCGCTTTGAAACTGGCTAAGTTTTGCAATAACATATTGCCAAAAAAAAAGGGAAAAGATAAAGTTGAAAGGTATCCGAGTGATTTTTTTTTTTTTTTTTTTTTTTTTACATTTGCAGAATGTATCACTAGGTACTGAGCTACCATTTCCAAAATGGAGAATAAATTTATAACATCATCATATCTGACATCAGGAAAGTTGCCTGATATGAGAGAGGCAGATTTGTACCTGCTATCCACAGAATTAGGGTCTCAGATTATCAGTTGTCCTCCCAGTTTGAGCTGAGATTTTTGGAACCGTTGCCAGCCTATGAACCAGTTTTAACTATACCTTGTGGTATTAAATAAGCATAAAACATGCACATTATGTGTCATTTTAGTTTGGTCCATTAGTAGTCACAGTACTTTAGTTCCTGGATGAAAGAATTTTTGACAACTGATATCAAATTATCTTGTCTTCAGCAATGAATTTTAAAGAAATAAAAAGCCAGTGAATTTTTTAAACAGAAACACATATGCCAAGATAGCTAGAAATTGTCACGTTCTGTCAAATTTTGTCCCTATTTCATGTGGTTCCTGATTAATTGGAATGCAAGCCCCTAATTAGCCACTACAGATGGGGTAGTTACACCAATATGCTTTTTAAAGTCAGAAATTAAGACTTCAGATGTGTTTGACAAATTTTATTGTAAAATTTATTATTGTGTTTTTCTTAAATTTTAAGGTTGTAGAAAAAAGGATATGCAAACCCAGCTTTTTCTTAAAAAGATAAATTGACTCATTGCACTATAGTTAAGTTAAATGTTATATTCATCCTATGTAGAGATTGAATAAACTTTGAGATTTCATTTTCTGATATATGCAGAAACTTGGGCATTTTGGAAATTCTGTAAAGAAGTCCTCTGACTGAAGGAGGACTCACAGTAAGCCCCAGTCTTACTTGCAAAGTCACATAAAGTAATGGCACCTCAAGGAACAGTAAGTTTGCCAAATTTATTTCTAGGTATTGTTACTATAACTGCTTCTGCAGTAGTGGCTTGTACTATATGTAATTGATTGCCCTTGATTCAAATGACAAAATAGCAAGCACTATTCACTAATTTCTATGTAAAACATAAAAGAATGAAAAGTTTTGGAATACCAGTAAAAAAGATTTATTTAAATTATAAAAGTGACAATTTTAAAAATTCTTCTGTTAGCCCAGAGCTTAATCCAAGTTCCTCAACAAAATCCCTAAAATTTGCAAGGCATGTAACAAACGTTCAATATAAAAGTGAATTTCTACCAGGTAATGGGTATGGAGCTATCCTAGTGGAAATTACATGCTTTAAAACTCAATTTGGGGAAACCATGCTGTGCTTTAATGCGACCTGTATAAATTGAAGTTGGGGCAAAATGTTTTGACTGACATCCTGAAATGGAAATCACACTTATACTGTCTTTATAACAAGAATTTATGACAATTTGTGTTACAGGCTTCAACTCAGCAATGATACAAAAATCCTCCTTTCATCTTATCCAGATGAAGAGTAAAATTGCCTAGATGTATTTAAATGAAAAAGAATGAAATCACCTTGAGAAAGTTAATTTCAAGATAGCAGTAAAATGTTTGAGTCAAATTTGCTCTGTGCTGTCAGTAGGGTTGAAGTACTGTAGAGACATGAAGAAAGAAATTCAGTATTTCAAGAACTAATATCATAAGGAAAACAAAGCAGATACAGAAATAATCTTTCAATCAGAAATTGCTGAGATGTATCGCTTTACGCATACACACAAGAAAAGATTGCTCTTGTTAAAATAAGATGTTGTTTATAAAGTACTTATTGGGCACCACATAATATATCTGACAACTTTCAGGAAGAATATAAATGTGAAATATGGTGTTCAGTTACGCCCACATTCATGGATAGGATGCTGAAAGGCAAGAACATGTTTAATTCAGGTTTGTGATAAGCACAGCTAAAGCACTATGAAATTATTAGTTAAAATGGGATGGAAATTAATTGGCAAAGTGAAAATGAAAAAAGCAGATGTTAAAAATAATCAGTATGTTGTTACTTCCCAGAGTAATTTCAGGATGTCTAGAAATTGGCAGGAGTGATATTGTTTATCATGCCCATTCAAGAAAATACATAAAGTATTGCTATGCTTTTCTCAGCTGGCTCTTTTGTGCCACTTACAAGCATTGAATTAAGTACACAGAACAAATGAAAACAAGAACAAACAATAATTCTTTCCTTTATACAAATAGCACTGTGTGATATACTGTTGGACAACATCAGTTAAAAATACAAAGAAAGAATGCAGCTCAAATTGAGCCTTGGAGTGGGAAGAGATGGCTGACAGTGCTCTACTTCTTCATGTGAAGAATAGATAAATTTTCTCAGGTAACGTTGTGGATGCTGTGCAGGCTGCGTCATTAAATAGATAAACCTGCTAATGAGAGGAAATGAGAGAGACTGTGAAAGCGATGGAACAAAGAGCTTTAGCAGTAGGAGCTAGACTGCTGTTCTGTCTGACAGTTCAGACAACTCCTGGGTATATGTTTTATGTATGTCTTAGTTATAAATAGCACAAGAACTTTACTGGGACACAGCACAGCTATGTCATGATGAGGAGCTTGATTTGCAGACGCCCCGAAGCGTGTTGAGCACAGGAGTGCTGAAGGAGCTGTTGCCTGTAGTTGGACGTTATTCAGTTATATTGGTTGCAACAGGAGCATTTCAGACTTAGAAGATGATATCTATTATTTCAGCATGTTTTTTATTTTAAAGGGAAAAATGTGTAAAGTTCAGGTTCACATCTGCTCTGTTTTGTCTGCTTTGGAGGTCCACTTACATCACAGTGATGGGAGCTCATGGCAAGGTATCTGTTGCCAGACCTAGTCCGTACAATATTTCAGTTCTGTAACATAATGTAGGAACATAACTGTTCTTTTTAAAGACTTGGATAACGTGAAAATCCTGTCCACCTTGCCAAGACGAATTCTGGAACAGGATCCCTCACTGTATTTTCTCTCACCTCACTTTTGATGTCTACTGTGCAATATCTGTTCTAATATCTATGTCTGAGCTACTTGCCTCAAGCTCCCTTTGAAGATAAGGAAAAGAAAAAAACATGCTTAAGGTACAGCTAATTTAAGTGTTCATTTCTTTCTGCTGCCTATAAATGGAACTTAAGATGACTAGCTGAGTTTAATTTCAGAGAGGAAGTTTTAACCTTCAGTAATGTTAACACATATTAATCCAACTGTTTGATACTCTTAGTATCTGATGAATTATTCAGCAGATAAGTTCTTTCAGAGAATTCTTTCACCACTGAGTAAGGTATCTGAATATTTCCTGTTGGTATTTCATACCTACATGTTTGCACAAATTAGTCCAAAGAATAGACCATTCTGTGCTGATAGTATCTTTGTTAATATCTTGATGTGTTACATTAACTTAGGCACTAGAAACACTTTGTATTTTGTAACTGGTCTGTTCAACCAACCAACAAACAAAAAATATCAAGGTCTTTAATTTAATAGGTCCTTTCCCACAATATTCCCACACTTACAAAATTTAAGCATTAGTCCATGAAGATCTATGGTCAAAAATATGCCAAGTGACATAGATCTGGTTCTTTTGCTGCCACAGAGAGAAAACAAACTGATTGATATGTAGAGCTTATCTCATGTGCAATGCACAATTCTGAGCCACATGGTTTGGTAATGATTTATGATTAAAAGGATATATACTGAAGGCAGCTTAAAAGGACTTCTGCTGAGCCAACATCTGCTTTTCAAAAATAAATGTGGAACACAGTTTCTTGTTAGTGTGTGTCAAAGTGCTAGTAGCATAGTAGGGGTATTCTGTTTATGTGGATTGCAATCCAAACCTGGTGTGAATTGAATTTAGGTTTTTAAATTGCAAACATGGATTGAAATTTAATTTAATGACAATCAGAAAATGTGATTAATAGTATTCATTTCTAAGGAGCAAGCCATTCAGAGCAGAGGCCTTGAACAACTTAATAGTAACCTTCAACAACATCAGTAAGAAAAGGTAGCTGCAGGAACTTTTCGTGACATGTCAACCATACGGTGAACTACAGATGCAATTTGTAAAAATGCTGGAGCACAAAGGATGACAGTGGAACGCAGATGTGGAGAGTGTTTCTGAACCCAGAGGGTTTCACAAGCAAAGCATGTTAAAGATGCAAATACATGAAAAGTTTTATTTTTTTCTTTTCAGGTTTTTTTATAGGAAAGTTGGAATTTTATAACTTCCCGTAGTTATAATTTAGCATGCCTGTCATTTGACATTTTCAAAGCGCTTTCTCAGGATGACATATTATTAGGACTTAAGACTACTAATTCTTAACTATACATGTGAATGAAAATTTGATTTCTATATAAAGTTTTCTGAAGAGTCCTATGTATATAGAAATATTTGTATAAATATAGAATGTATAATATTGTTTGAAAAGAAATTGTTTCTAGTTTTAGTGATGTCTTGCATTTCCCAAAGGATCTTGGGCTGTAAGTCTGGCTGGTTCCAGACTTTTGTCTTTTTTGACTGTAGGAATCTCTCTTGTGGAGACCTTCGCATGCTTGCCTCTATATATCACTATGCATGAAATATTCAGGATAGGAGAGGCACCCGTTTATGACCTTTCTTCTTCCCAAGTTTTATCCTCTGTATTCCGTACTCTAGTAAGTGAAGGCTGGCAGGACTTCTCACAACCTCTGCGGCAACAGGTTGTTGTGGGTGGGGGTGCGGCTAGGACTAGATGACCTTTAAAGGTCCCTTCCAACCCAAACTATTCTATGATTTTCTTTTAGCTGCTGGACGCAATCATGGTCGAATCAGGGATTAGTTACCTTGATCAGCTGCTTGTTTCTCATTGATTCTAGAAACAAGATTTTTCCAGCCACTTTTTTCCATCATGCTAAAGATTTGTTCCCATATCATATGCCTATTAGTTATTTTGTGTTTGGGACTACTGTAGTTAGGCCAGTTCTCTTTAGCATTATTTAATCCATTTGTTCATTGTACATGGCAATCAAAATTGCAGAGCTGTAAATTGGGTTGAAAAAGGGTTTCTTAGGCTGGGTCAAAAGTGAAACAAAGACTTCTGGGTAGGTATAACATGGTGATAATGTTCCACAAAATAAAAGAAGTAATAAATTTATTACTATTATTTATGACTATTATTTATAAGCCTTCAAAAAGAGCTTGAAGCTTTCTAAAAGTGCCATGTAGTTCAGCACAACTGATTGGGTGTGGCAGTGGTCATTGATTTTTCAGGCAGAAAATTCATCCAGTACACAAATTACTGTGTGATATTTTATTGCTTGATTTTTTTGCTTGAATCATTAAGTTAGCCAGACATAGAATTGTGTTACTTTTTCTTAAAAATTGTCACATGTAAATTAGTCCCTGCTGCTTCTGTCTCCCTGCAGTTTAGCTCTGAATGTCTCATGCACCCTTTGAAGTCTTCCCTATTTCAGTGGAATTTTACATGCTGAAGGTATAAATTTGAAATTTGGGTTACAAGATTGCCAGAGCTGCCAGAAGAGATTTTTCTCAACTCTTTTAGTTCTGGCCTGTGGATACTGAATTAGTATTGCAGCAAACATATGTAAATATGTATGAGGCAATACCTGCCTGTGAAAAAATCTAGCAAGTGAGGGCTAATGATTTTAGCAAGTTCAGGGAGAGTTCCAGTTGGGAATTCATATGCCGATTTCTTCCACAGGAACTGTAGCCCACAGAGCAAAATATTCTGCAAAACATCTGTCTTCCTGGCTAAGGCAGATCCCTCTGGAGGGAGAGGGAAATTGTGTCTCCCTGGGCATCTCTCAGAGGAAACAAAGTCCTGGGAAATGGAGGGTACTGAGAGGAGCTTGTTGCTCAGACAGTGCTTGTGCTGGCTGGATGAAAGCACCCAGTAACAAGGATACAGTGGGCAGCTGGCAGTTATAATAAACCCTTCTTATTTCTGCTCTGCATTCCCCAGCCTCTCTAAGCTTTCTCTGTTTCAAATTATTTCTCTAGGTTTTTTTCTAACCACATGTGGCTTATCTGCATTTGAGGCTTTGTTGGGTGTCTTGCTGTATGGAAAAGATCTAGACAAATCCCTGCAAAGCTGGATCAATTGGGGTCCTGTGAGAACATATTTTAAAGCTAACCATTGATTTTTAGATTCAGAGCTCTAAGCTACAGTGAAGTTGGGTCTCTTCCTCCTGCAGTGATCACAGTGTAAACTAAGACACTGAGACCTTCAAGCAGACCTAAACCAGTGGAGCTTCTGGATGCTTTTAAGTTCATATTAAGGGTGGGAATTGATAGGGAAGACTTAGAAGAGACCTCCATTAAGTTTTAAATGAATGAAAGGCATCTGCAAAAGAAAAAGTGAATATTTCTTACCACAATCATAATGACAAAAAAGAAGCAACGATCTTTAAACTGCTACAAAAGCAATTTAGAAAATTTAGAAGTCTAATTCCCCTTAAGTGCGACAGTTTAATGCCTACATTTATTTTTTTTAATTGGCTTATTATTGAAAAAGAACTGGAAACTGTTGCAAGTGTGCAATATCCCCTGAAATGTGATTTAGAATATTTCCACGATTTCAAAAGCAGAGTTTTACTTTTACGTATTCATGAATTGAAAACACAAAAGTGTTGGTGTTTTATGCCATTTCATCTTGTGGATATCTGTGTTAAATTTATAGGTCTGTTTAGTTTTGAATTAGTTGCATGCCTAAATTTGTTTTTTAAACATAAGCATCGATTCTTAAACGTATTGGTTTATTACATTTACAGTATTTGTGATAAATTTTGTATTTCTTTCAGTCTTAGCTAAGCTTGATAATTCTGTTTCCCCAAGAAAATTGTTTTTTACAGCTCTGTGTGGATCAGGAGAGTGATGAATTGCTACTCCTTGTTTCTTATCCATGCATATATTATTCATATATGCTATATAGCTATATTTCATATTTAAATTGCACATGCAGTAATTGTTAAAGATCATCATGTTTCAATACTGGTTTTAAAAGACTGTATATCCATTCCTGAAGCAATAATTTCTATCAGTTATATTTAGTAGTATAGCAGAATTCCATATTTAACAGGGACAACGCTGGTGGTATCCATTGTAAATTATTAGCTATGAGCCAGCTGGATACCTTTGCTTTGTGGTTAACTTATGGTTTTGTGCTTAAATCTATTTTATAAAGCTACTTAGTTGAAAGCAGAGACATTTCTACTTAGAAACATTGAACTAGAGTCAAAGAGCATGCAAGAGCAAACATGTTTGTATTTCTTCTATTTCTATCCTCACTTATCAGAATAAAGTGATTCTTCACCATTGTTGCATGACATTTTTCTTTTGTGAAGAGTTTACATTTCTCCTGAGTAGAATTAAACATCTCTGCTGAGGAGAAGGAACATCAAATTGCAATTAAAACAAAAGCAATCTTTCAACTGAAACATTAATAACTTGTTTTTTAAATGCTACATTTAATGTTCCAGAACAGGAAGTCATATAACATAATAAAATTCAACAAGGCATAAGTTTATTATTAGCATCACATCACCATATGACAGTGACAGGTGGTGATACACAAATGCCATCACAGTTATCAGAAGCAATGGGGGGAAATGAAAGGCTTCAAGAAGTGCATTTTTATAGTAGTTTATAGTAGTATAAACCAATTTTGACCAGTTATTGTCAGACAACTGTAAGATAAATTTCAAAGTTAAAATTTATGGTGTCTGAAAACATGCTTTTTGGATTATTGGCTGTGTAGGATGCTGCATCCTGTATTTATATTGATTTGCAAGAGCACTGGTGCTGCAAGCAGACCTAGCAGTCATGTATTCTAGAGTTTCCTAAAATAACTCCGTGTCCTCATTTTTCAAGGGAAGAAATTTATATAAGAGGGTCTCAATTAGAAAATGTAAAATTATGTTTTAAATAGAATTCTGTTTCAGAATTTCCCACTAATTTTTCTAATTTTTGAGCTGTAGCTAACCATTTTAATTAATTTCATTTTCATTATAAAAATGCCTATTGAGTATATTTTTTGATCTATGAAAATATAGATTCACATTATTTACTTCTAAACTATAATATGTTCTGAACATGGTGATAGTAAACACAGAGAAAAATTTAAAACTCCTGTGTATTCCACATATACAATATGAGCAGTTAGAATTTGCCAGTTATGAACTACTAAGAAGGAGAGATTTCTAAATTTGTACACCACTCATTTTGTGTTAGGAGTATTCTTTTCTTTCTGGGATGTCTCAAATGGGAAGATAGTTAATAACAAATTGTGTCCACTTTCCTCATACTTTTTTTCTTTAATTTTTTTTTTTTTTTTTTTAATTTGAGGCATGATAGAGGTACTTTAAACTAAAGAACATAAGATAGAGATGGGATTAAGGCAATGCTTTTATCCACCAGTGGTGGGTGTATGTTGGGAAACGAAGAAGCGAGAACAGAAGGTGCTGTGCCACCCCCTCATCTGTTTCGGTCATTGTGGTGTACCCTTCTGTGACATTCAGTGCGCAGCTTCATCACTTAGCTAGAGGTTGCATTAAATTCTGAACTGAAAAAAGTAGAGCTTGAAGTACTATGTAAAGGTCACACAATTTGTGATTGTGAATAACTGGATAGCTCTTGATTACTTATGAAGATACCGGCATACCCTGGAAACTGATGATCTTATAAGAAGTTACATTTTAGAAATTCAGGGATCAAAATATATCTATGTAAGTGATCACATATCACAGAGAGCTACCTGAAAACAGAACAATGTCTGAGAACTAATTGTCCTTTCAAGTTGGCGAATACTTACAGATGTGAAATATTTCTGTAGCTTGTGGTGTTCATTCATGAATGATTCATGAAACCCTATAAACTGAAATGTGCTGAAATTTTAGGCTTGCTGAATGCATGAATGCTGTAAACAGACTAATTTATTTGTGTTTGTCTTTTTTTTTTCCTTTTTACATGCAATAGCATCTTACTGTAGGAAACTGTTGATTGTGCTGGATAGAATTTATATCCATTATGTGGGGTATTTTTTTGAAACGGGTAGCAAATCTATACTGTCCTTGGTTTATAAATACAACTTGCCTGCTGTGAATTAATATTATGTAAATTAATGCATAACTGAAATGAAATAAATGTAATGCAGACTGAAGTGCACTGTATGTGTGTATTTACTTATACAAGTCTTTTGTAGGGAGATAAGACTGAAATACAAAAAATTTGGATAGTATTACAATGAGTTCCCTTTTTCATTAAAAAGGGTTGATCAGCCATGTCATATCTGAATATCCTGAAATGAATTTGCTGTACAATTTTGTGAAACTTCTGTACAAATTCTGGACATCATTCTAAGAGTAACTCTACTGTTCAAAAGCATTCTTGGTGCTAGTGTTACTTAGAGGATGTAAATTTGTAAACATTTAATTCTTAGAGTCCTTAAAGCAGATATTTTAAGCGTTTACTACTCTGAACCAACTTGAGGGACATCAGGTTTTTTTCTTCTTATGCCTTTCCCCCCACCCCCATTTTGAATTCTTACTGTATCTATCCTTATGCATAAATCTTTATTTTCCTTCGTTATCTTTAGAGGTGATTTTCTGGCTGGCTATTAAGGTTTTTTAACTCTAGTAACACCTTCCATTCACTGATGCTGTTGAGAAGTAGATTATGAAAACCAGTTTGATTTGCTCTTAAGATGTATCTCAATGAAGGTGTGTGAGTCTACCCTCAGTCTAGAATTTATTTTAGCACGTGAACTCTGTTCACTTCGTCTCATGGGTGACTGTGTAGGCTGGTAATGCTGCTGACACTAGGTAAGCAAACTTTCATTCTGTTCAAGCCAGTCATAAATTCACTCTTTAAAAATGTCCTTGTCACAAATAGGCCATAGGTTCTGAAGTAAAAGCTTTATAGAAAGAGCAATAAGCATAGAATGAGAGATCTGTTTTTAGGAGAGCAAAGCTTCTGAGGACAGTGTTGTCATTACTTTTGAGGTCAGGCAGGAGTACTGTTTACTTGTTCTATATGTGACAACATTTGTTAAAGAGGAACACTTTTTCTTGTACCATGTAATTTTTGCAGTATCAGCAAGCAAGGAACAGTTTCTCAATCACTTCAAGAAGATGTATTCCACTTCATGAGTATCATACTACTTGCAATAAGTGATGGTTTTGTTGGGCTGCTAACACATGCAGTGGGCCATAAATGTGACATTTATGTGACCAAATGCATGTGTGCATGCTCCACAGCTTTCACCTCCCCCTACTAGGGCTCACCTACTGGTGAGTAGCGCCATTAACCTCCCTAGAAAAGGAAATATCTCTCTTTTTGCTTTTCAGATCTCTTGCAATCTTGTCCAGATGTGCAGGTGTGTGCTTTGCCATCACAGTATAATAATGTTCTTCTGCTTACAGCTGTGCCTAGCAATGTTTACGCTATATGTGCTATAACCACATTTTCTTTTCCTATATTTCTTTGCCTATGGCTTAATTCTAATATTTACCTTGCTCGGGTAATCCATGAACCCCTCTCCAGTCCAGTGATAAAGGCAGTTGTACACTGATAAGACAGAAAGCCAGTGCTACTCAAATACCTTTTTTTTAAAGCATTTCTTAATGAAAAAATATGCTCTATCGTTTGAGTAATTTTATTACATTAGTTTCTCATGAAGATATATGTGTATTTCCTTTAATATTATTATATGTGTACAAACTATGGCTTTTGTTCTCCATAGAAAAAATGTCCCGATAGTGTGTGTAGAATAATATCTTGATCAAACATTAACAAGTGCTAGGTGTGTAGTGCAGTCCATAATATACCACCAAAGTGTGGTTATTGTCTTGAATTCTACTACTCTTGGTTAATTTGAATTGGGACCTCTAAGAGCAAGGATGGCATATGCTTTATCACTGCTGAGCTGAGCATCTTGTTGCTTTTCAAGAAGCAACTATTTTACAGTATTTTTCTCATTATGGTCTTTGTAATTTAAGGAAAAGTACAAAAATATATCTTTTCTTAAATCTCTACACGTGCAGTTCCAAGTGCATGTTTAGTAACAGGAGAGAAATGAGGTTGAGGTCATTTAGCGGTGTCCTAGAGTTCATTTACTTAAGCTATATAAGCACTGCTGACCTGAGCATCGCTGGGCTGTGACCGGATCAAGATGGCTCTTATTAATGTTCCCATTAAAATACAAAATTAGCAATTATAATGAATAATTTAAGTACCTTTACACCCCATTAGACTATGGCATGTAGCTGTAAATTCAATAAGAAAATATTTAATATTGGTCCTTGCAGATCAACTAATATTTTGTTGCAATGTGTATCTAATATTGTATTTGGTTGGTAATAGTCTTTGAAGCTTCCTCTGATGTAAAGGGGAGTGAATTTGGAACCAGTCTGTGTTTCTGATCACCTTCAGAATCGTGACGTGTTAGCAGATTTACTATTGATGTATAAAAACTAATGAACCACTTTAAGCCATGTCATAAAACTGGAATTCTTTTGTACTTAATTAGATGGCCTGAAAAAGAGGAAATTGGACCAAAAAACTATAAAATTAGCTTCATCAAAACAAATTGGAAACAGATGAGCAACCCAGAGTAACTCTACAATAATAATGCTGCAATCCTTACAACACACTGTCTTGGTTCATTTGGATTTCTTATTCAAGACCCTGTTTAAGTCTTTCCCCATATTGTTCAATTATATATTATAGATGGAACTGCTGGTGATGCTTATGGTCAAGATGGCATTATGGTCACAGCCTTGTCAGACTGTGATTGTTTGGGCAGATATTTTTTTTCCCTTTTCCCAAGATGTTTTCTTAGGAAAAAAATTCTTAGGTAAAATGAGTCAAATATTTTTGACAATAAGACTGGGAAAACCCACTCTTTTGTAAGTATTTTTAAAAAATCATTTGTAACAAGTTGTGGGGAAATTTGGTATGTTCATAATTTGGAGCAGGGATTGAAATTTGGCAGGGAATCAGGAATGTGACATTTGCTGAAAATAACCTGAATTTAACCAATTCATAAGGCTTCAAAAAATTGCAGTTTGCACATGTGCAGTAAAGGTGTGTTAGTTTGGCAGCTTAAATCTTTTAAGTCTTTTCATCTGTATTGCGCATGTTCAAGGCTGGAGCTGCAGAACCTGAGCAGGAGTTTCCCTGAATCAGTCCCGGATGGTGGGAACTGAGAATGAGGACACGTCTGCCGTCCACGTTCCTGCTACTGGTGCCTTACCATCACAGAGTGCCATGACACTGTCTAACTTGAAGTGAATGACTCAGGAACAGCAAGTTTGGAAATTTCTAGCTTGAAGTAGATGCCTGTCAAAGCTTACAAAATTAAGCTAACTAAAAATATTGAAAATCCATTCTATAGTATATTTTTGATAGCTCACAAAATGCTATTAACAAAGAAATTACAACTTTGTGTTATTAGAACTTCCTAATTGTGTTCTTTGAGGTTTAGAGATCGGGTTTGCAAAGTGCTAAGCATCCCTAGTAGTAACAGAAGCAGAGGAAACTGTGTGTTGAATGTTCAATATAGTTTTATATAATGAGAGTTACTCTGAAAAATCCAATGGGAGGCATTTAAATTGGATCCACAAATTAAAAGGCACTTCTGATCATAACTTCTGCAGGTGTCAGCTCCCCATTTGCAAAATGGCTCTACTATCGCCTTACCTCCTAGTAGCTGTGAAACTACATTACTGTTTGTGAAAAGTATCTTATAAAATTCCATGAGGAAATGAATAATTTTATCATTGAAGTTTGAATAGTGTTTAGTAAGTAGATTATGGAGCTGCTTAGTAGTAAAAAAAATACTGAAAATACTTAATGGCTTCTTGCTTAATGAGAACAATCCATCTGTAATGGAATTAGCCAGTGATTCAGTGGGAAAATGTGATCATATCAATATTACAGTACATAAACAAAAACAGGTTTTATGCTGGGGCTTGCTAGCTTTCACATGATTGACATTTGCCACTTTAGTATTCTTCCAGCATTGTTTTTGGGTGATGGCTATCAAAGCAGCACTTTGATTTTGTACAAGGGCTTGTTCTTGCATATTTATGGAGATATGTTTGCATATTTGTAAGTTTGATAATTCACTTGAGGAGACTTATGTATATAAATGGGTTGAAAGACATTGTCCGCCAGCAATTTGTTAAAAAGTAATCTACTCTAATTTCATCTCTTAGGAACTCTGCAAGGAACATATTTAAGAATGAATATTATTTGCAGTTCAAGAAATTAATGATTACACATCTTTGCATTCTGAACTTGCGTTTACACTCAGATTTTTTTAGACAGTGCTAATGATTCCTGACTTCAGTTCTTGATTTTACTGTCACCAGAGCCTTGAACATGTTCCAAAGATTGATAATGTTTTCTGGAAGCGCCTTAATTTCTGCCTTAGCAAACGTAATGGACAGATGACGACACCCTGTAAATATGTTTTGAGTTCTCTTGATGGCCCAAAGCAGATCTGTCCTGCTGACAATGTGCTCTGCGTACTGATTCCTCTATTGGTAAAGAACTAATTTAAGCAGCTTCTTATTATCTTCTTAGCTGCTTTTATGGAGGCCATACATATGTACTATTTTCATAGAAGGGGATGTGGCAAAATTATTGCAGCACTCTTGGGACCCCCCTCTGCTAGAATGCCCCTGATCTCCCCCCCGTAAAAACACCACTGCTGTTCAAGTCAGGCACCTCTGTGTGTTTATTGCCTTACTACAATCTTGGAAATGTCTTTTGCTCCTAGTAGAAAAATCGCAATAGGAAAGATATTAGGAAAAGTCATAAATGGAAAAGCAATTTTGAGATAAATTTTAGATCAGAATCATTAATGAAACAGAAATGTTATTTTCTAAGAGTTTTGATTTCTTCCCTCAGAGGAACTCAGAGTTTTAATTTTCTCCTTCTTTCTTCTGTACTTTGTTTTTCTTAGGAAGACAATAAACTGACTATCTAGGGGAGTTTCCCTTTTTTCTTCTTCTCTGAATACCAATGGTTCAGAAGCGTTAGTGATTAAATGTGAAAAATTGATGCCTTTAGACTCCCACTTTTATTTCATTTAGAAGGTTTTGAAAAATAAAGGTGAAAAATGAAAAAGGAAATTAATTAAGGTGAAAAACAGTGAACAATCTCAAGCAGATATTGCATTTGGTGGGTAAAGAATAAGAAAGCAGGGCCAAATAATTTGAAATGCTCCTTTTAAAGAACATTTCTAGACCTGGAACAAATGGAAGTATTTACACTGAAACAAAGCAAATAATGAACAAAGAATAAAAGATAACGAGATGTACTTGAAAACTTTTCCCTGTGTATTTTTAATGAGATCCAGTTGAGGTTTTTTTGAAGGAGTAAAAAAAAATTAAATCATACAAGATAAAAATTGTGCAGTCTTTTCATATTTCTAGAACCAAAAAGTACAACCTCTGCATTAGTATAGATCTATTAAAATTTCTGTAAACCCAAATATTTTTGGGTAGGTGCTAAGTGATGCAAATAAAAATGTTTTGCCCAGTATACTTATAATCTACTAATTTTTCCTTTGCAGACATATCTGCAAAGTGTGATCATGACTACATTCATCCCTCTTATGCTGTTAGAATTAAACCTGTCCATAAAATAGATGGGAGAGCACACTGAACCATTTCAAAGGATGGTAAAGTTCCCATGATAAATTAATACCCAAGTCAAACTGCCTGCCTTTAAGGACTCTACGCTGTGTGACTCCTGTTCACTACCCATTAAATATATATGATGTCTTTAAATGCCCCAATATAGCTATAAACACATTCAGCTGAAATTTATTCTCTTTAATATATGTCTATATCTAGATCTTTGTGCTGTTACATTCTTCTTTCGTATGAGAGTTTTATATTGTAAAAGTAAGTTGTGAGGGAATGCCCGCTATCATCACACTTAGATCAGTCCCTTCAAGCTACAATGTATTATTTCTTACCATCTCTGTCACATGGAACAGTTTCTCATAAATGCAACCTAAATGTTTAATGTGACAGAAGTAGGGATGAATGGGAAAAGATGTAAGTGTGGACTGTAAATTAGCTTGAAAAAAGACAACAGTGGTTCTTGCTATGGTCTCTGAATTGTGTAGATTTGATCATACAGATAAAATTCTGGGAACACAATGAATTAAGTTTTGTCCTCAGTTTTCATCTTTCCTGTAGGACACTGGGGTTTTTTGTTTGTTTGTTTGTTTGTTTTTTGTTTGTTTGGGTTTTTTTAAGATTAAGAATGCGATCCGTGTAGAATTCAGAAAAGAGGACAACTTGTAATGGTTCGACCCTACAGAGCTGTTTATTTAAAGTGATAAAGCTTTTGTTTAACTATTTATTGCAGGTCAGTAATTACTTCCAAGTTGCTCATTTATATTTGCATACAACTAGCTTCTTTCTAAATTCAGTAATTTTCTGCCTAATAAGGTATGATTATAAGCAAATTGAAACAGTTGCTTTTGTTTTGTTTTGTTTGTAATGCCACTTACTTGTCATAACCCTATGATTTATTATGAATAATGCATTCATAAGAAAAATGGCTTTATTACAGTGAGGGTACAACAGTTTTTTCATAATCAACAGTTTCATTTTTCCAATTTAAAAATGCAGGTTTTAGAGACTCCAGTTAAGATGATGGATACTGCAATGCAGCTCAATTATGGATTTTGCCTTTATTGGTGAGTGAAAACCACATTCCGTATGTCTGTAAGACAGCCTACTTATAAATTCTCATGCTGGTAACTAAGATTCAATGCTGTAATGTGTATGCTTCTCTGAAATCATTCATCTACTATGATTGCATAGATGTCCATGTAAACATGCAAATTAGAAAAATTTGGAAGACTTCTTTGTTTATCTAGTTTCTCATCTGTTATTTTGTATTTCTTTCACCTTTTTTCTGTCAGTAGCTTGTGACTCTTATTCCTCTGATTTTGGTAGAAAAATTTCTGTTATTCTGTTATTTCTTTTATCACTATGGCTCAGGAATACCACATGACCATAATTTTTGCACTCGTTGCCACAGACCATCATGCATACTTGTTCAATATACTAGAAGAACTGGATTGTTGTTTTGGGGATGACTGGAAATAATTTCTAAATACTTGTAGTGGTTTGTCTTGTGGTCTTTTTTTTTATTATTATCTTACATCTTCTCAGCTTGTGCCATTTCTGGTTTTCCTTAGCTTAGAAATTAGGATGTCTTGGAATTAAAGGATTTCTTTTTAAAGAAAAATATTTCATATCATTCTAAGCTATTTCACAGTGGAATCGTACTAAGTTGTAAAAACAGAGTAACTAAATTTTTAGATCTAGCTGTGTTATTAAAAACCCCAAAGTTAAAACTTGAGTGTATGTGAAAATGTTTTCTAATATTTTGGAAAATACAGAATAGTTCTATAGATGCATCTGAAACATCATGAAGATCACTTTAAATTTAATAAAACTATTTTTTTAAAATTACTTCCTCCTCTCTTGTAATAATAATTGTGGAGAGCATGTACTGGTAAAGGTGGGAGCCATCATGATGACCCAAACCAAGACTGCTCATACGGGTGTATGCAGCGAAGAAACTTCCATTAGCAGCAATTAAATACATTAATAGCAATGACTACTTTGAAATGTTTACTTTTTTTCTTACTTTTGTTTGATAACCTAGGTATTAAGGTTTCTGAGCATGTAGCATCTTGTAAAGAAATTAAATCAGGTAAATCAGGGAATGTCTCTTGATACTATGCATTTTTTTACTGGTTTTGCCCGTGTGATCAAATACAGCAATGTACTTTATACCTTTAAATTACTTTGGATCCAAATAGAAATTGAAGGTGCCCGATAATCTCCTAATTTTTGAATGTGTGACTTTGTTGTTATTAACCCAGCACACTGAAGGTGGTGTCTATATCTAACTTCTAATCAAACCCAAATCTACTTCACCTTCACTGTGATAAGCCTGTGTTTTGACTTTATGTGAGCTCTGCAGTGATTTGTGATTGATATACAAAATGAAAAATCACTTTTTCAGAGAAAGGGCAGTCAGTACGTCAGATATTTGCTCAGTTTGTTAGATATACTTGAATTTGAAATAGCCAGGGAGAATAGCAACTGGGAAATCCTAACTATTAAAAAGAGACTTCAAAAACATTGAAATGAATGTGCCTTCAAAGCCTCTGACTTAGCACTTGGTGATATGCCCACTCATAGATATATAAATCTCCTTTCCTGCCCTACAACATCAATAAACAATTGCATAGCAGTTATAGGGCATTGCCTATGTTCATTCAAATTTCTCCAGGTTTTGAAGTCAGGCCAGATTAAATTTACGTACAAACATGTTCTTATACTAAGCAGATATATTACGTGTCTTTTCCACACACAATTTAAGATTTGCTGTAGTAATAAATTGGCTTGATGAGCATATGTGAGCAATCCCTTTTTTAGTCATACAAGCCTGTTAGAACTACAATGACAAATACTTCAAAAAGAGGTTTGTTTCAATGCGTTCATTGCCCAAGGTACTTAGCCTCCATTTTTTCTCCCATGCCACTATTTTAAGTGTACAAGCAGTCAATAAAGCCTGTGGGAGATCCCCTCTTGCACTGGAAGGAATAATATCAAAGTGATGACTGATATAATCACTGAACTGTCCTACATAAACAGATTTTAGTCAGTCTGTGCCTCATCCGCTGTGCAAGTAGGTCAAGTATGGTTTACCTGCATGGGAAGTTCCTTCGTTATAGTGGAGACATTAATGGAAAATCAGATCACCATCAGTCATCTTTGGAGTTGACTCAAGAGCATTTTCTCTGTGCTTGCAAAAACTAGGATCTTTTGCTCCAGAACCAGTTTCTGGGACCTCTTTCAGATGTGCTCCTCATTCCATGCATTTTCTCATAATCCCACTGGGTGCTATAGAAGGTAACAAAGGAAGCATCCAGTTTAATTTTATTTCCCCAGGCATGAGTAAAATAGTTCTAACTCGATTAACCATTACAGTTAGCTCTTTGTTAGGACACCCGGTCTCCTGTTCCTCTTGAGATTTTGGTAGCCTCCCCCCACCCCATTTCTGTGATTTCTTACATCATATGTTGTTGTTGTACCCACTGCTTCAAAAGAATTGTGTCTATGCATGGAAAAAGAATACCCAAAACTGCATATGATGAAGTGCTTTGGATTTTTTCTTTATTCATGGATAGATCCATTTTAACATGTCTCTTAAATTTGAGGAATGCAGGTGCCATTTTCAGCCCAACTGGTGTTTGTCTTCCACCTGTAAATGACATTTCAATATTGTTCTGTCCTTCTGTAGTGAATGTTCTTGTGAGCTTCAGTCTTTCCTGCTTGTTCCATCCCCTCAGTGGGATCTTAGTTAAACAGTGGTCACTTCCCTCTGTCATCTTTCTGAGCCTGTGGCTTCATATTCTCCATTTCACCTGTGGAAGTTATGGTTTTGGTGACCCTTACTTATAAGGCTTAGACACTCACTGCTGAGTGTCTTAAACCTTTAACTAGATTTCTCTGAGAAAAGGCTCTACTTTAGACACGTCCTCTACCCAGTTTACTTTTCGTTTGTCTTAGAGTATAGCTCCCAGCATTCTTCCCCTAAGCATTCCAGGTCCCAGCAGAGGCAGTGCTAAAGGCTCTTTTTTTTTTTTTTCTTTTTTTTTATTTAAACAGGATTTTCCCATTTCAAATCCACTTGTGTTTTTATTATCACAGGAAGAAGTGTTTTGGGGAAATTCTACATGACTCTATAATGCTGTAACGTCTGAGTACTTTTGTACCTGGTCATTGAGGAAGCATAGCATACCTACGGGTTCAAAGATGTTTAGCTGGGGGCAGAAGGATGCAGAAGGCTCAAGTGTTTCCTGTGGAGCATTTTTGAGGACCATTTCTATTGCAAAGACCTGCCAGGCAGCTATGCCAGGTTCTGTTTGTGCACTCGCCAGGGATTTCGCTGTAAGAGAGTTGTGTAAATGGAAGAACAGTCTGCACCGAGAGTTTGTGCTTTGGCAACAGTTGATTATTACAAGTTTAAAAAGGAAAAAAAATATCACTGAAAACAGACATCAAAATGAGAGTTCCTCACAGGTGATTTGAGTGTTCTCCCAGCTCCCAAGTTACCTTAGAAAAAATAAATTTTTCTTTGTATTTCAGCGAGAATTACTCAGGATATTTAGATCCTTTTTTGGCAGTTGTCAAAAGCTGAAATTTAAAATTCAGAAATCACTAGTTCCAGTTGCAAGTGAAGTCCACCAGACCTCTTGTTGTCATTTATAATAGCAGTAGAGACAACATCAGGTGCAGAGGGTGGCTCAGTTCTTGGCCAGCTAGAAAGGAGCTTGCCCACTGAAACAGTACACACCATCACACAATGTGATGCAAGGCCCCTTTTGGATCGAAATGGGAGGATTTTAGTATTTTTTAAATGATGACTGCTTTCTCCTAACTGTTTCTTTACTAGTTACTGCTTGCTGAAGGAACGTCAGATCTGGGTATATAAAAGATGTTTTCAGGCTGGAACAACTTTGTTCTCACAAAGTCCCTTTGGTCTTGATATTTTCATTACAGGGGATAGTGTTGCCAATCGTAATTTTTTTTTTTAAAACAAAAATCAGCTCTTGAATTGAACTGAACTTTCATCTGACTTATTTTTAATGAAAAATTTCTAACTTTGCCATTGCATAAAGACATAAAGTAGTTTCAAAATCTATTCCATGGTTTCAGAGGTTTTTCTTTTCATATTCTGTGATTGAAATCGCTGGAGGTGGCAAAACTTTAAATCAAAGATATTAATACAAAATTTTCTGTTCTCAATAGTATGATAGTTGGTATTCATGGCTTAGCACTTTTCTAGCTGATCAATTGTATCTCCCTCCTGTGCAGTATTCTTACAGTACCATCAGCAGAAGACCTGGATATACCCAGTTCCTCCTTTTATTTCCAGGAGCTTTGACATAAAGTAGTAAGAGGAAATAAATGACAGGAGATAAACACTTCGGGGCAAAGTTTTTACAAGGTGGTTATGGGAATTAGTACTCAGTTCACACAGTTAGATTAGCAAAAATAATTCATTAGCAAATTCTATGAGTGTCTTTTGAAGTTCTTAGCCAGGGAAATTAAATGGTTTGACCTAAGGTGACAGCAAAAGTTCAACAGTTGATTGTGAATTTTCTTTACTGTCATCTAGCAGTTATCATGGATGTTCAAGCAGAATTAAGGGAAATGTAGAAATTGCAGTTTTAATATGTAATTCCAAAAATACTACTTATAGGCTTATATGTCCAGTACTTCCTCTTGCATTATCTTTGTGCTTAATGACAAGTTTCCCATTTTTGGCATTAGAACATTAAACGGGATTTCCCATCAATGTTATTTATATCCATTTCATTCTGAGGTACTGTCCTCCTACTGCAGAGTTTTATTTTGGCAATAAATTACTAAACAAACAGTTTTATTTTATTCCAAAACATCTTTAGATGAATGTAATCTGAATTTGAATTCCACATTTCAAAGTAATTTCTTCAAGTATAATACTTTCCTAGCAACATGTCAATTAACTTGCATTTGTCCTCACAGTTTAATATCCTGCAATTTTCTATATTAAAACTGACACTGAGGTTATTTTATTTTGTTTATGTTAAAACTGTGCAAATATTGCTCTTGAGATAATATATTAGTAAAACAGTGGCTGACTGGGAATCACATTAATCCCCAATTGATTCTCAGATACCATTAAATTTTTCATTTTGAATTACAGTGAGGAAAGAGAGCCTACAATTATATGACCAAGACATCATCAAAATAACACAGCAAATCAGCAGAATGTAGGCTGATGTATAGTCTGTTAGGCCTGATATCCTATTTTAAAAAAAAAAAAAGCAGCAAAACCCTCCCCTAGTTGTATCTAATGTCTTTGTGTTATGAAAATATTCCTTTTTCATTAAACCAGTGCAAAAAAGTCTCCACTTAAGTGGAGCTTCAGATTGGTTTTTAGAGAGTAGAAAATTGTATCATATCAATATGTTTCCATTACAAACTATTGCATTCTGATAACAACTTCCAAGGAGTAAGAGGTAATGAAATCACCTAATAAATAGCTATTCTGTGTTTAATATCCATCAATTCAGTTCATAATTTCAAATGTTCATTAGTCTCATGAAGCAGAGACCTTATCTCAGCAGGTTTTACAATTGAAGCTGTCTGTTAAGAGTGAAGGAGAGGGAGATTGCAGAACATTGTTTTAGATGGAGAATCTTGAAACATATCTTAAAGGACTATGGGTATACTGAGAAGTTCTGTGATCCTTTACATTTTCTCTGTATCCCCTTCAAATATGGGGGAACCCCTGTGTGCAATTCACTGTGGTCTTAAATATACTCTCTTAAAAAAGCAATCCACAAAGGGAAAAAGAAATGGCTTTTTCTCTTTTTCTCTCTGGTTTCGATTTATGAATTTTGAGTTGTACTTTTTATTCCTTCCTGGTATACAAAAAAAGCTGATAAATTGAAGTTTTTACTATCTAGAATACAAGGTGCTTAATGTTAGTAATACAGCTGCTGCCTACTCAGCCTTTTTGAGAAGCCTTGGTGTCAAAAGAAATAATATGATGAAGTTATCAGTGAAACCTTGTCACTGATATCCAATTGAGTCAAGAAGTTTTTTAGTCATAATTTCAAATAATTATTGTTCAGTTCTGGCTGGTAATTTACTCAAATGAGAAGCAGAAGCCTTTGTCAAAGGTCCCAGATCTCTAATCTTCCACAAATGACTTGGGATCCAAATCTGAATACTTCAGTAACTTGTATTGTGGAAGGAGGAGTGAACAAATGACCATCCTCAAAAATATCTACATTTTTTAAAAGTACTGTATATAAAAAAAAATTAGATAATTCCCAACACTGTTGCCTTCCATATGTATCAGAATAAATAAGACAGAAAAAATGTGTTACTTCCATCTTCCTACTAGCAAATATGAAAAAAATATGTCCCAAGTCTTGCCATTCATTACAAATTCTGGTGGTGGGTCAAATGGTTGTTCTTGATAACAGTAACATAGTCTATTGTGTGTCAAAAAGTCAACTTAACTTCAGGCAAGGTAGAGCCCCAAATTCTCTGTTGTGCTGGGTTACACATACTATTCTGTAAAGTTAGAAATGTGAGCATGCTATATAAGATGGCTCATGTACATAACACCAAATTTCAGATTAATGGACCCCGAGAGCTAAATGTTTTATCACAAATAAGAGAGCAAGAAATGATAGGAACTCTATCAGGAGTGTACTAAAGCTGTCCTCATTGCTGCGAGCCAAGCCTGCTTGCTGCAGTCATAGAAGTGTCTTCATTTGATATAATTGATCAATATAGGATGAAAATATATTTATCAGACTGGAATGAATTATGAAAGGAAAAAAAAAAGGTCAAGATATATACTTTTTCCCCAATATCCACACAAAAAACTGCCCAAAAGCCTGCAGTAATGATAGATTCTATACTGGTCCCAGGTGATGCTTTTCTTTTAGCTAGTCTTGCAGCGACAGCAAACCTTTAACTGAAACACATCCTTTACTGAAGCCTTCCTCATAAAAGACCAAAAGAGATAACACAGAAAGAAGATGGGCTGTCAGGAAAATTGATGGTGGGAAGGAATCTCTACTTTCCTCTTTCACCAAGCACAAAGTGCCTGGTCAGTTACTTAAACACTTTCCACTGTTCCAGTGCTCAAAAGCAGTCTGTGCAAAGTAAATCAAATCAATTACATATAGCACTTTCACAATGAAAGAGTAAGCCCACTTAAAAAGAAATAAATGTACAGTGGGTCTGTAATTGCAGTGTTGTGAAAAAGGCATTTTAGTTTAGTTGTATACAGTTGCAAGAAATGAGTTTTCTTCTTCCCTTTCAGAGGCACAGTGTAACCAGTTGTTCAGGATTTTGGCTCAATGCAAATGGCACAGACATAGTTGATGGAAAAACAGTTTTAAGGACAGGAGTAGAAGTGGTATTGTGTTATGGCACAAGAAAACTGCTGCTTTTTCAGAGGGGGCAGAGAGGTGAGACAAGGAATACAGTGTGGATTTTTTTAGTGTATTTCCTTGTATAGTCTGGATTCTGTGCTGTGGTTTTTGCTTACCTAATATTTTCATTATATATTTACATTTAGTACCACTTTTTTTGTGACTGACACTGTCCTCTTGTCACTGTCTTCTGAATAGGACTTGAACTCCATCTGCCCCATGCTTTTGTTAATATTAATGACCACATCCCTGCTGTGTGAGTAAAATCAGAATAGCCAAAGTTAATAGGCAGAATGCGTACAAGCTGGTCTGAAAAGGCTCCAAATAAAGCTGCCTGCCTCCATTTGTATGTATGTGCATGTGAGCACTCACTGTTTATTAAAAGCTGCTACTGTTGGAAAGAAAGAGAAAGTCACACAGGGGGAATAATACTGAGATCAATTTACTTATTTCAGTCATGAGTTCCTGCTTGTTTCAAAGTAAGGTCTCACTTTTTTGATGCACTCTCATACTTTGGAGTTGTCTGTAACTGTTGCCCACAAAACCTTGGGTTCAGTGACTACACAGAGGTAAAAGATTGGTGAGGTTGATGGAGAATTTGAACCTGTAAATCCTTGCTCTGTCACTGTGCTGCTTTTCAATGCTTCTCATTGTTCTGTGTGCTTATTTCATAGAATTATAAAATAGTTTAGGTTGGAAGGGACCTTTAAAGGTCATCTAGTCCAGCCCCCGTGCAATAAACGGGGATATCTTCAACTAGATCAGGTTGCTCAGAGCCCCATTCAACCTGACCTAGAATGTTTCCAGGGATGGGGCATCTACCGCCTCTCTGGGCAACCTGTGCCAGTATTTCATCACACTCATTGTAAAAAATTTCTTCCTCATATCTAGTCTAAATCTGCTCCTTTTAGTTTAAAAGCATTACTCCTTGTCCAATCACAACAGGTCTTGCTAAAAAGTGTGTCTCCATCTTTCTTATAAGCCCCCTTTAAGTACTGAAAGGCCCCAAAGCCTTCTCCAGACTGAACATCCCATGGCTCATGAGGTGAAAGGCTCAGCCTGTCTTCATAGTAGAGGTGCTCCATCATGCTGATCATTTTTGTGGCCCTGCTCCAGACCCGCTCCAACAGGTCTTTCTCAGCAGAGCCGCTCTCAATCCCTTCATCCCCCAGCCTGTATTGACACTGAGGGTTGCCCCAACCCACGTACAGGACCTTGCACTTGACCTTGTTGAACCTCATGAGGTTCATGAGTCCACTTCTCAAACTTGTCCAAGCCCCTCTGAATGGCATCCCATCCCTCAGACATGTCAGCTGCACCGCTCAGCTTGGTGTTGTCTGCAAATTTGCTGAGGGTGCACTTGATCCCACTGTTTGTGTCATTGATGAAGATGTTAAACAGTACTGATCACAATACCGACCCCTGAGGGACTCCACTCATCACTGATCTCCATCTGGACATTGAGCCGCTGACCACTGCTCTCTAGATGCAACCATCCAACCAATTCTTCATCCACTGATTAGTCCATCCATCAAATTAATCTCTCTCCAATTTAGTGAGAGGGATGTTGTGGGGAACCTGTCAAAAGCCTTACAGAATTTCAGATAGATGACATCCGTAGCTTTTCTCTCATCCACTGATATAGTCACTCCATCATAGTTTGATCAGGCAAGACTTGCCCGGGTAAAGCCATGCTTGTTGTCTTGCCTCACTATTCATTATTCTTCATTATTCTTCTCAGGCCTTATTTCTTATCTCAGAGTGTCTTGTTAAATTTTCTCCCTTTTGATTTGTGGATTGATTTTTTTGAAAATACCTTTCAGTAGTCAGAATGTGGGGTTTGCTGATTGTTTCCCTTGGAACAGACTGCAGAGAAAGCTGAATCTGCTGTGATTAAGGGATCCAATTCTCACCTTTTCCCCCCTCTTAAAGACTTAAAGTAATGTCTACAGATCTCTGCAGGAACGATGTGCATTTTGAGGAGTGGAGAGCAAGCCCCATGGAGTTTTAGTTTCTTGCAGTGGATCTCAGCTTCAGCACTCAGCAAGCTTCAATTGAATAAAATCCCTGTTGGTAGGCTCTGTGCCTCAAATCCTGTAAAAGCCAGGCTGTAGCAGTCACAGCAGGATGGAAAGATTATCCTGAACCCCGTTTCTCTTCCTGCTGCAACTGTCCTACTTAAAACACAGGGAAATTGATTTTCCAGCTTAGCTTCCAAGGAGAGAAACTTCTCTGAACTGATGTCTCCCAAGACAGAACAAAGTCAGTTGACTAACAGGGTAAATCCACTAATAAAAGTAGAGCAGACCTAGATTGGGTAGCTACAGGGTGGCTTAAAGACATGAGGTTTCTCTTTTCAGGCTCAAACTTCTGAAGCAGGAATAAGAAGCAGAGTGTGTGTGTGTAGGCAGATGAGATACAGATAGGGCTGTCTGGATGTCATTCAGGCCAGGTGTTTGTCTCCTGCCTTCTCTGCCTTCCTCTCCCTATTGGGTTTATCCAGTCTACCCTACCAACCTCAATATACTGTTATTTCTAGCTAATATCTCCTGTGTTTTCCTATAAATACCATTTTTTTTTTACTAGTCCAGGCTGTCAGAGGTTATTCTAGATCACAGCTAGAAGTTTGACATAACTAGAATAACACTTCTTCTTTACATTAGGAGTAGCTTACTATGTGCTTACTATATATACTTCCTAATATGGATAGACATACTGCTAAATTTGGATCTTTTTCAAGAACGTGAACTCTGAAATATTTTCAAGTTGTTGTCTTATTTTGAGTGTGTATGAGCAGTTTACAGGCGCTTAGGTGAGTAATTTCTCCAGTCAATGAGGACAGGTTTCTCCAAAGACTAACTTTGACACCTGAAGTTCATCTCTGTAGTGTCTCTCTCCCCTTGGACTAAAACACAGGCCTAGGTCTAGTAGTCACACTTCAAAAAACCCTTTTTGAATACAGCTCACTTTTATATTTTACTGGATGTGTAATTGTTAAAAATTCTTATTATCAGTATGTTACCAATTCCTCATCTAAGTAGCCAACTTTCCCACCTTTGTGTACCTGTCAGTCTATTTTGCTACAAAAACTTGATATGATTTCTCCTGCAATTTCCGAGTATTGTTTATTGACTTCTTACCCCTCACCAAGCCCAAAATCCATCTGAAATATATATAGGGAGAAGCTTAGCTATGTAGTGCTACTTAGTAGAAAGTTGCATTGTCTCAAAGAGAGCATATATCCTGTGGGCACAATATGACCTAAAGAAAGAAAATACTGCTTTCCTGCAATATGCTAAATTAGATTTTTCTAGTCTCAGTGGACTGAGATAAACACAAAATTATCTGTTATTGGATTATATTCAGTTAAAGCTTTGAATGTTGAAAATGAAATTGTTCTACTTTTTCGTAGAATATGTAATACTAGACAAGATACAATATTTTGTGTTAGGAACAGATCCAAAGATGACAAGATAGGAGGACTTCCTGCCAAAACAATATTATAATTTTTGTTTGCTTGTCCTTTTTTATGGGGTAAAAGGGGAGGAAACAGAAAGAAAATATTGTTCCTCTTCTGCTACAGATAAGCTTATCTAAAGATTAAGTCATTTTGTCTAGTTGGAAAAAGGCAAGTAAAACACAGTTACAGGATATACTTACATGTTTTTTTTCCATAAAAAAATGAAGGATTGTTGCTTTTAAAAGGTTTCTACATGTTTTCTTCTTCTTGGTAGACCAATTTCTAAATACATATTAGAATACTAAAGCTTTAATTTTTAAGAAAAAAAATATATTGGTCTTCTCCTACTTGATACTATAGAAGACTGAAGATATCAATGTTTTGATAATGCCAGCCTTCTAAATTCCTGTTCTTAGCTGCAGCCTGCATGCCCTGTGCAAGACAAAAGCTAGTAAGCCAGAATTCTTGTAGTTCCTGACAGATTTCTCTGTTTAGACATGCTCAGGGTCTGGTTTGCTTTATCTAAGCACAATACTTTAATTGTAGATAAAGTGAAGAAATTAATGGAGAATTTTGTGGGAAAGAAGACTTCTGTTTAACCCAAATTCTTAAATACAGTTGTCTTTTTCAACTCTGTCTCTGTGAAGAATCATTCCTAGTTAGCTACTGTAAAAATTAATTTTTCTTTTCATTATGTTCTATGTTCCACTTCAATAAAGTTTGTTTTATAGTTCAGTATTCCAGAAAAGGAACACTGCTGTTTGGAATGTAGCTTCTCAAATGTAGCTGAACTGATGATTCAATCCAAGTAGCAAACCTTGGCCCAGCCACTAATCATTGACAGGTTTAACTTGGCAAGTGCAGTGACTTCTGTAGTTATTCACAGTTCCTTTAGTTTTCTTAGTTCTGTCCCACATTTCCATAGTTTATGGAAAACAACTGATGTATAAACAGAAGATATTGTATATCTCACAGGTCTATTTCCTGTCTCTGTGCTGCGGCTAGGCACCTAATACAAAAGGCACTCACACATCCCTTGTTCTGTCCAGGATGAAATGGGCTGTCCTCTGTAGAAACATGACTTTTACAATAAAAGTTTACATCTTCCTCCACTGTTGTATTTTTTTGGGAAGTATTCTCTGAAGAGCGTGAATATACACAAGTCTTATACTGTCTTTTATACAACTTGTAACTCCTTCAATCTTCCTGTTTACTTGCGGGAAATGAGCACAAATGCTCTGAGGTGCACTTCTTGCTGCTAGACTTACAACCACTAGAAATGACTTTTGTATTACTCTGTGGTTGCTTTGTATGTAGACATTTTATTATGCAGCAGTGACTTTTGGGGGTGAGTCTCTGTAGAATCAAAGGCAGAAATGTGTGCATTATATGGAAGCACAGCCCAGCAACTTTAAAATTAGAGCCATTCCTAGCCATTCCTACAGAACATAACAAGATTTAGACAGTGGTTGATCTGTAAGACCAGGAAGAGAGTTTGTTCTTTCTCTTTTCTTGTGTGGCAGAACGGGAAACATCTTTTAAGTGGTCAGAACTTCTCTTTGTGGATGTCATAGGAAATTCAGCTATGCATAGCAGTTTCACAAGCAGAATGGTGTGGCAGTAATCTGCAGAAATTCCGAGTAAGACAGGGATAAACTGCCTGTTTTTGTTAGGCATTTTATGCCTAAATGTCCTTCTAAATTTACCTATGTAAGAAGCCAGAGAAATTAAGTCTTTTTAAGTGCAAAAGAAGACAGAAGTGGTTTCAAAGCAAATAACACTAATGATCTAAAAATATTCATCAGATGCAAATGTCCATAAAGCTTCTTTTTGTGTGTTCACAATTATCCAACCCTGCACAAAACAAGAGAAGCTCATTATGTGTTATTTTAGCAAGCTATATTTGCAGAACAATTTATCACAATGGTAATTGTCTATTTTAAGATTAACTCATTGCCATATGCAGTTTCACAATTAAAAATTAAACACAGCAGATAGAAGGCAACTAGTTCTGAAACACTGTTGTTAGTGATGTCCTCATCTGTAGATAATTAAATAATAGATCAGGTATGGCTTGTTCTGAACACTGGAAATTATTATTTCTGTCTGGTCTCCCAAGTTGTTATTTTAAGGTTGCAGTAGCAAAGAATGCCATCTGAGAAAGGCTAGAAGCATTTTTAAAAAGGTAGTTACTGAGGCAATTTTTTTTACAATTTAACTATTCTTCAGCTGAAGTGATTCCTATTTCTTTCTCTGCTGATGAGAAAAAAACCCATGTGTTTTTCATTATGTTTATAACAGGCAGCAGGAGGACGTGTGGACTGTGATCTTCAACCACAGTGGCCTGTAGCCCTTTCTGCCAGTTGTTGTTGTGTCCTGAACACTAATGGCTTGCTCTAACCTTTTATGTTTGGCAACATATTTCAAGCATCTAAAATATTTTGAGTGAGGTGAAAGAAACAAAACCGTTCATGCTTTTGGAGGTAGCTAGCAGCTTAATACCTTATTTAGCCCAGATTTTAATTTCTAGCTCTGCAGAATTACCTCCTCTGACAGGTAATACTCGTGCTCTGTCTTTAGCCTTCTCCAGAGCTGTGCCATGAGGCCCAGCCAATTCCCTGTTGCAAGTAACCTGTGCCTTCAAGATGATGAACTCTGTTCTTTAGGAGGATATTTGTTCTGCGGTAGAGCTATATTATAAACAATTTCTAAATTGGGAGCTTGAGGCCCCAGTTCCAGTGTACAATGTGGCAGCCACGGTACGCAGCATCACATTGGGTGCTGGTGGCGAGGGCTGTGGGGCGGCTGCTCTGAGGGGAGGCTGGGGTGCCATGGGCCGGACACGGCCGTTTCCAGCCAGCCCAACACCCGCAGAGCAGCGCCTGGCCCGGCCCCTCAGCCAGCAGGGTGGCACCTCGGGGAAAAAGCACTTAATAAAGGGCACTGAGAGTGAGGGAAAAAGTGTGAGAAATAACCCTGCAACACTACGGTCAGAGGGAACAGAGGGGATTAGGTGGTCCGGGCACCCAAGGAGGGATTCCGTGCTGAGGAGGAGGCCACGCTGCAGCAGGTGTTTCCTGAAAAAAAAACCAGTAGCCCACATGGAGCCCATGCTGCAGCAGGTTTTCCCAGCAGTAACTGTCGCCTGTGGAGGAGCCACACTGGAGCAGATTTATCCTGAAGAACCACAGCCTGGGAGAGGGCACACTCCGGAGCAGGGGACTGTTTTGGACTGACCGCAAACCCCCATTCCCCATCCCTCTGCACCTCTTGGGAATGGAGGTAGAATTGGGAATGGAGGACTGAAGCTGAGCCGGGGGAAATGGAGAGGTAGGGGAAAGGGGGGTTGTGTCTTGGCTTTGTTTCAAACTCTGTTTTAATTGGCAATACATTCAGTTTCCCCCAAGTCAGGTTTGCTTTGCCTGTGATGGTAACTGGTAAGTGATCTGCCTGCCCTTATCTTGACCCACAAGCTTTCTTGTCTTATTTTCCCCCCCTGTCCAGTTTAGGAGGGAAAGTGAGGGAGTGGGTGGGTGAGCGGCTGGCAGCTGGTCAATGCCAGCCCACAACAGATGTACAGGTTGAAAATTGTTTTCTATAAGGCTAGCCATCCTTTGCTTTAATCTGATATTGCTTAGTATTCTTTGACCTTTGTAATATTTAACAATACTTCAGGTAAAGCCATCTCACTGCAAATGCCTAAACCTTAAAACTTTCCTTGTTAATTTTACTCAATCCTAGGCGTAAATTTGGCTGAGTGGTGGATGAGGAAGGACGGTCTATGGGTTTTAGAGTGACAGACAGACATTTTCAGGAAATAAAACACACACAAGTGTAACCATAGCACTAGTTAGTTAAGAAGAGCTTTAAAATTGCACAGCAGAGAGAGGAAGTCATGGATAAGAATCGAGAAAGAAACATATGGTTGGAAAGTGAGAAACTTAAACTATGGGGACCCAATGTGAAAAGTTTCCAAATATCCCTGAATCTTGTCATTGCTGTCATATTTGCCGTGTGAGTTTCCAGAACTTCACTGATAGAATAAATACTGCAAACAATTGGAAAGTGCTTGTGCCCTGGTTCTTCAATTTTGTACTTTTTTGAACATGACAGACCATATCCATATGAGTCAGTGAGATAGAGATGTTCCATCACATCTCATATAGGGGAACTAGAGAAATAACACCAACACATCATTCCAACTGAATTGTCATAAATGATTACTTAGGGGGTGAGAAGGAACAAGTTCATGCTATTTATTGGAAAAATAACAGTATAAAGAAAAAGCACTGAAGGATCATTAGGTCATGTCATACTGTGAAGGAAAACTAGCAACTGGGTTGTCTTCATGTGTTCAGCACTTGGCAGATAATCATTCTGTGATTCTGTTGTTCTTAAAACAGCAGAAAAGTCGTATGTTGATTGCTTTTCCCTTTTATTTGTATGGATCTCTGCTAAGGAAACCCCTTAAATCATACTCATTCAGGAAGCACTTAAGTCTAGTGCTCACACTGATATTGTATATTCAGCTATACAGAGATGGATTTAAACCACTAATGCAGTGTTTTCCTGACCTCAGAACGAAGTCTCAAACCACTCTCAAAATGTGGAGTGAGAATATCTGGCAGCAATGTGATTTTTCAGGTCCAAAACCTAGATCAGAGTCTGTAACCGGGATTTTCTGGAATTATTTTAATATCTTAGTCTACTTCCATCATAACTTTAAATTTTGCCCCTGCTCAATCCAGATGGTATTAAAATAATTTTGTGCTTTATTATATAAACATTATAATTTCATGGCATATCATTTATAAATATTGTCTCATGTATAGTTTTACAACTCTATCAGAAAGATATCTAAAAATAAACATAAATTGTTTATCCCTATTTTTACAGATGGCATCAAGCATTTATGGAATGGATGTTGCTCATCATTGCTTGCTGAGTGTGTGATAGAGCTGAAAGGACGAAGAACTGAGATCTGATTCCTAGCCCTAGGCTTGTTCCTAGACCTGCTCATCTGTAAGTACAAATCTGCTCTATTTCATCAGGTTTATTTTGCTTGCAGCAGAGTGGAATCCTTGTTTAAAATAATTTCTCATTATGGATGTTGAGAGTGTGTACAGATGTGCAGGAGAATAGCATTTGAATATAAAGGTAATTTTTGCAAATTGGAGTATTAATTTTAAAATTAGTATTAATTTTGATAATAGCATGTTCAAGATGCTGTGAATGGGAGTACTACAGCACAAACAAGGATAGGAAAATAAATTGATTAGTAACAGTTCTTCAGGAAAGGATTTTGGTGGTACTGTGGTTTGTAAATGGAATGTGACTCTACAGATTTAATTATTACAAGAAGGATGGGAGCTATGCTGGGTTGTATTTGAAAATGACTATTCATTTAGTCATTTAGCTTAGATGATGAGTAAAATAATGTCTCTACTTTGTCTCTGTAAGGCCACAGTTATGTCTAGTTTAGTGTACTTGAAGCAAAATATGAGCCATCTGAAGAGAGCTAAAGAGCAAGCAACATTGTTTAGAAATCCAGACAAAACATTTTAGATGTTAATGACTTGGGATTATTTAGCAGAAGGACATAACTTTTTCTCCATGTGTATGACTGACAGAACAAGAATCATGAAACTTAAATTGCAGTGAGACAGATGCAGGTAAATATTAACAACTTTCTAATGGTAAGACAGCAAAATAGATTTTAAAATCTTAATTCTCAGAGGTTTTAAAGTCAGGGTAGATAAATACCAGTTAGGAAGGACTTGGATATGACCTGTATTTGCCTTGACATTGGGCTAATGTCATAAATGACTTCTCAAGACCTGATTCAGATGTATTTTCTAGGGATTGTAGAATTCAGTGCGAGCTACGCTGAAATGTAGCAGCTAAGTCAGTAACCCTCGAACAGAAAAAGATTCACCATGTTCTGTTATTTTCACTATCTTTGTCACCATATAGATGAAACTCCCCAGTCACCATTTGTTTACTTCCAGTTTACTCAATGACAGAGAAATACTTAACCTTTATAGCCAATAATACTTCACAGTGACATGAAACTGCAACAATATTGTGTCTTCTATTGCTAAAATGACTAGACAACTTGGTTTTTCTCTCAAACACAAGCAAATGGATTTAGAAGATGTCAAACAAGTGTCAAATAATTCTGCCTCATCATTAAAAAAAGAAAAGATTCAAATATAACAATATTGATATTAAAACAAAAATTACATTTCACATCCAACTTCTTGCTCTTGAGAGCATGCTTAATATAGATTTAACTTAAACTAATTGAGAAGAATGAAGTATTTGCATAATTGTATTCTGGAGATTGTTGTTGTTCAGTCTGTTGAAATCTCCTGGAATGCATGAATACAATGCTTTGTGAACCTGCTATTCCCAATTTTACCAATTTAATCTACAGTAAATCTCACTAATACTACCAGTAAGTACTAGAAATATTGTCTGATGTACTTTCAGATTAATTATGCTTGTGGCAATCTTTTCTTTATAAGAGGAGGTAATTCATTCAAACAATAGCAATTCTTTCTGAATCCACTTCAAATGTCATTATGATGGAACGCAATTTTGGGAATAATGCAAATGTAAGTTTCAGTAGCTGGAAGCAATTTTTTTTTTTAATGAGGTATGCTCTAACATACACTGCAGTTTCTACCACTGGCATGGTAAAGTAATACAGAGACAATGAATACAATTAAATTTATTATGGGTGTAAGTCATCGGAAGCTAAAGCTAAATTTAGGTAGTGGCTGTATTTTATTTATGCAGATAACTCAAAAATAGATTATTTCTGCCAAATTGTGTCTTATTAATGTTCAGTATCTAGTTTTACTTTTGTTATAGGTATGATTTCTGTCCTTGCTGTAAATAGGGAGAGCTTGATGTTCTGTTTCAGGAAGGAGAAAGCGCAGTTAAATGACACTTGTGAGCTAAGGCAAAACCTGTCTACCAGCAAGCTGAAAAAACAGGAGTTGGTAGCCCTACTAATAGCTGTAATTTTTAGAAGTATCTTGCTGGTATGCTGGAATTTTTCTGTTATACCCTACAGTGGAAGACCACCAGTTCTTTTCCATGTGTAGTATAATCTTGTTTGTCCTGCTAACCGCGGGATTTATGTGACCATATAAACAGACACAAGTTAGCTTCATTGTGAATGTGTATTTCACTGGTTTTCAATTGGTAAATCATACCCAGAGATGGTGTGAGTTGCAGTATTCTAAGCTGGACTCATTTGGGATGGACAAAACTACGTCATGGTTATATTATCTTGAGTTCTTCTCAGGCATTGCCAGATCTCTGCTGGGAGGTAGAGGTGGCAGGGCCCTGTATGGAGACCACTGGAGATAAATAGTATCATTGGGTGGTGGGAGGTGGTGGTAGTAAGGTCAGAGATTCAGGGATTCAACCTGAGAATGAATTGAAGGAAGCAATGAGTTGAGTAGTGCAGAGTTTGTAGTGCAGTCCTGTCAATCAAGTGGGGGGCGAGAAGAAAAGGATACAAAGACAGTAAGAGACAGGTTCAAAAAAGAAAGAAAGAAAAAAAAATTATCAATAGCAAATATCTATAAGAAGTGCAGTTTTCTCTGGCCCCTACAGAGCTCTGTTCTACAATATAATAGATGCTTTGTTCTTAGAGACTCTGTTTTCCAGACAGCGTCAGCATTACAGATAAAGGAAGGAAATCAGGAAGACAAAAATACTTTTTCTAAGAATGGTCAGTCCAGTGGGAAATATCAAACCAAGAAGCTATTGGAGATATTCCATATTAAGATTCCCATAAGCATCTTGAATGTAGAATAAAAGCTGCAGAAAAATAGTAGCCATTTAAAAATATTCCTTATCTGAACTTTTCTAAGTATGTTAAAACAAGCACGACAGGTAAAGAAATGCTATTGGACAAATCTAGACCAAATACTTAGCCAGTATGAATCTCTGATCATGTTCCCTCTCTGTCATCCTGCGATTATGTTCTCAATATGCCCCTTTGGAGAATTCTTTAACGCCTGTTTCAAGTTACTCTGGTTAAAGTGCTCTGATTTCCTGATACACCTGAAAAACCAATGGGGAGGAGAGGCAAGGCAACAGAAGGCAACATATAGACAGATGTCGTATCACAATCATAAAGGCTCCCTTTTTAAGGCTTTTTTTTGGGCTACATAGTGCTGTGTGATAACTGAGAAGTTATCGCTAACTGCCTGTCTTATATTTTAGAAGTGTCTTGACTTTTGAGTGTTTAAACTTGTGCCTTCATCTATTGTTGTTAGTTTATAATTGGTATTTTATTTTGAGATTTTTATTAATATTGTATATCAGTACTGTAACAACCTAGACTCAGATTATGAAGTAGATAAATCTCTTGAAAATCTGAGTTACTTCTCCTGTACCTGAATTTTACTATCATTCAGATAGAACCATGTTGTGACTATGGGACTTGTGAAAGTGTAAATGTTCTATAAGAAGGCATAGTCCAAGAATTTTATTTTCTGGCATTACCCTTTATGAAAGAAAAGCCATCTTGTGTTCACGGGGGAAGAGGCTTCTGAGCTGCAGGGGAACTGGAGAGTTTTCTATTTGTATGTCTTGGTTTCATAGGGACTACAATATGTTTTTTGAGCATCCAGCCGAATAGTGGATTTGCGCTAATTTCCTCTTCTGAAACCCCCACAATACCCCTGGAAAAGGATAACTGTGTAAAGAATGATGACTGCATCATAAATTTGAAATATATTGTATATATTTAAATTGCTTGTTAACAGAGACCGTAGAACCATCTACATCTGGAATACTTTTGAATCTTAACACTATGTTTATCAGAGACCCTGATCTCCAGTCCTGTGTGAACACCGCTCTTCATTTCTCACCTGCGTAGCTAAGCTGGAGTGTAATCCTTTAGGAACAGTTCTCTTGATCTCTTGGTTCAGGGCCCTGGTGTATGACTTCTTTTCTCTGACTCAAGTTTCTCTGAAGTTGTTTAAGAGAGAAGGTGGGATAAAGCCAACATAGTTGTCACTGCCAGTTGTCCCCAGCAATTCTTGTTCAAGAGCCCCCTTTGGCTACTAGTGCTGCTGTCTAGAAGTTGCCTCTTGTACCCCCTGTACTCTGGCAGGAATCTACCAAAATCTCTTTGCCTGGATGCTGCACTCTCTTTGGAAATAGGGTATGCCTATTGTCTGATAAAAGACTTCCTTGGTAGAAACAGGAAAGAATCTGTCAGAGATGATAGTGTTCCCTCTTGTCTCATCAGACTCCCTAATTAAACAGTGTACTATGTCAGATCTGCAGTGGATGTTAAGTGGATTCTCTAACTTGTATTATTGGTGTTTCTCTGACAGCTCAGGCAACTCCAGTAACATCTGGTTTTCATCTCTAAGGTATTTCGTATCTTCACCAAAAACTATGAGATTGTTAACCAAGTTTTCTTACTGAGACTATAACTTGTTTACCAACATTTTAAAATATCTTTTCTGTATCTAAACCAAATATGATTAGAGTTAATAAATGCTTTCATAATTTACTTTTCTAGAACCTGATTTAATCTAGCCGCTTTCTTGAAAATAAATCTTATACAAGAACATCCTAAAAACAAAACATGGTATTCTTTTATTTAAGATGAGTTAGTTGAATGGTATTTTCTGATGTGAATCTTTCAATCCCTGAATTTCATAAAAATACCTATGAATTTACATACAAATTGAACAAATTGAACTGAGGTTGACAATTTGAACTGCTCACTGCTATATTTAACAGATCTTGCAAGCTTGTACTGCCATCCAGAAAGGTCAGACACTTTTTACAAATTTTATAGTTATAAAACTAGCTGCAAATTTTAATAGTCAAGATATTTTATAACACTAAAGATATGCTAAAATAGGTGAACTAAATATAGCAATTTTATGTATATAATATGCATAGTATACATGAATATTGTATGCTCAGAAACCCACTTACCCTTTACTAACATTTTTCACCTGCACATGGCTGCCAGTGTTGCTATTTACAACAGATAACCAGTTTGGGGCCTCTTAATATACATTGTGTATGTATCATCTTTAGTCCAGGTTCATGATTAAGGAGAAGGGATCCATGTGACTCTTGAACAGTTCACAAACGTAGTTGCATCACCGTGCTGGCTTTTGGAACAGGAAATATCAATTGCTAAGCATATATTTCACAGAAATTATCAAATAGAACTACTCCTATTATGAAATAAAGAAAGTGAAAATAACAAGCTTGCTGCAGAAGCAAACTTCTGTGGGCACAGGGGGTGACGGGATGAAGAAAAAAGGTATATTTATGATTAGCTATTATAAAGTAGCCATTGTGCTGCTGTAACACCATCAAGTTCCTTGCTTTGGTAGAATAAAGTGAAATGCTATGATTTAGGGAAGATTCTGTAGTGTAAGTTTGGATCTTTTCTGAATTTGGACCAGAAAAGAAGTTTTACTTCATTATGGGCTGTAAAGCTTATAGGGAGCCATGATTTTGAACATTCATTCAGAACACATTTTTAATCCAGTACAGTTACCAACTTCAAGTCTGACTATAAGAAGTATGAAACGACTGATGCTGCAAGAAAATATGAGGACTTTCTTCCCAAAATATGTGCTGTTACACATGTTGGTATGTGTTCTGACACTGAGTGATGAGTTGAAAGCACTGTAGGGCATAAAGAAGCAAGGCAGAGTAAAGAGGAAAGGTTTGCATTTGAATAATGTAGTACTATAACAGCTAACATTAAGGAGGACTGACTTCTCTGACTGAAAAAAAAAGTATAAAGACTAAGCATAAGTTTAAATATTATCAAACTTTCTTCTAAAACCACAGATTGCTTTGTTTCTTTTAGCTCTCAAGTTTTAAGGGATCTTACTTAGGTTTGGATCTAAGGTGACTGTTAAAAATGAATAGCAAATAGAAAGCACATTTTAAATCTGATGTTCTGTGGCACACTGTATCTTCCTCACTGTGTCTCTAATATTAAGGTCTGCATCAGTGAAATCTGGCACCATTTGGAAGCCAGTCCTGCTTCCACTGGGGCAAAAGACAAATTTCTTCCTTAATGGAAATGAAACTTGATCTTCTGATAGAGTATCTCATTTTCATATTAAACTTGTAGCTTTCTCTGTTCATTCTTCATTAGCTATCAATTTCAGCCTGGGCTCAGAAGTTGCATGAACTAAAGGAACCATATGTTTGAGATTATATTTTAAGAAAACTTTTCTGATTTGTCAAAATTCCTTTGAACTAGGTTTCTGGCATGTTCCTCTGTAAATATTTGGAATGAGCTATTTTTGTGCCAAAGAACTGAAGGATTTCAGTTTACTGTGGAATATGTGAAATGTCTTTTAAATGATCTATGATAAAGCAAAATAATTAGAGGTTTATGAAGCTTTAACTTGATGCTTTAAAATTAAACAACAGGAACAGTGCAGTAAAATGCTTTTAATTCCACATGTAGCGGAGGGTATATCAGCTAGCCTATGTACCCTTACCTTACAAATGGATCAGCTCAAGTACTGACACCAGTTAGTTCTATAAGCTTGTAGGTCTGCTTAGCTTGGTACATCAGTGGGGTTTTTTCCAGTTCTTCTCTATAATTTCAGCTAACTTGAAAATCTCTGTAGGGCATTGCCTTGTAGACTACATGAATAAAAAGAGGATTTTGGGGAGGAGTATCTATACCTGTAAGAAGGGAAGTTTTTTCAGCAAGCTGGAACTATTTGAAGCATTTATGTGAAGCTGCGTGCTTTAACTAAAAAAGAGGCACATAGAATTTTTTAAATTTAGTCCATTATCCTAAACAGGTATCTTCACACCTGCAAGAAATGCAGCTTCTCCGATAAGCAAACCCACCTTTTTGCTAAAAACAGTAGGGTGTGCAGAATTGACGTGGTCAGGAAAAACAGGATGCAAATTACAGATGCAGTTGGACCTGTAGGAACTCCCTGTGTCCATCTAGGATGTGGTGTGAGAACTATCCTTATCACCTGAGAGGTGTCCCACAGAACCAGTACAAGATTCTAACTTGCAGCATGCTTCATAAGCAGAGCAGTCATTTAAATATAATGAATTATACTACAAAAATATATATGTATTGTCAGAAATGTCTCCACCAACTTGAGATATCTTAGGTTATGACAGCAACCCAGCAGCAGGTCTTCAGCGTCATGAAACAGCCACAAACTTTCATTAGAAAGTACTTAATGTGTTGCCTGTCACCTTGCCCTCCTCCGTGTTTCCTCAAATGCTCATTTCTTTTACTTGCAGCTGGGATAGACCATGTTCTTCCTCAAAAATGTATGCTGTTCCCAGAGGCAATTAGGAAAGTTGGGAAATCAATATTTAGCACAATATTTTCAGAGACAGCTTGAAAGCTGCTAAAAGGATTTAGGAGCATAATTCATTTGCATGGGACTTGCTCATAAGTGTAATTTTGGGGATATGTTTCTGAGGGCACTACTTTCCTGCAGTCGGATAGCTACGATCAATTAGACAAAATAAAAAATGTTATTCCAAATCCGTGAAAAACCAGATTTACTGAGTAAGAATTGACATTTTCTCACAGAAGAACAAAATAACATGCTATACATTGTAATAGTCCTGTACTCTCAATTTTTGAATTGGATGGTTGGCATAATTTCAAAGGCCCGATTTGCCATAATCATTTGTCTGGCTTGCCTACACACAGATTAACCATATTGTGACCTGTTTCTTAATGTGTTTCTGTACAGACTTCAAGATCTGGGCCAGTGATTCTTTTACAGGTTGTTTTGCCTAGACAGCTCTAGGCTGAGTTCAGATTATCAGGGAGGACACAAAATTGTGCAAGTGCATGTTTTCGAAATATCTAGGAATAAACACATTGTCTAGCAAAGCGAATAAGCATGGTTTTTTTCACTTAATGTTTCAGAAAAGGATATGGTTGTTGAGAAATTAATTACAAATTTATTTCCTGTAACAGAATGAAAAAGAAAAAGGCTTATAAAAATGTAGACAGAAGCAAGAGATACCTGATTTCAAAAACAATCTACAACCATGCCTACCGGTTGGTTTTATGAAAGCTAAGAAGACATGGTTCAAACTCAGGTAGCTCAGGCAGTTGGAACAATCCTCTGAATTTTTAAGTGCATATATAACCTTCATTAAATTCCAAAGCCTTTGAGATCTTCCCATTAGCAGAAAAAAGCCACTGTTCCAAATTACAGCCTCTAAGAAAATGGTATGCTGCCAGGACTTCACACAGGAAAATAGCTAGTCCTGGAATTGAAACAGATCTTTTTTTAAACAAGCCTAAAAATCTGAACAAACTGTGCTCATTTGCTTTGTGAAGATCCACCCTTGTGACCTAAGCAGGCTCTGCTACCCATATGCTGATAGATATTATGCAAGTGCTGTATGTGCTCTCATTTGATGACTTGAATGCCTTCAGCTGTGTTGAAGATTTATCTGAAGCTCAAAATAGAGAGTAAATTTGTCTTCTGCTGGCAGAAGTGCTGCACTTGCTTTTGTAACAACATTAATCCTAAGCAGAGACTACCCAACTGAGAACATTTATGAAACTGTCTTTCAAAGATGTGCCTTTAGTTATGAAAGAGGTTGAAGACTGAGACCTACTGAATCTTTGGTATGCAAAAACTTGAGATGAGAGCAGGTGGGATGATATCAAGACTTCCAATGTTAAAAGGGAAAGACCTAAACCTTGATGGAGTCAAGATAGCTAGACAGAATTGAAAGAAGGTTAGCTGTCAAACTGAAAATTTGTAGAAAGTAAGTCTGGTTGTTTCATTCACTGTTTATGCTTTCCACATATTAAACACTCAGAATTCTGCATTTCAAAGTTAGAATATGAATCGTGTTGAACTACTGTCCTACAGCTTTTCTAAATGCTGTAGATGTTACACACAGTAGGCAGAAGGGACAGGAGGTACACAGTCTGAGAGGATACAAGACATACCTGGTACTCACTGCAAGTGGGATCCTCACCAAAGTCCAAAGTCTTAAAATTAGATTGCTTGTCTCGTACTTTTGTAACTTGTCTTGTATGCAGTATAGACATTTTTGTAGTAGCTGTCTGAGGGCATTTGTTAAGAAAAGCAGATTTTTTTCAGTATTCAAAGTATTTTTTTTGTTTACAGTTTTCCAGCTCCTGTATTTGCAACTCTCAAAGTTAGTTTTATATCTTTAGGGCATGAGACATTTTTTCACCATCTTGATTCTAGAATCAGTCATTTTAAATTATCATTTAAGTGGAAAAACAAGAATGGAAACACAACTTAGACTTCCCTTAACAGATGATTCAAGGATGAAACACAATTCAACACATCTAAGAGAAAATGAAATTGGATTTGAAGAACATTGGCATGTTTTTTCCAAAATTTTGGGGACTCGGGGTACAACTGAAATTTGAAGAGAAGCCTAATGTTCAGAGACAGGAAGATGTTCAGAAGGCTATGAGAATAACCTCCCTGTACACAATATGAAAGTCATTCCCAGTATTGTAATTTCTTAGTCTAACTGAGTAGAATCAAATTTTACACAGACTTCTTTGCCTGATTTTTCCCAAAACATTTTATATTATTTGTCTGTTTAGGCAAATTCATGTTTGTATGCTCAGGCAAAATCACCTATCATCCTAGGTGATGCTCCCTTCTAATCTTGCCTACAAAGAAAATCTAATATCTAAAAATCTATCAGCTCTGTATGAATTTGGAGTCCTATAACTGTGTACTGTTATTCTTCATGCAGACAGTTAAGAATACCAGTTTGGTTATCTAGCTTTATAGGTTAGCTTTGGTTATCTAGCATATAAAAAGTCTTAGCTAAACTGGAGAAAACTGCTTTTATTGCAGGAAGTTTTATCAATGTAAATTACAAAGCTTTCTATTTAGAAACAAGCTTGTATAGAGAAGTCTTGATGGCTTGATGAAGTTTGCAAAGCATATAAACCACTAATAATCAACAAATTATTAGCATCATTCTGTACTTTACTTGCAAACTGAGAGATGTTCCCTTTAAAATTGTGGCAGCTTCAAATTTCACTGGAGTAGTTACAGAAAAATCCAGATAGTAACTTATCTTAATACTATCTGGCTATGCATGAAAACTATCTCCTATAATTTAAATATGTTTGAATTTGAGAATATTGGTACTTATTGGAAATGCAGTTTTTTGTTCTGCTTTTGTACTTTTAAAAAGTTTTTTGTTGTTTTCAGTTAGTCTGCTTTGAAATTCCAATTGACAAGAAAGATGGAACAAAGTCCAGCTAAGGAGGAGAAGATGATTTTGTGCCTTTGTACACTTGGGGCAAGTCAAAGAAATAGGAGCAGATGCAGCTTATTTGGAAGCGAAAAGAATAAGTTTATTAGGAAAGTTTGTTCCCTCCAACTCTAATTGTGTAACCCTGAGGAGATTCAGCTGTATGCTGGCCTTGGCATACACATCATCCAACCTTCCATAGTCTAATGTTGATTAAGAAGTAAAAAGTTTTATGATTTTTTTTTTAAATAAATTGCGGTAGGCACCTAATGGCAGCTATGAACTCCCCACATAGTCATGAGGTAGTTCTCCACAGTGGAACAGCATATATCTGAAATACATTGCTCCTCACGCTTGCCATTGGCATATTGACTCCCACATGTTTGTTTAAAAATAGCATATATTAGAATAGCTTCACAGAAATTGTGACTAGCACTATTAGTCAGTAATCTCAGAAAAAGGAGGGTAAAAACATGCAAAGTTGACACTTTCTTACAGTGTACTGTAAACACTGGAAATAGTCATCTGCTGCTGAAGTCCTACAGAGTCAAAGAATTTGAAAGATACCAGAATACAGTTGTAAAAAAGACTAATCTGAAATGAAAAAAGACCCTGTTCTGATCTGTGTTTAACCCCAGTGATGTTGCAGAACAGCACTAATGAATCATGAATTGTAACCTGCCAGTGTTATCGCTACCACTGAAGTTGTCAGACTTGCTAGGAACTGAAAATCTCCAAAGTCAGGTAGGAGATAACAAATAAACATGATGTCTCCACTGCTGCCTTTCCTTCATAACAAGTTAGCATCATAACCACCAGAACTAGGAAGGTGTTTGCCTGTGTATGTATGTTTTATGTCTGCTTACACACTTTGTCTCAAGTTTTTTATTTGTTTGGGACATAAGTTCTCTTTCCTGGAATTACTCTGCATTTTAAGAAAGCATATGTATACTCTGAAGCTGTTCTCTCAGTGGAATGCGTAATGTGATTACACAAATATCTCTTTCCTCTTCCCATCTGTTTAGTGTCACAAAACTTGTGGGAACATAATATCTCTGAGGCCATATCCCTCTGTCAAATTTTGTTAAAATTGATAAGTGTGTTCCAAAGCTATTGGAGGAGATAACCAGCATGTAGTTATAATCCTCATTTCCTTGGGATCAAGGGAAAAAAAATCAATGTACCATGTATCTATGACAGAAAAACAATTTAATACCATTATGAAATTTCACTGCTAGGTTTCTAGTATCTGGGAATTACATTATTGCTGGTTTTGTGTTACTGAACTTTTGTTTAGATGGAACAATGTAGTATTTGCTACTTGGGCTTCATGAACTATGTTTTTGAGATACTGTGGGTAATGCACTGTACAGCTCTTGTGACATCACTGGAGTTAGGGGAAAAAAAATTAGGGGAAAAATATTTGCAAACAAATATTGATTATTCCTGAACACTAGTTTTACTTTTCTAGTCTCTGATGGTTAAACTGGAGGTGCCACCATATGCACTTATTGAGGAAAAAATATTGCTTATTTGTTTGTTTTTTTTTTTCCAGGTAAAATATTACATTTGACAATGCAGTCAGTGAGGGGCATCACCCAGAACAGGTGCAAAATATGAAATTTCTCTATTAATTGTTTTTATTTCTCTGTTTAGGAATAATAGATTTTGCTTTCAAACCTAAAGTTTTAAAAATCTTGACCATTAAGAAATTTTCACACCATGAGAACGGTTAGCTACTGGGAAAAATGAATAATTGAAGACAGCTTAGGAAACGCCATCAATGTTCCATTGAACACAATTTCCAGCTTTCACAATTTTGGTTTAACTTGGTGTAGCTTGGTGGTGCTATGTCTCAGTTTTACTAATTTTGTGGTGATAATATCTGTTCTCTATCAAGTGACTGCATTTTCTTTCTTATTATCTCTTTGCAATTGAGCAGTTGAGTTACTTTCCTTTCCTGTCCTTGTTCAAGCTACCAAGAACAAAACTAAATTAAGCAGTTGATAAAGTCACATATTACATTATGTTACTCATTAAACTGCACACAGTACAGGTTTCCTTTTGACCATGAACTCAAAGTGATGATGTGTAGCTGCTTTGCCTGTGTTAATGGGATATTGGTGGAAATGATCCATTGCTCTGTTGCATGGGTGGAAATGTTTTGCCAGATACAATTTTCCTATTCTTACAAAGGAAACAACATAACAATTTCGTTTTACCAACGCAAATGAACAGCATCAGCATAATGACAGTTCTCTCAATATTTGACAAATTACATATGTTTGACTATTTACAATTATAACAAAAGCTTAATAACACAGGTTTTTTCCATATTCTCATCCAAAAAACCCACCCAAAGCTCAAGTATTTTATAGATTTTCCTCCTGGATTCTAAATTTCATAAAGATAACAATTTAAAAGAAACATGTAGAATTGTATGCATAAAATTCTTTTCGCCTCTTTCATTGTGTGAGTTCTATGAAAGATGGTTAAATAATCTTGGCAGTTGTTTTTGAAACTTGAATTTTGTGAACTACTGTGGCTCAGTATCAGTCATCAGATATACAAAGGCTAAGTTTTAGAAAAGATTTCATTGTAAGGTGTTTTTCATTTAAAGAAACTCCAGAGGCATAAATGTTTTTTAAATTGATTGCTATATGTTCACAAGGTCACTGGTCTGAGGAATGATGACCAGTACACTTCGGTTCATCATACTTCATATACCTAAGGGACAAATCCTTTCCAATAGATAAAGGACTCTTCAGTGGGGTTAAAGAATGAATAATTGAAGAATATTAAAGAAAAAAATTCTAAAACCACACTCTAAAGCCAAAACTGACTATGCATTTAAGGAAATAGTGGTGCGTCAGCCACTCATACAAATGTACTGGTATTTTTATTTAAAAATAAAACTGTGCTAGTCCTTTTGTTGGAGATTGTCTGTGGTTTGTGCTTTTTTACATTAGCTTCTTATATTTGCATAGTAGTATTCTCAGAAGCTTAAAACTTTTTTAGTATAATAAACCCTTTTCTCCTTTAAGGGACTGCAGTGTTTCTCTTATCCATTTTATTTTGGGAAGGTTCAAGCATAAGTAAATGTTTGCATTTTTTAAAGGCTAATGGTAGTTATTACTCTGGCTCTTCTCTTTATTTTGTGATTTCTAGAACAGAATTCCCAAATTTTAGGAGCTCTTGCTCAAACAGCTTTCAGTCTTTACTACAAAAGAAATTAAAAATTTCTAAGAGGTCACATGTTTGGGGTTAGCTTCACTTTTTTGATACTTGGTGACTCTTTGGAATACACTCTGAAACACTGTCTTAATTTTTTCAGTTCTTTGCCCTGAGTGAAACTTCATGGTGAATGTAAGGGTTTCTCACATTTTTAACCCAATAACAAGTGGCCTTTTTTTCCCCATACTCTTAAATTGTGTTGACTCCAGTGAGTTTACCCCATTATAGTATTTGCATATTCTCTAGTAAGGATAATTTGCCTCCGCATGTCCTTTCTCATCTTATTTATCATCTGCAGTCTGTGACTTTTCTAATCACTAATCAGAGTTAACTCAGGTTTGTCAGTGCATAGACTTTTACACTACTATTAAAGCTGCAACAGCATTTAGTTGCTGCAGTCAGTGATTTATCTGAGTGGGCGGTGCCAATTTCTTTTTTGTTTGTACTTGCAAACGATTGGAAATCAATTGCATTTCTTGAACCTTTTGATGGATAACACTGAGTGTCTTGTCTGTAAGGGTTGCTCTGTGTGCTGCTTTGTTTGACTTTGCCTTGGAACTACATGGGCCATTCTCTTTCAGATGTTTGGGGGTTTTTTGAGACATTTTAGATCCTATCTTCCAGTGTCTGAGGATCCTTTTTAAGAAGTGTAATATCATTACTTTTACTCTTTACCTTTTCATTATACTTAAGGGAGTACCCAAAAAAGCTAACCTAAAAAGTCTGCTGCTTTTCGAGAGAGAAGTCATTTGCACTAAGACTGTAAAACTGATTGACTGTTTAATCTGAGATTAGTCACACAATTCTCTTGAATTTTGACTTTTCTTTATGTTTTATTGGAAAGCATCTTTCTCATGTCTCATGTTTTATATCAAGTCCAGTAGCCCTCAGATTTCTTCAGTGCAGTCTTAGTTAATTCATGCAGTAGCTAAGAAAACACTTCCAACAAAACAGCTGCTTATGAATCAGCGATTGTCAGAGACTGGGTACCAACAAAAAGGTAACCTCTGTCTGCAGCTTTTCAGAGAAGACATACTGAAATCTCCTGCAGTTGTTTTCCATATACCTGCTAAGTTTTATCTCTGCTGGCACCTTTGACTTGTCCATTCTTCACCTCAGAATTCTCTTTTTTTTTTTTTATTAAAAAAACCCCCAAAACAACTAGTGGCATGCCGGAGAGATGCTCTATTTAAAGTGCTTAGATCAGTTTGGCTTTGTTCTGTCTCTAGTTCCGTTGGGATGTTCGTAACAGAAAGTTTCACAGCATTATTCATTCTGCATGAAAAACAGTTAAAGACAAAAGGGCTAAAAAGGCGTGCAAGTATAAAGACAAAAGGGTTAAAAAGCCGGGGGGGATGTGTGTGTATGAATGTAAGTTTGTGGTAGAGGATGAGGAGGAAAAAGCGTTATAAATGAAAAAGATGTTTGTAGTTTCAATGCTCATTTTAGATGAGTAGGGCTAATAACGCCATATGTTATCCAGCTTTCCTAAATAGCTTTTCATAATATTGAAACATCCTGGGTGTTGATGGATTGACCAGAACATGCTGTTTCACAAAGTGCACAGTAAAGGGTCCATAGTGTGTGTTTAACTGCGAAATCTGACAAATTGTTTTTTCTGTGTTTACTGTGAAGACACAAGAGTATTGCTGCTTGCTTTAAATGGAAAAACAAACAAGTGGACAGGTTCTCTGTTGTACGTGGTTGGCATTTAGGGAAGAATGTAGCTTTAGAATTGTAATGATAGCTATGATTGCATCCTAGAGAGGAAGATGGAATGTGTTTAGCTCACTGTTTAACAGGAACGTGAAACCTTGTCTTGGTGAAAAATGTTGATGGTTTTATCGATAGGGCTCAGTAAACTGTAAAGTATATGCTGCCATCTATTATATATGCTATAAATGCATGTGTTACCTTAATTAGTTTAAAGCTGTGATACACTCACTTGTATATCATTTTCTCAAGCTTGTTTCAGCTAGTTTTAGTTTTTCAATTTCTTCCTTTAGATTTTTGTGGCAGTTGAGAGAAATTTAAAATTATTAATTCTTTTCATTTTTGTGAATAGTTTGATATTGATTTTAGTATTAAAAAAAAACCCAGAACCAAAATTGCTGAAGGAATATTATACAAAGTTACTCTTTGAAAGCATTTTTTCTTACATACAGAGTTTGTGTTGAGAGAGCATGGTCAATGAAACAAAAAAATGCCAGCAAAATCCCAGGCAGTGAATTCAGTTGCATTGTAATTGTTGTCTTTGCAACATGACACAGTAGAGATCAAAAGTACCAGTGGTTCAAGAAGGGTTTAAGTAAATTAATTAGGGATTGGATTCCTAAACTGTGTCCTGAGCTCTGGGAAATAGATTTCTGGTTCATTTTCTGTCTGTGAATGTTTCTGCAGCCAGAGAAACTACACACAACCTCTTGGACATTGCTGAAGATGTGGTAAAACTGGTTTGGACCTGAAAAAATGTAGATATCTGAAGCCATCAGCAACTGCAGAGTCATTTGACTGAAATGGTTTTGTGTCTGACACACCTGACCTTTATTTGTCAGAATATTGACTTGGGTACAAAAGTTTTCCAAGCTCTGTTCAAAAGCTCAATGTGATTTTATTTGATTTTAGAAAAACACAGTACCTTACCTTGCCTAACTTACACCATCATGGGTTTTGAAGAAAAAACAGACATTATTTTGGCAAAAATACTTATTATTTTAATTAGAAAGATAATTAAATAACCAATAATTTAAATGAATAAAAGCTAAGCCATCTATTTTAAAGTATTATGGATTACTGTAATAGTAAATGTAGACAAATAGGTAAAAATGGAAACTTCAATCACTGCTTTTTTAGGTTTTTCATGACTTCAAACAGCTTACATACAGCAATTCAGATTTATGGTTAAAAAAGGCTCATTACAGTTTGTATAAGAGAGAAATAGTAGAATATAATGGACATTTAAACCAAAATCTTTAATCAGCATTGTAATTGTTACTGTTATTATGATGCTATTTTATTAAACCTCATTTCAGGGTTAGGTTTACTGCGTTTCCTCACTGAAGAAAATTCCTTCAGCTGCTGGATTTGGCTGAATAGGTCTAGTGCTTTTTCTAGAATAATTTACCTCAAATTGTCTCTGGAAAGTGCTCTAACCTATTTGGCAGGAGATCTCTCCCTCTCTTATTGCAGCTGTTCAATTTTGTATAAATAATTAAATATTCATTTGAAAAGGTATTGGCACTCACGGGTTGCCCCTGCCAGCTGAGTGCCCTAACCCCAAAGCTATAGACTCGTTTTCATGCTCTCTATTTGTTGCAATAAATATTTCAGTGTTTCATGTAAAATTGAACAGCTTGAAGAGGACTGACTTTGAGAGATCTCTTGCAGCATGGTAAAAACATTCTTCCTGTCATGTAAAAGAAGCAGGATGAAGCTAATTATTGAGACATTAGATATGAGGTGTATTTGAACAAGAGTCATCTCACATCCCATGTAAGAGTAATAATTGCCGTAAACTCTGGTGTAAGGGAAAGGACCATTGGTTTCATGCTGTTTTTTACTGTTTTTTTTTTGGCAAAGTCCCTTTGTGATTGCTTTTTTTTTTTTTTCAAAAATAGCAAAATGGAATACTTAATAATTTGTTGAAAACCTGAAAACATTTTAGTGCTTGTGGAAATAGGAAGATTTCTTGTTTTATTTGGAGACTATAATTCTTACATCATGGATTGATATGCTGTTACCTTCTAACCTGCTATTGAAAACTGTCCCCAGCCAAGCATCAAGAGCAGGAGAGATGGGAGTTTATCTGTTCATCTCTCCAGTGTATAAATTCAAAACTACAGGAGGGATATTCAAGTGCCAAATAATATCTTCCATGTGTGAAATTAAAAAGGAAAATTAAGTACAAGAAAATACTCCTGGAAGTTCCAAGAAAGATTCAGGTTTTTTTCAGTAGCTTTTTATTTCTCCATTGCTAGTTTTCTGCCAAAGCTGTCCATAGCATTTTGTTCTTGTCCTATGATACAATACAAAAATAGAAGCAAGAGGAGTAACAGCTGAAAAAATAAACCACATTAGCTGAGTGTCAAAAAATTATATTTGGGAAGATTGGGCGGGTGTTATCCAAATTTTGAATTTAAAAACCTAATCAAATCTTTATGTCATCTGTAAACATTAGATTTTTGTATGTGTGTGCCGATATATATAGACAGATACGTACAGAGATCTAAACAACTCTCTGGGTATTTCTTCCTGTTAGTGTTCGCATTTTGGAAAAGCAGTACTTTTCCATTTTCTAAGCTTTTTATCTACTTTTACTTTCAAGTTACTTAAGTACATTATTTTAAGAATAAACGCAAATTAAAAAAAAATAAATCCTATTCATAAGAACCAAGAATACTAAGATTATACTTGAAAGTGTATTTTGGATGGGGACATCATTTCAGCAAGATCATTTGCTTCGTAAGTGTATGTTCGCTCTCTTGGAATACTAACACGTGTTTTTTCTCCTTGTGAGCAATTTGTTAAAGAAGAAATGTCAAAAGTATTCTGGTTTTTAGTTTAAAATGTCTCCTGTTGCCTCTTTTATGGACTTCTGAGGTCAATGAAACAGAGTCTCTGATACCTTAGAACCTTGCAAAATGTGAATAAAATAGCATGACCACTTCCAAAGAGTCTGTTTTGATCTGATACTGTTTTTCAAAGACCTAAATGACAAAAGATGTATGGTAATGGAAAATCAGACTCAGTATTTGAAAACATTTACATCTGTGTTTGTTTGCCTTTCTCGGGCATTTTTAGTTGAGGGTATCAAATCTATTGGATGCTTAGCCTTGATGATGTGTAATTTCTTCAGAAATAGTAGGATCGATGCAGCCCCAGTATAGGTGGGAGTGGTACACTAAACTGGGCAGCCCTAATGAGGAGTTACAGTTGTCATCTCTCCTAGTAAATCTGTATTGGTGAGCTGGATGTTCTATACAAAAATGCTGTAGTATTCTTTCCCTTAAAGTAGAAAACTGGCAACCACAGTTTCTGGAACCTGCTCTATATTTTGCTATGTGTCCTTGGTGGGCTTCAGTTTATATATTTGCTAATAATTTATACTTATGATAATGTAAAAGGTATGATGAAGCTTAACCTCAACACTTTGAAATTAGTGGAGGCAAAGATGTATATTAAGAGTGCTTCATTAGTACTGCAAGATAGAATTTTCTTGATATAAAAATAATCAACAGACAGTAGTTCAGTATGAAAGCTTGCTGATGTGATCCTGCAGGTAAGTTAATCCTCCCTGTTTTTTTCTACAGGGAATTAGTAAATGCTTGTCTTTCTCACTTTTGTCCAGCTAAATTTATCTCACTATTTTCCCATCTTCTCTGGGGAAATCTGAGGAAGAAATGTATATTCTTTGTCTGAACTGCTCCTCCCAACCCTGGTTAACTGAAGGTGAGAAAGTCTGAACATCTAAGTGTTGAGCATGGTGAAGTTACCATATAGCAGTTTAGTTTTACTGAGATATACTGTGTTTAAAAAAGACTTCCCAACTATTTTGACAAGTCTCTGCATACAAAACTCAGAGTTGGAGTTTTTCCATCCCTTTGGACTCCTTGCAGTCCTCTCCACCTGAGGAAATGGGTATAATAACCTAATGATGTCACTTTACACACCAGATATGGGATACATAACACTATTTAAAGCAATTGCTTAAACCACAATTTGGTGTTATTTTGTCTCTTGAATGTAATAAAGTGCTGAGGCACAATGACAAATTTCTAAGATGCATATCAGTAAGTTTTGGTTAACTGCCTAGTGATGACTTCTTAAAAGCAATTAGGCCACAGTTTTCTTTAAATAGTGTGCTGACCTCCATATGCAAGCTTAAGGTCCATAAACTTATTGGGTAATTATTTTTTCACTAATCAAGGAAAACTATTATTTAAAAGAGTCCAATTTAGAAATATTCATAAATAATTCAGATTTAGGTCAATCAGACTAACTTCCTCAGGGTATTTTTATGGTTTGTTTCTGTGTTCTTTAATCGAACATAGTCATAGGAGAGTGAACACCAGACTTCTTTACCTACCATATAGCAAATCTTGGCCTTGCTTTTTAAAAATATTTACTAAAAAAGTAGTGTCTAAGGATTCTAAAGAGTGAGGAGGAGTAATGGGAGTCCTGAAAAGTATGTTTGCTTTTTCAAAAATTGTAATGTTTGTGAATGTTAAGGGAGCAAAATTGTCTTTTTACTCTGTGTGATGCTGGAATGTTGTTTCTCAGTGTTGCTATCTGGACTATCCAATCATCTGTATTTAGGTACATTAGTTATCCAAGGAATTGTCTATTTGCATTTACAAACTGTAGCCAAGTTAACTCTTTAAGCTAGAAATGCTTTGATCTGTTGGAAAAACAGTTTCAGAGGAAGAGTGGGGCATGGGAACTGTTCAGCATAGCTGGCTGCAGCAGTTCCTACTTCAAAGTCTAGAAAACCATGAGGTGAAATGTTTTCTGTTCAACAGATTTTTCTGCCCATTAACAGCCAATTTAGTCGACTCTGCTGCATGCTACTTGAAGTGCTAGCTACCAGAAACAGACAGCATATGTATTTCAGGGAACAGAAAGAAACTCTTCATTTAAAGTCTGTTTTCATCTCCTGTGAATGTTTCTCCCATGGGCTTAGGTATGGAATGTAGCGAGCGCAGCTTTCCCTTGATGCAGTCTTAGATGGTTTCTTTTTAAATATGACAACTACACCTAGACAAACTAGAATTACTGTTTCATATCCCTTAGAAAGCTGCCCTAATTCGGCTCTGTTTCACTGGCACAAGTTCCTGTTCATCTCATTCCTCCAGTAATTGCAAGTAGAATTTGTTTTTTCTGTCTGCTATCAAATGGGATGTATGCAGTGGTGACACCTACAAATGCTATTTCAAAATGATTAGGTTTACTATACTTTTTACATGTTTTTTAATAATCAATAAATCAAAGAGTTTACTGTGGTAAATGTCAACATTTGGATGGTGGAATGCTACAGAATCTTGTAAAAGCCTGTGCGTAAAATAAACTGCCTACATGTGAGGAACAAGATGTGTAATATCAAATTATCAGTTTCTCTCCACATTTCTGCAAGATTTTGCCAATGAAACTGCTTTAAAACTACTCAGTGATACAGTATGCCTCAAGATGCCTATGTTATTCCTGGATTTAACCACATCTACAGAAAGTCCATCACTTTTCACGATAGATACTGTATGGGGTTTTGCCAGCATTGGCCTCTTAAGGTCACACACTGAAGTAAGCATCCATCAACTTGTCACTTACTAAAATGATGAAATGCCGACATTGCATTCTTGCCATGTGTATTCTGAAGATGACAGCCAAGTATGGTAGATTCTAGATTGAGTAACGTTTTTTTCCCTGCTATATTTTTATATCATGTCAAACAACGTAAATTTTAACTAGACTCATTACCAAGAGTTCAACATTCAAGAGAGTCTTAAAATAGAAACATACTGTGTGTACAAAAGAAAAATGAGGGGATGAATTAAAAACATAAGTACTGCACATTAAGAAGGGAAATTAAATAATTCCTTTTTTTTGGCTTTATATGCAAGAAATGTAAAGAACAGTCACACTGGGTTAGTTAATTAGGGTATTTTATCTTTCTGTGTGTGTTTGTCTGTTTGTAGAAAGAAAGATGCTACAATTCCTGATGAATTGTATCAGGCTCTGAATCATACAGCACAGTCAATATTAGTCTCGCAAATTATAGGAGTAAATAGAGACATTATTAAATAGAGACATAAATAGAGACATTTCTAGACACAGTAAAGTAGAGAAGCAAAATGATTGTGGCCTGGATATCCACTTCACCTTTCTACAAAGAGAAAGACAGAGAGGAATTTCTCTCATAGTCAAAAATCGCCACTTTGCCTCCTCTCTCATTGACCAAGGCACTCCATCTGGCTTTGCTTTTTGTCTTTTCTGGGATAGGCACATTGCGATTATACTTCATTTTCTCAATGGTTCTTATTTTTGAGCTTGCAAAATTCAGTTTTTCTTTACACTATTGAGAAAGCTTGAACTGGCTCTGGAAATAACATTATTTGATTCCTGTAAAGTTATTTCTCAATTGACGTAAAAACATTATGATATTTTTCTGTTAAATATTTACATATGTTAATTTTAAGAATATTATTGCTATCAATTTGAAGCTTAAAACTTATTTGAATTTATTTTTTCCTTCTTTTTCAAGATATTTAAATAATGTCATGATGTATCTATATGCAACAAAAATAAGATACTGTTCTGTTTTTTTTTTTCTGAATTTCACATTTTAATCCATTAAGTTAAACTGTGTTAAGCCTCTGTTCTCTACGTATCAATATAGGTAATAGTCTGATTAACATGTATATCTAGAAATTCTTGTTAGGATCAGTTACCTATTAAGTTCAAAACACAAAAATCTGGGTTTACAAATAATTTCTGAAATGGATTGTGTTCTTCCATTAACTGGCAAAATTTGCCTATATTCCAGTTTGAATGCTTGGTAGGTAATAACGCGTGGACCAAAGTCTTCTGAAGATAAATTTGTCCAGTAAAACAAATGAAAAGAGATTATTATGTTCTTGAGTATTTAAACAAAGAGGTGATTAATGCTAGTTCTCTTCTTTCAATGTTCCGCTTTGCAAAGGTTATTTATGGGATTAATTAAATCAGCAATGCACTGTTTGCCACACCTCTACCATAAAAATAAACTCCTTAAAAGCTCCAAAGATCTCAAAAAGAGCACAGAAACCTGTGGAGAAACCTCAGTCTGAACATACAATCTGATCTTATTTTCAAGTCATTTTTCTGGTCTTCTAAAAAAGAATTCACATATCCATTGTACAGTAAGTTGTGTCCTACTTTCTATGGTTTGAAAATGAATCAACATGCAGTTCAGGGTGTCAAATGACTAAAATTAAATTGAGTTGTTCAAAGGTTTTAATTGAGAGGAAAATTTAGATTACAATTAAAGTATATCAGCTAACTGGAGTCTTCATTTTTCCTGGATGGTACTTCAGATATCTTCAAGCTCTTTGCTTGATAGCATAATGCAGTGCACTCAATTGAAATGAAAAGTATTTGTAATTAGTGTGGTTACTTTCTTATGCAAAATATTCCTGAGTACTGGAGAAGCTTTAATATTAATATTTTTTGCTTTGTACTTCACAGGTTTTAATCTGATAGCAAAACATCAATGGAAACAAGATTTAAGGGTTTGTTAGAGAATCAGGTGTGTCTTTTTTATGAACTGCACAATAAATCTGTGCACACACTGGGTTCTTGTTAAGGCATTCCATAAACAAAGACATTTGGTGTATATAGAATTATTTTGAATTTTAATTTGCAATATCTTCTTTTTGATAAAAGTGTTAATATTTTACACTTCTTATGAGTAGCAATTAGTGGCGACATTCTGGCCTGTGAGAGAGGACAGAAACCTGTCCCAATCCTGTCGTGCATTGAGATTGTGCTTTTATTCTAAAATGGCTTCAATTCTCATACAGAATTGTGAGTATTAGTATCAGAATGAATTTATTTCCCCAGATCCGTTAAGGAGCTAATGCTCTTGCAAGGTCTTAGCAGAATAGCTTGGGCTCAATATGCTGATTGTTCAAGCCTTTAGTTCTTCCTTCTTTCATCTTCATGTAATGAGACTCACCATTATTCCTACAGTTTTACCAGACTTTGGGGGGCTTAAACAGTATTTGTTCTGTGAGCTTTTTCTGGTGTAGCTAGGAAAAGGCTTTGTGTGTTGAGCAGAGTAATAAATACATTCTGTGAAAAGAATGAAGCAGAAGAGCAAAGAATATAAGTTGAACAGTGTATATAATTGTCAGTTGTTAATTCCCCTCATGTGGAGACTGTGCTACATGATACTGAAGGTAAAAATCAATTAAATGCTTAGTCTGATAAAATTCCCATTAGCAGAATCTTAAAACTCTGAATCAACAGGGATACCAGGGCTTGAAGGTAATGAAAGATGAAGAGAGAGGAGAGGGAAATTCCTTTGGAAAGATAGTAGTTCCTTGGAGTATCCCGGTTATCAGTCTGTATCACTGCATTTCTAATTCTTCCTTTGCTTATTGATCCCTGTAAAATCATGGAGGACTCTCATCGGAATTTCTGATGACGATGAATTGCTATTGCACTTCTGCATTCTCCAATTTAGGTAGTTGCCTTCCACAAGAAAGAACTTTGATCAGAAACTTGGTTTTGTTTTTACTTCAGCAATTGTATGTGAAGACATAAAAGCTGAATGACAAAATGTCAAACTAGGACACCCATGTTTTTTGTATTGTCCCACAGGTGACATGACTTCTAAGGGCTCTGACGCGTGGAATAAAAGCATTGGTTTTACCTCTGCATCTCTCTAGTCCTTGGTGCTTCTGCCAGAAACCAGTTTTCTGCTTTTGCTTCTGTAGGATCACACCGTTTCTAGAATGCTACTGATCAGAAAATGGATTTGTGGCTATATTTTAAAAGTATGTTGTCACCCTAAGTAATCATTACAGAGAGTAACCAATTCCTAGTTGCTCCTGCTGATGGGAATGAGAGGAAAGAAAAAGGGAGTGGAGTTGGTGGGCAGAACTATTGAGTAATTTCACCTTCCTCCATATAATGAAGGAGGAAAAATTAATTAATCTGAAAGAGAGCTGTTGGTGCCTGTGGCTTTTGTATGGAAAACTGAGCACCAGGGACATGTAAAATAAAACTGAGTACATGACACAGGCTTTAGGGGATAGTCCTAAATCCAGAATAAAGCTTTAAACAGCTATTAACACTTCATGTAATTATTCTCCTAACTTCTGTACTTCCAATATGGGAAAGAAAAGTCTGTTTACTATAAAAGCCAATGAAATAATGTGTATTTAATATGCAAATATTCCTGGGTTTCCTGTTACTATGAATTTATATTTTTTTAAGTGTGCATGTAATAGTTTAAATGGAAGTAAAAATTGCTCTTCTTGCTGTAATATTCATTAATACTAAGGCAGATTAATAAAATTATAAATTAAATAATAATTTAAATAATCTACTTTAGGTTTTTTGTCTCTTCCCCCCCCGCCCCCGCCTGAGTTTGGAATTACCTGTCTTTTTCTTTCTCTTTGTCTTTAATAAAAGATGTCTCTGAACTCTTGGTTATTCCCTCGCTATAGATGGGTTTGCTATCAACAGTCCTTTGGTAGGGAGCCGTACAAGGAGTGGAACATCTTGGGCCAAAATAAATGTAGATTATAACATTACTATAAAGATATTCTGACAGGATTAAAGACTTCAGTGGAATTACTGTGAGTTTCTACCAATATAAGGGAGATCAAAATTTTGATCTGAAGCTGCTGGGAGGTTCTTTTCCCTAATGCAATGAAAGCTGTCAAGTGCAAAGGAGATCCTAGTGATTCATAGTGTGACTTCAATGCTGGCTATACAGTACCAAATCTTGTTTTCCTCAGTTATCAAACTGTTTTCTCATTTTTTGATCTTCAGACAGTAAAATAAATCTTGTCTTCAATACCAAGAAAGAAAAAAAAAATCTGTCACAAATACTGGTAATCCTTCTATAGTTTGCTTGCCTGGAGCATAGAGATACCTTGCGGGGTGGGCTGAGGTGGGGAGACTTTATCTAGCCAGTTGGAGCTGCCATCTGGCTCACCCCCAGCCTCCTGCCCTCTGTGCGTTGCAGGGCATCAAACTGCAACATGTTCCTTTGTTGGCAGATCACACCATTAGCACTTTCGGGAAAGCCTGCCTGGATGCTCTACCTGGGCTTTATTTGCTTTGTAGCAAGTGCAGAAATGGCTTAATGGGCTTCAGGTGAGCTGAATGAATCATGGTCTCACCCAGTGTGGAAAGCATTCAACTAGCCTGGGCTGATAGCAAAGTAGCTCTTTCTTGACTGCGGATGTACCTTCACCACAAATTCAAAGACATAGGAGTGTATTGAAGGAAGTTAAAAATAAAGGTCAGTCCTAGCGCTGTGTTTTAAAAATTTGAGTAAAACTGTGTGCACTATTGATGTCATAGATTTTTATCTGGAGTATATGTGCTAAATATATTTGTCTGAGTATGCATCTGGAACTTTTTAAATTGCTTCTTACCGCTCATTATTCATTTTGCATTTGTATTTTTTTATTGTCATTATTTAGAAGTATTTATCATGTATTCCTTATTACTACTTAAGCTCTGTATTGGAAGGGAATGATAGCAAAGTATGAAAAGAATGTCTTTGTTATGGGCGTTATATATTCAGGTAGACCAAATAATTTTCTAGTCTCTCTAAACTTGAGTCCCTCCAACTAAATAGGATGACTCTTCCATACAAATGTTGCATATTTGATTTATTTCTTTAGAGGTTATGTATTCTGAGGATATTTTTGAGATATTTGTTGCAAATTTGACTAGAGCTGTGAATTCATGTGGTATGATTTACCTTGATTATTTTAAGTATGATATTCTAGAACTGGGTGGGAAAGTGTTATTTCTTTTTGTTTAAAATGAATCCTCACTATTTAGGTGGAATCAAGAAAAAAACCCCATGATTATATGGTATAAAAAAGATATCTTCATTTTTTGGACTTCATCATTCTTTCTTTCTCTTTTGCAAGTTTTATTTAATGGAAGGTTATTCTTTTGTATTTTTTTTTAAAAAACACATTATATCCATTTTTTGTGGGTTTGTGTGTTCTGTGTTCACATCTCGGTCTGTGCTGCTAGCTTCCTCTCCTCCTTGGAATAATTTATTCTTTTAAAAGAAAGTACCTTTAGAAATTCTCCTGTGTAACTTTCGAAATAATGTTTATTTTTCAGAAGACCGCTGCTATTCAGTTAGTAAGTCAGCGATACATTAGAAGAGATATTTAAAAAAGAAAATTGGCTTCTTTGTATTTGCAGTTTTTAATGAACAAAAGTAGGTAAGATGGAACACTGAGAACACAAAAGCTTATGAAATCATGTTACTTGGTGGAGGGGAGGAGTGCTTGCTTCTTATACAGTATCACTCCTGCTTTCTTGCAACTGATCAATGTAATAAGAGATATTCTTATATTCAAAACAATGGTGTTACCTAGATAAAATAATCTAATGATTACTTTCTGTTACTCTGTTGCCAACAAAAAATGGCAATACCCCTTCTTAGCCTCATGTTTGAAATTCAGTGAAGGCTTGTTTCTTTGGTGATCATGAACAGTATTACTACACATAGGCTGATAAAATACTTTGTCCTGGTAGAGGGTTAGCACTGACATGGTAGTTCTGCAGCACAGGTGATGCAGCTTATTCCTGATAAAGTTCTGACAATGAGAAAGGTCAATGCTGGGGTATAACAGGGCATCTGGACTTATTTTGGGTCCAGGCAAAGAACAAGTGGACTATGTTTTTCTTGAATTAAATATAGGCTATATTTAGGTATTGTGCCTTGCCATAAATCATGGACCTAGGCATATGGTAAAATAAGGGCACTTCTCTGTCACTTGCAGGTGTTCTGTGCATTTAATATATGTGTTTTAAATATCAGAAAGGGGAGCATCGTATGTATTAGGAAGCCTGAGTGGAGGATTTATTTTGCGCTGTTCATATGGTGTGGGAGGGTGGCAAGTACTCTCGCTCATAGTGTTAAGTAGAGCAGGTTTACGTTGCTCTAACATGCAGAAATGCAATTGAAAATGTGGAATCACAGTTGTTTTGCTGCTGCTTTCTTAGAAGAAATAGCTGAGACACAAAGGCTTATGTTGTGCAGTAAAATAAAAGATGTGTCAAAAGCAATCCATGGTTGTGTGGGGTGGTGGGGTGTGTTGGATTTTGTTCATGTTGTTGGCTTGGTTTGGGGTTGTTTTTTCTTGGTCAGGAAACTGTGAAGTTTCTCGGTGCTGGCTTATTTCTCCCTGTGTACATTTTTTTAGCTGTAGGTCTTTTAAGAGGTTTCCACTGAATCTCTTGCAGCTGAAATTTATAGCAAGGTATATTCTGGCTGTCTACTTTATGCCTCCTACTGAATTTCATGGAGTTATTTTTGAGTTACCTGCTGGAAATTGTGGGATATTTTTGTTGTTGTTTTATTTTGTTCTTTATTTTATTACAGTAAGCAGAGTATCCAAAGGATTAGCTTTCTTAGACCCTTTTCTTACCTCCTCAGAGTTTTTGTATAAATCAAGCCTACCATATGAAAATTCTGTGAGAGCTTAGCTATTATATATATATATGAAATGTTGTGGTTTGCTTGTGTTTATATCATTCCCTCATGTGAAGAGATTGCACCAATTTCAAGCTAAAAATGTTTTCTTATTATACATATAGAACCACTATAGTAATAACTCTCAGGTTATCAATTAAAATAAACAAACAGTAACTCTGTTATGCAGGCTGTATGTTCAGATATGACGTTGAGGGGATTTAGCCTGGACCTCCTTGCTCACTGGATAGTCCACCTGCCCTTGATTTTCTGTTGTCTATCTGAGGAACAGTACTTTTGAAAGAATATATTTCATGCATATGACAGTACAATATGTCGCAGGTCTTCCAGTGCAACATTACTACAATGTGAATGTGATCATCAGCTTGTGTTATGTGCAGCTGGTTTGCTCCACACCAAAACCTGAATTGTCAGGAAAAAAAATAGAAGACACTAAATTCTTCCAGTTTTCTCATGGAGGGTTTAGGAGCTTATCACCCTCTGATGGGTAAGGCATTAGCAATGGACATCGTGCTACAGGATTGTTACTACAGAAGTTGGGTCCCCCACTGTCACATTGTTGGAAGTACGAACTTGAAATAAACAGGCACTGTGAATTGACAGACGTGATACTTTGAAAAGATGTGCTGAGTTATTTAATGGAGAAAATAGGAATTGGATAATGATGTGCCAAAGCTTGTATCCAGCTCTGCTCTATGAGAGCTGTGAGCAGATAAACAGTGTTGTTTAATGGCTAGGTCCTTGAACTAATCACCTCAAATTATCAATTTTATATCTGAATTTCTGTGTACTAAATAACTTTATCTGTTTCTAAACAAATCACTGTATATATGTTGTGCTATATTCTGACATTAAAAATGGTGATGACGTGCGGCCTGATGCTAAGTGGATATTCTAGAACAGTTATACCTTATTACTTTTCTGTAGAAATACTTATATTCCAGAAGGGTACTAAACAAGAATAGTAGTTTTTTTCACTTCATTCACACTCAAAAATGACTTAAACTCCCTGTGTAACTGAACTCTCAAATGAAATACAATGAATTGTTTAGGAGAGCATCCAGGAAAGTGCCAGCAGCTCAGACATTATTCATGTTGTGGACTACTAAATAAGTAGTCTGAATCAAATTCTGCCAGTTCTGATCTGCTTTGTGAATACTGAGTTCCTGCCATTGTGTGGTAAGTGAAAACCACCACCACTTACTACCTACCATTTTCTTTCATGCAGGTGACCTTCTTGGTTTGAGGGTTTTATTTATTTATTTTTCTAAAAGAAGAATAAGTATTCCAGTTGCATTTCCTGAGAAAATCAAGCTATTTAGTAGTTACTAAGTACAGATCAGCTTCTGTCACTCAAGGTTAATTCTCATGCTGATGTCCTCTGTGGATAAGGTGGTTTTTGCTGCATTAGCAAGCTGAATCTGTATATTATCAACAGCGGAATAAATGAGGCATAGAAGTGAATGCTGAATGTGTTCAAACTAATGCATAAAATCAAAAGTGAAACATGGTATCTTAAAATTTGTCATTTTCTCTTCGTAATAAACACGGTTTAACTCTATCTCTTGATTTCTTGTGCCAATGTTTGAAAGGCTGCATTATTGCTTCTAAAATTGCTATACACTGCTTTCTAATCTTCATATATTATAAATGGGTCATGAAACTCAGTAAGAGAAAACAAAAGGCAATCAGGCCCTGGATGGCAGTAAAGGCTATAGATGTATCTACGAAGAAAAGATAACTAGCCATTGCTGTAAAATCAGAGGATTTTTTCCTTTCCAGCCCTGACAGTGCCAGCAGTCTTTTCACTGAATTTAAAGGGATGTGTACAGGGTCCTTCAGATTCTGCTATTTTTCTGTGCAGTGGAAGGTTTTAAACGAGAATATGTAATGTAGGTAATGCTGAGAAATAATCTTTGTAAACGCCTCAACAGGATGACTTTTTTCACTGCTAGATTTAACAACTATTATGACATAAAAACTCTGCTCATGGGCACAAGCTTACAGACTTGGGCCGACCTATCATTGTATACCTTACTAAATATTTTCATATCTTCTGTCTTTCATTACAAGAATGTCTTTAATTTCCTGCAATTCATGGAAACAAAGGTATTGGGAGCGATTAGGATTATCCTCTGTTTATTATTAACTTATAATTTGATATCCCCTTTTGATTAAAGTATTCCATTCCTTTCTGATGAGTCATGCAGTTTGAAACTGTAAATAATTTACATTGATTTGTCTAATTCATTAGTATAAGTAAAGCCTCTGTGACTGTTAAAGTAACATTTTAGTCTAAAGTGTAGAAGATGGTTTACACTCTGATTCTTATAGAAATAATGCTTAGCGGACTGTGCCGGATGTGTTAGGCTGAATCTTTATGTCAATCTTATGTGAAGACTGGAGAAAAAAGCCATGCATACCTATTGAGGGATTCATGTGGGGATTACTGCTAGTGGCAATAGACAGTAACAGAAGATGTGTGCCATGGCGATAGAGGGAGATGCAAGAAGAGGGAGAAATAAGGTACTTCTGTTCTTATTTTGGTGTGGAAACCTGTATCTATAAATCTTGTGTGGCTGTTGTAGAACAGTGAAATATATAGTGAAACAATCCAGCTGTATTGGAAGAGACAGCTTATTTTCCCTTGAGGCCTAGAAGTAGTGTTTGCCATAAAATGTGATGTTGTTGATGATAAAAAAGAAAACAAAAGTCTCAGAGCATCCATTCCTCAAAAGTCTGGGAAGAGAAACTCATTTTCAGTGCATGAAGGAGACTGGAAATAATCTGGATTTCATTGGAGAATGTGTGAATGCAGTGCTGACAGCTCTCTCTTGTACTGGAGAGTTTCCAGTTCAGATGTTTCCACTCATCTAATTCAGTAGTATGTTTTGGGAAGAGCAAAGATTGGTCTGATCCTATGCTAGAGAGGAAAAATGCCCTCTGTCTTTGCCAGGCAGCTCAGCTCTTGAAGTGCTGCTATCCTGTATTGCTTAAATGAAACTTACCTTAATGATTAGGCAGATACTTTTGAATGTCCTCATCGTAAAGATTTGTGTAGACTGTCTAATCACAATTGGAAGATGGAAGTGTGAATCAGACTGACTTGTGTAGGTGAGAGTTACTCAGCCATGATTTTTAAACTACTTTAATTACACTTGAAAAAACCCCAGTAATTATTTTAAATATTTTTTCAATTATTTCTATTTAAAAAAAACCAACAAAACCTTATAGTTTGTTTCATTATTTTTCCAAAGCTAAATGTCCCATTCTGTCTATAGCTGATGCTCTGCAATGCGCTTAGTTTTGTGTACAGTGTATTTATTTCAGTCACCATTCTGTGTGCTCATTGACTCATTATTTATATCAGAATAATGTTATCTTTCAGGGGAACTATTTTACTGATGATTTGTGCCAAAGTATGTAATTGATACTTTTTGGTTTTTGTTTTAAAAGAGATGAACAAAAAAAAGGGCAAAGCCATCAATTTCTGGCTCTTATTTCTTAAAATAATACATGCTTATGGTAAAATCTACAGGTTCTGCAAGTGTTTTCAGAACATATAGAAAATGTGTGAAGTTATATGTACACACACACATGGGTAACTCCTTAATAGTGACTTACACGTTGTTAAATTTTTGAAGACATTTTTTATGTGTGAGGCTTTCCTTTCAGGGAAGAAGAGTTGCTAAGTAGTAGGAAATCTTTTTCTGTATTTGTTTTAATTTGATTTTGAGATTTCTGTATGTTGAGCAGCCTCAGAAAGGAAGACATCAGGCTTTAGAGAATGTTTCAAGCCTATGCAATCAATAAGTTTGTTTCTTCACTCTCTCTAAGAGGTTCCTTTTTAAGTACTGTGACCCATTATTTGCATTATGGCAGTATATTGAAGAAAACTTATATTAAGTGTAGTTTCTTCATATTTCCTAGATGTTTAGAAATGTATGTGCGTGCAGAAATGTATGTGCATATATAAATATGTATTTTTACTATAAACCCATAGAAAACTTGAGCAAGAAATGTCCAAGGTAGAAATATGTGGAAAAATACCTGTAAAAAGTGTTTGTTCTTTGTTATTGCTTATTCAAGTAGTATATTTTATAGGTCATATTCATCTCCAAGCAAGTTCAGCAGTGAGGTGCACAAGTTCATACTGCATCATCTTTTAGGCAAAAATCAATGATTTGTCTTTTTTCCCTTAATATGGTGGACCTGGTGAAGAAGGAATAATTTGATATTTGAAGGCAGATCAGTTAAATAAATAAGCCACAAACATAGCTGGAGTACTGCTCCAAAACTGGTTAATTTTTTTCTGAGGCTAATGAAGAATTTCATAGAACTAAAGAATGGTTTGAGTCAGAAGGGACCTTCAAAGATCATCTAGTCCAACCTCCCTGCCGTATCTTTCACTAGATCAGGTTGCTCAAAGTCCTGTCCAGCCTAACTTTCAACACTTCCTGTAATGGGGCATTCACAACTTCTCTGGGCAGCGTGTTGTATTGTCTCACCACCTTCAAAGGAAAAAATCTGGACTATTAAAAAAAGTGCTCAAAAAATTTTGCCATTGTGAATTGGCAGCATATAATGAACAATTATTTTTTTGCAAATTATTTAGTGACGTATTTCTTAATTTCTGAAAACATTTTATATTATCAGAGCAGAAATGATGCATTATTATAAATATATTGTTTAAAATATATGCATGCTCTAGAAATGCATAATAAGCACACTTGGTCCTTGACTTATTGATGAGCCCTTAGCCCATGAAAAAGAATTACAATGGTTTAAGCAATTATGAAATATTAAGTGCTTCTGGTATTTAATTGCCAGGGTTAAAATATAATCTCTTTTGTGAGGATGGTATGTTGATTCCTCCCCCCACCCCCAACAGAACGTCCTCCTGTTTCTTCCAAAACTCTGCAGAAAATAGGCAAAGCAGCTTCTCTCTGTTTTGGATGAACTCAATAAGAAAGTGAAACCACAGGAAGAGAGTTTTATTTGTCTGACCACTGGGTCTCTCTGGGAGGGAGAAAGGAAACTTATGAATTCCTACATTGTTCTGACATATTTTCTAACCAGAAAAGATGCTTAACAAAGGGCTTAAAGTACAAGACCAAATAAATGGAATCAAAGGATAGAACAAAGGATACAAAATATGCAGGGTATATGACATGCATATACTTTAAAAGACAAATATGTGAAACCCCAGTTACTCATATTTTTAGAATAACAAGGACTAGGACTTGTTGGATTTTGTCATTAGCTTTTACTTCCTAGAAGATATTTTTCAAGATTCCTAAACCAAAAAAATAACAGCAATAAAGAAAAGCGTTCCAATAATTTTTAGCATCTCAAACAATGAACTCACATTTTAACTTTATCCCAGTGATTCTTGTAGTGCATGCGATATAGCATTATATGGAGGAGATATTAAAAAAATTACTGTCCAGTTTTCAGAGCATTGCAGTCCAACTGCAGCTTGGAACGTAACCATCTTATGTGAAGTTTTGGCTTTTTCATTACTTGCTCTGTGTCTGTCTCAAAGTTACCTTCAGGTGGATTTTGTATCACTTGAACCTGCACAATCTTAAAAAATAAAATGAAATTAAAACTCCTGTTGCCCAGGGAATGCAAAGTATTTAGCATATCTTCACTGCTCTGTAACAGAAAGAGAAATAACAGAGAAAGGCATTGGAACTGAGAAATTAATGGAGATATTTTCAATCATTAAGCCACTCCTTCTGGCTAAATTTTTTGGTATTGCCAGCAGGAAGCCAAATTATTATTGAATTGATCATTTATTTATTAAAAAAGTTAATTGGAAATTTCCATAAGTTATGAAATTTATCAGAAGCAATTTCTTTTTCCGGACAGAATCCATACACAATAACAATTGTTATGGATTTTATGTATCTCCTTTTGCCAAAAGATTATTTGTCCAGTATAGGATTGCAGAACCAGCTAGAATACTTTATCATATCATATTATGCAGTAACTAAACTCGTTCAAACTAGAACAGCTAAAGTGCTCTTGCCAGCTGTTTGTACTTGTCTTGCCTAGTAAGGGCTTTTACTTTTAATTTCATCTCGCAGCTTATTATCAAAACAAGGTTGTTGTCATCCCAGCCTTTGCAGATACTGCCTATCTGTGCCAAAGGTGGAGGATGAACTTTAAAGTTGAGAATTCTTCCTACAGAACAATACTTTCCTACTTTTTACAAAAAAAGTTGTTCCAGTTCAAGAACTTGTGCTGTACTTGGGGTTTATAGTGTGATACAGAACACATTAAGGCCTTGAAACTGTCTTGTCCAAGCCAAAGTTACTTAAAACAAAATAAATTAAAATCAGTCTGTTGGTGACCTGGAGTGTTATTAGGGCATTAGTTCTTGACTCCAGGAGGGGGGAAAAAAAAAGGGAAACAAGGAAGAAGAACAATCCCCCCATACCACCACCCACCCCACCCACCCCCCCCCCCCGCCACCAAAACACGTAAGCTTTTGGTACATGAACAGTTGACACATGATTAATACTTTATTGAGCTGGGCCCTTGTTTCAAGAGCACTAATGTCTTTTTGATCAGATATTGCATGCTTGCGATGTAGCACTGTGTCATGTTTGGTAATAGTTGAGGTGTCCAGGTGTTGTTAAATTTTAATTCCATGTTGAGTGCATTGTTATGGTTGTCTTTTAAACCAATGGGGTAGAGACTTTGTAAAACCAAATCTGTCTCTAGGAGTCTGCAGTCTTCAAGGTGGGTTGAGTTTACAGCTTGACATCCGAGTTTCTGACTTTTCTCTGAACTCTGCTGATACTGGTGTTGCCTCTGGTTATGTTGTCATTAGTACAGTGCACCCATACCAGCTTCAAAATGCAGCATTTGAAAACATTCTATAATGTCACACCAATTATGGCTCTGCTTATTGTGTCATTTTGTAAGCTAATATGTTTTGGTGACTCTCTTTACAACATATCATTCTTTCAAAGACATGGAATAACTTCAGTTTGAGGACATATGCTTGTCATCTGTCACACCTCCTTGTTTCTAAAGCATCGCTTTTTCAGTTAAAGGATATTCAGGCACATGTTTTGTAGACATGGACATAATTATTTCATCATCAGATAACATATGTTTGCTAGAACTTATAGTATTGCCTTGTGTTACTCATTGTTAGACACATGCCAGAGATTTTTCTTTTCAGCCCCAGCTTTTGTCAGATATTTTAAAACACGTATTTGTTTTAATATCTCCACATGCTCAACATTTTATTTCCTGAAGTTAACACTAAATTAATCGAGTAACCAGTAGTAGCTGGTTTCTGTGCTTTTCTTTTGGATGAACAGTGCAATTGTGGAATCCTGACATATTCAATAGAAAATACCAACTATTTCCTCAATGAATGAATAGGCTGCAGAGATGTGAAATGACATTTAGTAGTTGCCCAGGAATTTATGACAGAATATAAAGTAGTTTTACTTATATCTTTTGTAGTTCTTTTTTAGTGTATGATTTTTATTTTTTTTGGTAGCTAGTGATGTACTTGGATTATGTTATGTGAAGTGACATAAAAGAACGTCCTTTGAAACAAAAAAAGTTGAGATGACAAAAAACAAAGGAAGGAAATCTTTAAACATGGAGAGCTTTCTGTCCTACTCTTAATGAGAATTAATTGTTTTAATCACATTGATTAGTATCTATGTTATGTAACAAGTCAGATTACATAGTCATAATGACACCTTCTCAGCTTCAAAATTAAGACTACAGTAGTCATGTTTCTGTTAATTCCTATAATTCTAATTTCTGTTTGGTGATATGGTAATAAGGTTATGTCAATTTTGAGAGGTTCTTCAATTAAAGCGGAAATTTTCCTTTTGACCACTATGAAAATTCAGTATAGGGTGGGAAGGGGAGAGTGTTGATAAGTGAGTACTGGCATTTAATGAGGAAGTACTTGAAAGACTAGAAATTTTGAAGTACTAATTCTGTCATGTGTGCGTGTACCAAGCATATGAGAGTATTTAGACTAGAGACACGTGAGTGCATGGAAACTCAAAAAAACAAAACCACAAACAAACAAACAAAAAAACCCCCCAAAATCCTAAGTCTAAGAACCAGAAACTGTTTCTATGGTTCTGTCAGACCAAACTAAATCTAACCTGACCTACATAGACGAAGTGATCAAAGGGAATTCATGAGACCAGGTTTCTCCAGTAGTCTTATGTTTAATAAAACTTATTTAAAATATAACGTGAACCCTATTCCTGTCTGAATTATAATGAAGAAGAGTCTTGTTAATGCTATTTCTAGTCAAATATTTGCAAATAATATTTTCTGCTAGTTGGCATCCTGGTGTGCTTACTGACACTGCAAGGCAGCATGGTTGCTCTCGGCTCTATCAGTTATGTTGAGGCACTTCCACAACAAAGAAAATACACAAGCAAATAAACTAATTGCTTTACCATGCCTGAAATTGCATGTGCTGTGCTAAGCAAACATTGTAAATTATTTTATAATTTTATCTTCAAAAAAGGGGACTTTTATTAAAAAATGGAAAACGTTTATAATAGCTGAGGACACCATGAATTCATCAATGCCAAAGTTATATGCACAGTTAGTGTATTGAAAAAATACTTGCTATTACATTCAAGTGAACAGGCATTCTGATTGGAACAAGACATTAATATTTGTTAGTGTCACTTTCCAGGGAATGTTATTAAATGCCATCTTGTTCAAAAACAAGCTATAAAAGTTTGTTGTTCTGACTTGTATAACACTCTTATAAGGTAATCAGCATCTCCTAAAATAAAGTCACCAATCTTGACATGGAATAAAAAATAATTGTGTATATATATTTGTTGGATATTGAAGAAGTTATGTTAGGCAGGTATGAACAGGAGTGGCAATGAGGGAAGAAATGGGGGTGTTCAGCAGTTTTAGTGTTTTAAGATCTGAAACCAGGAAGCTTTGATTAAATTATCTTTAAGGTCAATAAGATCTAGAAAGAGATTATGTATTTCACTGTTTTGGAGAACTTTGCAGCAGGCATAGGGTACAATACGTTTATGCAAAATGTTTATGGAAATTATGCTTTTTCTTAAGAAATGTCCCTAAAAATGAAATAAAGGAGAATTACATGGGTTACAACTGTCTTTAATCTGTGCTATTCCCAGTTTCCTGAAACTTTCTCTGAGGCCAAGTGAAACCGCTGTTCCTTGGGATATATGATGGTCTAATTATCAAGCAGTATAAAATTTTCTGTAAACTCTCCCATCTATGGAAAGGACAAATGAGTATTGAAGATGAGGTGAAGCAAATAAAATATTCACATCTTTATTAAGATGCAATAGCAATTTACTAACTTTACGAAAAGCATAAATCCTTGCTGGCATGGTCAAGAGGCATCAAGCTCTGAAAATTTGTTGTTGTTCTTATTTTAAAACTAACAGGCAGTGCTTTGTGGTAATTTAACCATCCATTCCAATCACAATGTGTTTTTTATCTTATTCTACACTGAAGAATACTGTGGAATGCAAAGTGTAAAGTACTAGCTGAAGTAGAACTAAAAAAAAAAAACCTAGCTTTTTCTATAAAAGCCAAAATAGAGTTAAAAATAGATTTTTCACTGATTTAGGAAGTATCCTTCAGTTTGGGCGACCTGTTTGGGAAACCCACACATAGTCTATTTATGGCACTGTGTAACTTGCATTGTTTGCAAATGAGTGATCATTTGCTGGGATAACCCAGCCAAGCACAAGGAAATTGGAAGCTGGAAATAATGAGGATTGTGATGAATCAGTCTGACAAGGTAGCTCACCATGTAATCCAGGGGAAAACTCATAGTCTTTAAAGCTATATTCACCACAGGGATACTTTAAGTGGCTTTGCTTGACAGATATAAAAATGTATTTGAGGTTTATTTCTTTATTTTAAAATTATTTCAGAACTAGCTTTATATACTTCTCTTTTTTTTGGTATTTGAGTTTTGCAGAATAAAAATAACGTGGGCAGTGTGTAAATTGTAACTAGAGTTTAGTCTGAAATAAGAAAAGTTGTATTTTGGAAACATTATGTGAAACATGGAAAGGGATAGATCAGTTTCTGTGCTTCTGTGCCACGTTAGTTTCATTTGTCAAATAACTTTGAGGTCTGGTGGTTTTTTGTTTTTTGTTTGTTTTAGTGTTGTTTTTTTGTTGTTGTTGGTGGTGGGGTTTTTTGTTTGTTTTTGTTTGGTTTTTTGTTTTGTTTTGTTGTTTTTTTAATTAAATCATAGAAACATAGAATCATAGAATGGTTAGAGTTGGAAGGGACCTTAAAGATCATCGAGTTCCAACCCCCCTGCCATGGGCAGGGACACCTCTCACTAGACCAGGTTGCTCAAAGTCCCATCCAGCCTGGCCTTGAACACTTCCAGGGATGGGGCATCCACAACTTCCCTGGGCAACCTGTGCCAGTGTCTCACCACCCTCACAGTAAAGAATTTCTTCCTAATATCTAATCTAAATCTCCCCTCTTCCAATTTAAAACCATTGCCCCTTGTCCTGTCACTACACTTCCTGACAAAGGGTCCCTCTCTGGCTCTCCTGTATGCTCCCTTCAGATATTGGAAGGCTGCTATGAAGTCTCCCTGGAGCCTTCTCTTCTCCAGGCTGAACAACCCCAGCTCTCTCAGCCTGTCTTCATAGGGGAGGTGCTCCATCCCTCTGATCATCTTCGTGACCCTCCGGTGGACCTGTTCCAACAGGTCCATGTCCTTCCTGTGTTGAGGACTCCAAAGCTGAACACAGTACTCCAGGTGGGGTCTCACGAGCGCAGAGAAGAGGGGTAGAATCACCTCCCTGGCCCTGCTGGCCACACTTCTCTTGATGCAGCCCAGGATGCAGCTGGCTTTCTGGGCTGCCAGTGCACATTGCCGGCTCATGTTGAGCTTCTCATCCACCAACACCCCCAAGTCCTTCTCCTCAGGGCTGCTCTCCAGCCATTCTCCGCCCAACCTGTATTTGTGCCTGGGATTGCCACGTCCCGGGTGCAGGACCCTGCACTTGGCCTGGTTGAACTTCATGCGATTTCCACGAGCCCATCTCTCAAGCCTGTCCAGGTCCCTCTGGATGGCATCCCTTCCCTCCAGTCTTATTTATTTAATAAAATAGCAAGTCTAATTTGGGACATTGATTACAATAGTACAGTACAATACACTTGGTATTGTAACTCTACCAATCACCATAGATGACACTATTTTTAAGGTAATTTAAGCCGTGGCACATTCCTGCTTATCCTGATGGTTTGAAATATTTGGCTATTAAGTAACATATTTGCATGAGCTTTATGGTCAGTGAAAAGAATAATTTTATTTAGAAGAGTAGGTGTCGATACAGATTGAATCTGCTTCTTGTAGAGTCTTTTCTGGTAACAAAGGTGTTTCTTTGAAAAATGTAACCTCATTATAATTAGATTAAAATAAATAAATAAATGATGCTGTTTAGAAAGATTGAATTTTCCTCCTGGCATCTTGAATGCCATTCTTTTTATTTTGAGAAAGAGCTGCTGCTTTGTTTTTAATTCAGAAGAGTGCATCTTACTTTCTTCTATATGACCAGACGCTGAATGAAAAGGTAGAAGTGAGATAACATTCTATTCACGCTTAAAATAATGAAGCAAAATAATAATATAAAAAAAAAAAAAGTATGCCAAAAGCCGATACTCTGTTATAATCTTCTTTCAAGGGAAAAAATAAAGTCTCCAGGTAGACTTGCAGCTAGAGAATTGCCTGACGTGTTGAAAGACAAAGAATTTTAAAAGAGTGACTTCAAGGCACATGTAATGCTAATCATAACAAATGCTTAGTTAGTATGTTAATAAGTTATTACCAAGATGGTTGTTAAGTATTTTGTAATTATTAGAAAGTTAATGTTCTGGAATTAAATTAATATCTCCTTGGAAGACAAAGTAAATACCATTGACATTTTGTTCTGAAGGCATTCAAACTATAATAGATTAAATGAATGATTGAAAGAAGAGTACTGAAATAGGGAAATTGATACTCATCCAAGGTAGTCTTGATTTATTTTTATTTACATATCCTATAAATGCCAGGCTTAGTTTAAAAAAAGTTGAAAATAGGTCTCAATGGTGAACTTGAAAATCAGGAAGCTGAAGTGTAAATTGGTATCAATCTAACTGTTTCATATTTGCATGACTGCAGCCCTGAAACTATTTCTTTGCTCTGAATTTGAAACAATACCTTGCTATTCCTACTGAGGTTGCAGTGCCATAAGGACCTATGTGGGAAGTTCAGAGGAAATTTTGGGCCAAGTGCTGTGTGCTACGGTGCTAGGTGTCAGTCCCAAGCAGCAGAAATTTCGACAATGTTCCATTTTTTGACCTAAGAATTATGCATCATACATTGGTGCCCAAGTCTGGCAGTGTGGATGTTGCACTGCATGCCATTTAGGAAATGGATTACATTACTTTGAATTTAGGGTATACGAAGAGGTTAATGTGAGGAAGTCAGTGTTCTGTAAATTAATATCCTACCTCATTGCACAATAATTTTCCTGCATAAATGACCTCTGAATTGTAGTGGGCTCGATGTATTTAATAATTTTTTTGACCATAGGATTAATAATAGCATTTAACTCGCATTATAACCACAGGCCCTCTCTCAAATATTTTTGCCACGTCACACATAGCTGAAAAAAAAGTCTGTTATGCCCCTTTCTTAGCAATAGTCTAATCTTCAGATTTTCATATGGATGCATGTACCTACATTGTGCCTGAATAAATAGACATCTTGATTTTATTTTTTCCCCTCGTTTTGTCTGATTGCTTTTCCTCAACATGAGTGTTAATGGTGATGTCTGGATTTCTGTGTAATTCCTACTACCACCATGTAGACTTAAAATTCTTCTCTTAGTTTCAAGCCAAAGGAGTCCCAGTTCTTTTTGTCTGTAAAAATCCACATGAAGCAACAGCAGCGCTTCAAGCAGTGTCTTTTTCACGGCCCTAAAAGCTGTAATTGCCAATACATCTTTCCACTGTTTCAGCAAGAGAAATGTCACAATTTTGCTTTCCACTGATGCTAGATGGTTACCAAAGTTGTCGGTCTTCTGTTGGATAAAAGTTAAATAGACAAGTTGGTAAAAAGTCCTGAATGCAATGTGTTCTTCACCTTGGATGGGGTCAATGAGATTGTCAATGAGATTTTGATTTGACAAAGGACTCCATTATAACATAGTATCCTTGTTGAAGAGAACATTTAAATACATAGTTGTCTGATTTGCATCAAGCTATCAGCATTGCTGAAGCACACTGAGCTAACATGCTTTCCTGAAAGAGGTGATTTTATTAATATTTGCAGAGGAGCAAAATACTGGAAAAATAAAATTAGGAAAAATTATTTTATACACATTTACTTATCTTTATAAATGAGTTTGGGCTTTTTAAGTTATCCATTGCATATATTTACAAGTATGACTATATGAACCAAGTGATTCTTAAACTGCAGTGGAAAAAAACTAGTAAAAATATTAATTGTCTTAAGAAGTAACTTGACAGGTATCCATCTAAACTATTCCAGACAAGCAAAATATTGCATTACTGCCACCTAAATTATGGTAACGTTGGTTGCTGCAGCCTTTGAGTGGAGGAGTTTTTAATATTCTAAAACAAACAAACAAAACTAGCTGATTTTACTGTAATTTAACTAAATTCTTTATACCCTTGAATAATCATGCTTCTATCTAAAGACTGTGTATCTCTCCATTTCCCGTTCCCTCCAGAGAATGACTGTGTGTGTATTGAGAAAAGAGAGAAAAAAGAGAATAAGTTGAAGAATATACTTCTGATCCTCATGTTCTGTCATAGTTAACGTTACTATTCTGTTTCTACTGCTAAAAAACTACTGCTATCGATTTACAAAGCACCATTTTAGGTGCGGGACACCAAGTGATAATTTCAGGTATTCACAGTAACATTCATATTTGGTCAGTCTATTATCTTGTAGTAAGATATATATATTTATAGCCAAGTAGTGAATTCAATCCACTTGTGTCAGTTCTGTAGAAATGCATGCCAAGGTGTTAATAACTTTTCCAAAGACACGGAGATTTCAGTACCCAGTCACACCCAAGAAAGTATGTATATGGGATAGGAAAATTTTTTTAACATATTTCCTGTACTTGTTTCCCAAAGATCACCTGAGCATTCCTGTCTAATGCCACCTGAGCCTCCTTGCTATTGCACAAACGTAGGAAATGAGTGATTTCTCTCATGTATTTTTTCCTCATATACTGTATCCCCTTTATGAGATAGATGCATGGTTAATATCCATTCCTTCTGAAGACGATAAGTAAAAACTGCTACGTGATAAATGTTCATCACCTCATTAATGTGTTCCTAATGCATGTTCAGGTGCACCACCGTGAAGAGGAGAGCATAACAACTGATTTTCACAACAGACTAAATCTATCCCTTTAAACAAATGCTTTTTCAAGTTAACCAAAAGTTAAGCTCCACTAGAGACAATAAATCTGGAAGCAGAGCCATTCAAAGATTTGAAATACAGATTCCCTTATGACAGCCTTGTCCAAAATAAGGTGTTCTGTACTTTGTTAAAACAAACTACTTTGCTGCTATTTTGAACCTTACAGTGTGTGTGGTTTAGCAAGCTCAGTCTGAAAAAATATCTCTGATGTAGGTAAGCAGAAGTCATTTTCTGAGTGAAAAGATGTTGGGTTTTTTTAACAAGATAAGAAAAATTCTACCCTCGCTGTGGAATGCATGGATTGTTGGAAAGCAACTCTTTGAATCAGCATCCAAAATATTCTTTTATTTCATTTGTGAGGTACAACATGAGTAAGTTCAGGGATTTTCAAGAACGCTATATCGTAATAATAATATTTGATTTTAATTAGGACAAATACATTCATGCTTAGTATTCCTTATATATCGAATATTCTTGACGGTCCTGCATAGCATGTATCTTTCTCTGCCTTCCCATCAAATAGCACAATATTACAGAGTAACTGTGTTGAAAATAACGTAGGTTAGCTTCTGACTAGCATCACAAATGATCCTCTCTATAGCATTGCCAATAAATTATCTCACCCATCTCTACACTTTTTACTTTGCATCTTTCATACAACTTGTTTCTAAAAACAGCATCCAAAGCTCTTACTTATTTACAAGACCATCTGGATTGTACGTATGTAAAAGAACTCTTAAATTTGTAAATATGAATTAATTAAAGAAAAAGTTCTGCTTTATTGGGTACATAATGTTTCTTGCCTTTCCTTAAGTCATACTTTACAGGAAATGCAGATAATACAGTTAATTTCATAGGTAAATTTTTTTGTAAGACAAACTATAAATTATGGTAAATAGAACACAAACCCCAAATACTCATTTGAGAGAAAATATTTCAGAATGCTAATCCCTTGTGTGCTTCCATGGCTCATCCCGTGCCGTTGCTGTCTCATTTCCACATTAGAGGCAATTTTGTGCTTTATAGATGCAAAATTCTTGTCATTGATGGGAATTCTAAAAATTTTGATAGACTGGGAGAAGCAGGAGGAGTAGGAAACATGAAACTGGAATAAAAAAGAGACGTGTATGTGCTGCCTGATTTGAATAGGAGGATACTAAAGGATGGGACTGGTAACTCCCAGGTACTCTGGAGGTAACTCTAAGGTACTGAATGTCCTGGAGAGATCAGTTTACTAGTGCTTGGATGAGAGTGGAACTAAAATGAAAAGAATGAGAGCTGGAGACTAAGAAAACGAGATTAGAAAAAAGAATCAAAGAAGAGAGAGGAGTAGAAATGTATTAAGGACATGTTGACTGCGAAGACAAAGAAATGATTGTGCTGGTGCAAGAAATTGTACGTATTAAAAAAAATTTGTTTGAGAGCTGGAATGAACCTAGGATTCCTCTATCTCGCCTTTCCACCCTTGTCAGGAAATACCTGTGACACTCTCGAGCTAGAATATGCCATTCTTGACAGGGTTATTCCATGAGAAAGGTGGCAACCTACTGCTTCTATTGCATGAGATGAAATTACATCTTTAATATAATTAGTGGAGAGCTGTCTGGAGCAGCCTTGTTGATGATCTATGTGCATATAGATGACACGATATAATTAAACTCCTGTTATTCATAGTCTTTAAAACACAGAAAATTATGCATAGGCTTCTCCTTCCATGTTGTTTGCTCAATGTCAAGTTAGCTCCCTTGTCCATATACATATGCATTATGATACTGTCTGTAATTAAATAAGCATGTACTGTGGTTTCCACTGAATTGCTGTCTACTGCAGTGCTTTGCAAATAAATCAGGGTGGGAACATGCCTTGTATTTAAATCAAGAATGGTGAAGAAAACTGTCATCTGTGGGACAATAAAGTTAATGAGGAAGTTGGAAGTATAGTAAATGAAGCAAGAATTTGCAAGATTAAGTATGGGCTTGTGGTAAAATGTGGCGAGTTAGATTTTTCGCAGTGATTGCTAAGGCTCATGACAGGATGCCAAGCTTGGCCTTTTATGTTAAACACAGGTACTGAGATTTTCAAAGCCAGGCTGTCTAAGGCTGCATGACAAATTGCATTCCAAGTGAAATGTCTTCATATTTCTTCTTTATCACCTTTATCTATATGTGGTACCAAACCCACAGTTTTCACAATTAGCTACTAATTGAGTGATCTTCGTTTTCTGCATGCTTGCTTTGTGACTCTCCAGATCCATTCTGGAGTCACAGCTTTAGTTGCAATAAAAGGACAGATGTTCTTCAACACACAGTTGTCTTAATAAAATTAGGTCTTATTGTAATGTGATTAGATATTTCGAATGCAAAGCTTTTATTTTAATCCATCTTTCAAATATAGGGAAATAAAAAGAAATTAAAAGGGGTAACACGCAAAGCAAGCATATCAGTTAAAACCCTTAAGGGAGTCAACTCTTCTTTCTTCACTGCCATATTTATGTGGTGTAAGGTCAAAAATGTATGAGATCAAAAATGAGGCTAAATAAAAAAAAATTCTAAACCCAAAATCATGATTTATTTCATAGGGTCATTGGATAATTCAGGTTGGAAGTATGGACTGCTTTACTGGTAAAGTGCTGAAGTTTCTCCTTATAGCCAGTCTAAATCTCTTTTGTTTCAACTTGTGCCTGTTACCTGTTGTCATCTTGCCAGGTATTACTGTGAGGGGGCTGGGCTAGTGCTTTGTTGTTGAATTTTTTTCCTCTGTTATTGTCTGCTAAGCTTCGTTTAAGAGATAGAAGAGTAGACCCAATTCCTAGGCACAGAATTATGTAAAGCAAATTTTGCCAGGGCTTTGACACTCTAAGAGGTGTGGGGAGAATCTGGAGAAGAATCTTGCAATCTTTTTAATTGTACTCATGGTAGTCTCAATTACTTTGTGCAAGGAGAAGTAACTGCATTGTACGTTTAATATATTCTAAAGGGATGAAGAGGAATCCTATCTTTTGAGTAGAGGGACAGGCGTGAATCCTAAATCTTAAATAAGAGCAACAGATGTTCTTTTCTCATGATCTTGTGGCCTGCCTCCCCATGCATTCCCATGTGTGCTGCCCTAGTTCTTATATTGTTAATTTTAGTGCTTAGACAGTAGCTTCCCCAGCTGCAAGAAGAACAAGGTTTTGGTTTTTTTTTTTTTTCTGTTTGCAATTGAATGATCATAAAAGCTTGAACAACCTGATATTTTTTTGTGTTGAAAAATATTTTCTGCTAAGGTCTCTTTTGCCCAAAACAGTATTGACTAAATTTCTGAAATAGCCAAAGTTGATAAAATGCAGCAATTGCAACAGTGAAGACTAATGGGGATGCCTGTTCCTTGTATAGATTCAGTAGCTTTGAAATCTTACACTGTGAGTGTTCGTATTGAGAAGTCATTTTTAGTAAAACAGTAAAGTTCTTTGCTCATTTGAGGAGGGGGCAGACTCACCACTCTTGCCTCAGCCTAGAATTTTACCTTTTTAGTCAGATCAATTTGTTACAACATAGATTTTCAATAATGCAAAAGTGCTTTTGCTGAATTAGGGTTGTCCACAGAGATTTTTCTCATTGTGCCTTGCATGATGCATGTGGGGTTTTTTGTTAGTTTGTTGATTATTTGTCATTTATTTATATATTTTGGTTTTTTTCTTAATATCTGGGGGGAATGAGACTTTTTTCCCTTTTGTTCTTCTGCTTGCTTTGCTTCCCTACTGTTTCCTGCGGTTGCTTGAGGTTTTCTGAGGACAGAGGATCTCACTCAGAGTCCTCTGAGGTCAGGAAAAGAGCCCTTTCACTTGAAGACGTATTGCATCTGGCCCCAAAATCTTATTTTAAGTGGACATTTAAAAAAAAAAAAAAAATCTGAAATGTTAGGAGTCAGTTACTGGCTTGATGACTTTATAATACAAATTGCCAACAAAAAAGAAAGAGGAAGAAAGTATTATACTGTGTACTATTTGTAGATTGAGACCTTGGAGAAAAATTATCTCTTTAAAATAAAATGAACTATATCCAGCCTAGTTTTGGAAGCTTTGTCTGAATTTGGGCTTAAAATTGTGTAACCAAGTGACATAATCCTGTTGTTTCTGTGTTGGTTTTATGTTGTCTCTCGCTCACATGAGCAGCATCTGTGTGTCACTTCAACAGGAGCCAAGATGGGTTGATAAGCCCCACTATCCTTGACAGTTGGTTCATATGCCATTTATGGCACCCTTTACTCCTGCAATGTTATAGCATAGTCTTGTGCACCCAGGCAATCCAGCTCTCTGACCCCCTCAATGTTCACCTTGCACTCAGTCTGCATGTGCTTGCCAAAGTAGCTTGCCAAGTCAAGGTCAGGTACATGAGGAAGTTCTAGATTTTTCTATAGCTGTGTTTATTTTGAGTAAGTTTTTTTGTTGTTGTTGTTTTTGTTTTGGTTTGTTTTCTTTTTTCTTTTTTTTTCCCCCTTACTTTTATTTTATCTTTGGCATCTCCAGGGTACTTGACTGCCACCTAGATTTTCTTCTTTTTCTTCTGTATTGTATTGTCCAGATAGATAATCTCCTTGGTGTGAACTGGAGAATATGACTTGGACACAAACCCGGGATTAAGCTAATGTTAATCCAGACACAATTGCAGGGAATAGGCTGTCGGTCTTTTTCTGCAAGTCTGCCTTTCAAGCTAGTCTTACAAATGATTATATGTACCCGCTGAAGCAGGAAAAAGGAGTCATGCTTGGGTCTGCATTCCATAGTAGCCTCTAGTTGGCTTTGGTTACTTCATGTCTCTGAGAAGCTGTCTCCCAGGTTTTACGCTAAAATTGCTTAAGTCTTCTGGGTGAAACATGGGCCTTCCAGTATAAGGCTAGCATATTAAACAAATAATGCAAAATATATTTTAGGATACTCTTGAAACAAAGACAAAAGATGAACAGGACAAATCATTGTTCAAATGATCAATACTCAGTTGTGTCCTGAACTTTATCAGAAAACAAATTGAGATGTTTGGTTTCTGTTTGGTGACTTTGGTCCATTTTCCCCTTCAATTTTAAACTGTTGCAGTTGAAATGGCTGAAATTTCTTTCCACTTCTTCCTTTGCTGTAATAACCATCCAAAACCTGACTGGAGAAGTGGAAATGATCTCTTTGCCCAAGCTTCTGCCTACCTCTATAGACAGGAAGAGGTACAGTAGGTGATGATATGGGAAAGGAAGCTCACTGTGCTTAACTTTTTTTTTTCTGGCAAAAAGTAGCTGAAGGATTTTATGGATCTGGAATAAATTAGAGGTTTCTCTGTGGCTTCTAATTAATGCTGGAATTGAGCAGTAGAGGATCAAGTGCCCAAAATTTGATTTCTGCTCTGTTTAACCAGAATTTGGACACAAATAATAATGTAGCTCTTGGCTTGATTCTCACAAGTATCAATAATCCACAAAGGCCTGTTCTGGAATAAATTTGTTTTTCTTTGTTTTCAAAATTTCAACTGCTTTCCAATAAAGTGATATGATATTTCATGTATTTTTATTCTCTCTTCTTGTCACATGGCTTAAAAACTGAGCTTCAACTCAGAATGTTTGTTAATACAATGTGTTGGAAAAGCTTGTCTTACAAAAATCTCTGGTGGAACAAATAATTTATTGCTGCTTGGGCTTTCTGTATATACATCTATTTAAAAACAAAAACTGATGTGGAACCAAGGGAGCTGGTACTAAGGGTACAGAAGCATACATGATTTGCTTTTCCATCTTTAAATTGGTAGACTGTGTTGATACTGAAAATAATAAGGGGCCATATTAAAACACAAATACTTTAAAAGTTAGTATAATAATGAATAGGGAGGACTTGAACTTTTGTGATTATCTTTAGGGGACAGGAATTGGACCTGAATGGAAAATGTGTTGGTGCAAGAAATGGCATAGGAAAACTAACTTGTTTTCCCTCAGCTTTGTTGGATCCATGTTGAGATAAATAAACTAGCTGTGTTGTAAATATGTACACGATGCAAAATAATTCATGTACAAAGCTGTGTTTTTCAGAGCATAACTCTGCGAATAGCCTTTTGCATTCTGAAGGAGGTTGTGCTAGGAGATCCTTATAAAATGATTGCAGAAGACCTGGAAATTACCCTTGATTTGGGTAATCTGAAGATACTAGGTGCCGTAAGGGATAGTTCCCATGTCTGTCCCTGAAGTTCCTTAATGCAATAATATCAAAGGAGTGGAAATCACAATGTTTGCAGTAGCTTTTGATGGATTCATTTGGGCCTTTAGCACTATTTTAAAGATAAGGACTCATGCTTTAGTCCCCAGTCTGAATTCAAGCGTTCTTAAAATTTTTAGCCAGTACTACGATTATCAGATGCTCTATATAACAAAATTCCTGTATTATTCAGTCAAATCCAAGGCCCCACACGAAAAGGAAATTAAATGTGACTTTTCCTATCTCTTCTTGTAACTATCTCCTCTCCCAACTCAGGTTGCTGGAAAACTACTGCTAAAACACATACAGAGAAATAATATTTGTTCAGAGGATCCACTGCACTGTTGCCACATGGTTGATGCAGTTAGAAATCAGGAAGTGAAGTTCATAATTTTCTCTTAGTGATTCATTTAAATTTGCCTATGCCAACCTTCTTTTGAGACCAGATATTTGATGCTTAATGCCAATGTTGATGCTTTTTTTAATTTTTGCTTTTTTTTCCCCTCTTTCCTCTTTTTAGGGGCAGGGGAAGTGGGGTCAGGGGGGCGGGGAGGGGCAGATGTCTCACACAGTTGGAAGAAAAGCATTGGTTCACAGTTCCATAAGGAGGCTTGTCAGGTGTTCCTATACTGTTTTGCTTTAATGTAGTGGATCAGTAACAAAAAGAGAGGACAATTATTTTCCTAATAAGTTTACACTTGTAGGCAATTTCCCATGTCTGTACTCAAAACACTTTTGGCTTGTGATGTTTTGAAGAACAATATTATATTTGGTCTCAAATTATATGACATGAAAAGTAGCCAAATATTTTTATGATACTACATAATAGAACCATGACTGCTTTGTGCTCATTTTGAGGTAGGAGGTAGAGATTGCAAAAGAGTGATCTCATCTACTAGGCAAACATTGAAGTTTGAAGATATACTTTAATATAAGCAGCCAAAGAAGATAGGTTATTATTTTGGGATGCCTTTGTATAGAGCGGTGCATGGACATATTAACAGGAAATCAAAATTTAAAAATAAAAAAATTCACAGGAATTAGAAACATTTCCATGATTATTTCTGTTACCTTTAGGTTAGGTTAAGCACAATGTTGTCTACAAATGGAGTATGATTCCATATTTGACCAGGAATGTTCTCTCATATAAATTTCCTTAAAGTGTCAAGCATATTGCACAATTGCCAGCTATTTGTGTAATTCCAGCACAATATTTTTTCATGTCTAACAACTGGACTGATAAAAAGTTTGTTGCACAAGGATAATTTTCAAAAAATCTTTATAATCTTTATAAAAATCACAAATCAATGAGGCATCATATAATTTTGAGAGCCAAATTTTTAATCTTGTGGTTTATTGCCAAAATATTAGCTGTTCAGATAAATTATTTTTATTTTCTTGCAGAAAGCAAGAAATACTTGCTACAATACTCCACTATGATCAGTTTTTTTTTTTTTTTTTCCTGAGAAGATGCTTTCCAAGAATTCTGTTCTTTAATCTATTCTAGTACAACTGAAGCCAAGTTTATATGGCAGAAGGACTGCTGGAACTAGGGACATACTCTGAAGTTATGTGCGTAATTTTTGCCATTGTGAAACAAAAAACCACCTGTGAAGAACATGGGCACCATTTTCACTTGTCTTTGCTATCTAGGAAGAGGCTTGTTGAACATTGCATAAAACCAAAATTATTGATTTAAGAACAGTTGTCAGTGACATCTATACCAGGACACAATTGAAAAGATTTAAACACTGTGTATGCATAAGTTTTTTTCATGAACTTTTTTTTTATTAAAATGCTAGAAAAATGTATCATCTCTTCCTGTGAAACTAGAACTATCTTTGAGAAGGTGACAAGGGAATGGGATGCTGGAATTGGAAGACTTCTCAGTGTCTTGTGGAGAAATTGCACCTAACGTCTCATTCCACTATTTTTGTGAAATTCTTCCATATTTAACTCTGTCCATCTGCTTCTTTTATTACACTGCAGCTTGTGGCAGAAATTACTGAATTCAAATATAGCAAAATCATTAATTCAATATTTTGATGAACATGCAATTGCCCTTTCCTGTAACATCTTTGTCAGACTGTTGATGTGCTATATTTTGGGAGAAAGATCATTAATTCCTGGATGGACCTGGCTCACTCCGGTAGACTATATCCAGTCTCTTAAACTGAAGATGACTCTCTACTCTTTTTGTGTGGTGGAATTATGTCATGTATGTGCAGGCTCAGATTTTATTGTTCACTTCAAAGAATGTTTCTTGACTGGAACTGCTGGCAAACATACTTACAGGCTCTTCAGCAGCCATTTAAAGGCAGAAAAGACTCTAAAGCTGATAAAATGTAGCTTGTTTCTTTTCAATTTTTTCTCTGTTTGGCAGGAGTGAGTCTTGCCACCTAACTGGATAGTTGCTATGTCAGACAGAATGAGTTAGAGGTCACCTCTTATCATTCTAAGTCATCCATTGAAAGCTCACAAAGGGATCTGGCAGCATTTTTTTTCTTTCTTCTTTATTGCTGAAAATGTCTGAAATGAATGATACAAAGCCACCTAGTATATTAAGGGAATGACAGCTGCAAACAGTGTCACCAAGTGTTGATTCTGGAGTTCCATAGCTATTCATAAGATATGTTTGTGATCCCTGTTCAAACTTCACTGTGGAAAGGAGGTAGGGGAATAAATTGATGTAAACATCTGTAATTTACTACTGTAGTTTGTGGAAAAATAATTTTTAAAAATTTAATTTATTTTATAATTTTTTTAGCAGAGCAGTTCCCTAATAACCTCAGTCATCTGCAACCCCCAGTGCCAAGTGGGTTACTTCATTCTAGGATGTGGGTTCAAAATGTTGAGTGAATGTTCTTCAGACACTTCTGTTGGAAGTATGTTTTTCTTAAACATAGTTTATAAGAGCCATATCTTAGTCCACATGTACATTTCTTCCATCAAGATGTGAAATGAGCAGCAGTTGTGCTTTGGGGCATTTTTCTCCTAGGAGATGTAATTCAGAAGCAGAGTGTTTGGCTTCTTTTAAGCACTGACAAAGCATGGATTGTTATCCTAGTAATGGTTTCCTTGAATTTTATACATAATCCGAGAACGGCTTTACCAGGCACTTATGTTGTGTCACCACAGTCCCAAGAACCTTAAAACATGCAGTATCTGAAGGATCTTATCTTATGGCTGGTGCTAGGATATGTTAGCTTGGGAAATCCTGAGCAGAGGCCAGTGAAACATAAGGGCACCTCTTTCATTATTTGTTCCATTTTGTAGATGAGCCAGGAGCAGTTCTGTAATGGTTCTTCATCTGTTTTTGTATATTAGGCATCTGTTGGAGCCAAATGCTATTTGAAAGTTAAATTGCTTTGGCTCAGGTTAACTTTTACGTCTTTGTGCAAAGCAACCTATTGAGGAAGAACATCTCCCCTCTTCTCTTATGGTAGTAAGTGCCCAAAGCCCACACCTGCTTTTAAGAAAATCGGTAGGTTTATCATGCAGCCTTAATCAACAAATATTTGTCTTTTTAGGAAATTGTTCTCCTTTGGTTTTGAGGGAAAAGAAACTAACGGTGTTCGCAAAGAGCGGAGTTCTTGTCTGGAAAGAGTCTAAAGCCCTCTAACTCTTGTGTTTCAATTCAGAAAAGTTTACTTCAGCGTTTCCATGGAAGTGATAATATTCATCTAAGACTTTCACACAAACAGTATCAGTCTTACTGAAACTGTAGATGGTGATACCATCTGAAACTCTTCCTCTCACTGGGCACAACCCTGCCAGATGCTCAGCAACACTTGAAAGAATCTGGGCTGCTACTGACCTTAGTCAGAGTTGGAGACACACAGTATGTTACAGGGCAGGATCTGCAGTCACCAAAGTTGTGAATTCAGCCCGTGTTGCTATACTAAAATGCATACCAATGAAGCATCAACAAAGGAGGAGTATGAATTGCTCTTCTGAAAGTAGTGTTAGCTGTGTTTTTCTTAGGAAACTTGTCTATTTGCTTTGATAATTATTGCCACTATGGAAATAAATCTTTAGGATGCCTTTTCTATCAAGAATCACTTATGTTTAAGAATATGCCACTTCTAACTGACAATAAAGTTTCTGTATGCAGGTAAAGATTCATAATATATTCTATTATTGTCAGCCATGGCAGCTTTACAGATCATCTAAATTGAGAAGAATGTTTAACTGCATGCAGATTTCTGATCAAGCTGTTGGGAAAAATAATGCTTGTTTTTTTTATGCCTTGGTTTTTTTTTTAAGCCCAGCATGCAGGCATAGCCTGCTTGCCGCCTTGACACAGGAACTGAAAACTAGGAAGCTTGAATTCAGATCCCACTCTTATGGTGATTCCAGTTGTGGCCTTGGCAAGTTACTTCAATTCGTGTTTCTAAAATACCTCTGTTTACCTAATTTGCAGTAATACTGTGTGGCATGTGGAACAGCCTGCCCAGGGAAATGGTTAAGTCACCATCCCTGGAGCTATTTAAAAGATGTGTAGATGTGGTACTTAGGGACATGGTTTAGTGGTGGAGTTGGCAGTGCTAGGTTGATGGTTGGACTCTATGATCTTAAAGGTCTTTTCCAACCTAAATGATTCTATGATTCCATACTTTTTTCAAATTAGAAAAAGATTAAGCTCCTCTTTCTGTTTGGGGAAAAAAACATCTTCTGTGAAACTCCAAGAACATTTCGAACCTAAAGAGAGTGCGGTAATTACTAATTACGGTTGTATGTTAGCAGTACTAATGAACATGATTTTTAAGCCTATTACTGCTACTCAGAAGAGCTCCAGACCAGTAGTAATATATCTAAGAATTTAAGTAGACTACTTATGTGTTTATACAGCAAAGGTACTTTTGAAATATGACAGCAATGTACTATCATTTCACATTATATGAAGCACCATAGGAAATTTAATCAAAACAGCAAAATGTCAACAGAACAGCTTACAAGCTTTAAGGTATTCATGCATTTCAAGCATGAAGAGTTTTCAACAGCAGTAGTCTCTCACAGAAAGATTTATTCCCTCTGAAGACTTTTTCATGGCTCATAAAGAGTGATGGATGAACTTAATTTTTAGTTTAATCTCTTTCTTTTCAGTTCAGTAATTTCTTTCATACTAGCAAAAAATTAGTGGGAATATGGAACCACTCACCAGTCATTAGCAATTGTGTATTTTACAGACTGCGCGTAGATCACAACAGGTTGCCTGACTTTTTGGTGAGTGGGAAGAAAGTCTTCAAGAATTTTTTTAAGTAGCATTTTAATACTTATTGCATATAATGCCCGAATATAATTTTTCCATTCTTCCAAATGAAACTGTTTCAGGGACAGCCTTAAACTTTTTCCCAGCTATTATAATCAGTTTACTGCTCCAGCACCTCATGTTAATTTACAGAAGACTTCTTCTCTGAGAAGTGTGTGTGTATAAGGACAGCAGAACTGGGCCCTACTGTGGTCCTGAGTGATACCTGATTCCCTATTCCATAGGCTGAATGCTATAAAGGGAATTGTACAGGCTCTATGCTATTGTCTGTGACTAAACAATAGAATCACAGAATTGTCATGGTTGGAAAGGATCTCTGAGATCACAGTGTCCAACCATACACACACAAAAAAATCCCCTACAATCTCGGCCACTCGAGCATGCCCTCAAGTGCCACATCTACACGTTTCTTAAATACCTACAGGGCTGATGAAGAAAATAATTGCATGTTTTTACATATTAAAAATATTTTTTTAAAAAGTAGCAAAGAAATGAAACATATCAGAAAGAGAATAGAATTATGTGTCTAAACTTCTTTGTTGGGTTTTTATGTTCTAAAAATTGTGTATTGTTCAATCTTTGCTTGGCACACTGCTCTTTCATTATGTTACCATACTAAAGTTTTTGGAACTGCAGAAAACTTTGCCTTCTCACTCAAATCCTGTTTTTATATAGCCCAGCAGACAATATTGTGTAGGCTGAGAGCCATGGTAATGTTCAGCATTTTCCATCCTACATCTATGGCTATTTTATATTAGCTCAAGAACTAAAGTCAAACATTGTTCTCCTTTAATACATTTGGAAAATGTTTTTGACATCAAGACTTGTAATCAGTGGAGTTCAGTGTATTTAGAACTTTCCAGTTCTTCCTTTTGAAGGAATCAGCTATTTTAATTAGTTTTCTTGTCACAGTAGAGAAAAACAATGTAGAACAAGAGAAAACAGATACATGTGTATGAGATCATTTTTATTCTTTTGAAGAGCCACATTGAAAGATGGCCCCTTGAAAGGCAACTTGAATAAAACAAAGCAGGAAATTACTTTTGGGCAAAGATAGTGAAATGGCAGACTCAACTTTGATTGTGGAATGCGTACACTGCTGCCTTCAGCCTGTCTCTAAGGAGACTGTGGTAAAGTCACCCACCCACTGGAGTTTGCCAAAAATTGAGTAGATCTTTCCTTCAGCCTATGAACACATGTGTGTCATTACAGTTGACACCTCTCTCCAGCTTGTGTTCCTAAACTCTTCTCTTTAAGATAGCTTTCTGGCAAGGGAGAAAAGTGTATAGTATTTTGGGGGAAAAACCCCATGTAAGCTGTGGAATTGTATCATTCAGTCTGGGAGATGAGTTATCCCGTGATTTCCCTCAGCAGGAGTATCCATTTATTGGACAAGATTACTGCTAAATAGAACTTAGGAGGAATATCAAAGTGTTTTCCAAAGTTAATGATGATGTAGTCACTGGGTTATACTTGCACATCATAAGGGAACCCATAGGAACAGTTCTTTATTCTTCTTCTTCTTTGTGTTACACTTAAGGAAAGATATAGGAGATTTATAATATTGAAATCCAAGAAGAGCACTAAGCTAGAGATACGCAAATACAATCCATAGAAACTTTATAAATAAAATATATTTGTAACAGTAGAAATATATAGGGCCTTTAAAGTCTTACAAAAGAGATATGATATAGCTGTTGCAGCACTTGTAGTGTTGTAGCATCATGAATTTAATTTTTAACATATGAAATTATTATTTTGCCCAGACCTATTGCCATTTTGTTTATTTTTTCTCTAAATATGGCTAGAAGTATCCATTTTAAAATATGTCTTAAGAGTACTTTTACTATTCTTTCTTACCTTTGTTTTGTTGTTACTGTTGGTTTGTGGTTTTTTTCTTCTCTCCAATGCAGTTCTTTGCAGTGAGAATCTGCAATGTATGGTAAAATCACAGTCCAGGGCCCCACGTGGAAAGCAAATGGAATGTGATTTTTTTTTTTTTTTCCCCTATTTTTCTAACTAGCTCTTCTCTCATCTCAGGTTGCTGGAAAACTCCTGCTAAAACACATAGGGAGCAATGGTATTTGATCAGAGGATCCACCGCACTGTTGCCATGGGGTTGAGCTGCATGTGCTTGAATGATGCACTACATTTGTCATGTTGGGATGCCTTCTGCAAATGTTGTTTATCTTTCTGGACTTATAGGGGCTCCTAAGAAGCAGTGTATGCAGGTTTTCTTAAATCCTGAAGGCAGTCCCATAAGCAGGCAGTCCCTTTGCTGATAGATATCTGTTTGATGAGAAAAGTCTGAATCTGAGACTTGCAGACTGGAGCCCAGACACTAACTGCTTGAGCAGGCTTTTTTCTTCTTCTTTTTGTGCACAGAAGACTGCTCTCTGAAAAGATGCAAATAATGAGTGAATGGTAGGATTACAAATGATAATCCAAAAATCAGCTGGTTTGGATTTTTTGTACTAATTTCATAGGTGCTCAAGCTGTGTCAAGGAGTTAATGTATAAATGTGAAGTATGCTAAGTTATTAACCAATTCAAACTATTGAAAGAGTCTGTGCTCTTACATAGTTATAACAGATGTCAAATGCTCTACATATTGCTGTATGATTTCTGGCCTTATTGGAAGAAAGGACAGTGAGTTACATGCATGGGGACATCAATTAAATCGCACTGATATCAACAGGTGCTTTTTCGGTGTGTTTTGGAAGATAACCAGAATTTTTAGTCTAGCTTTAAAGGCCTAAAAGGAGTCTGCTAGTAAAGATAAACTCTTGTTATAAGCTAAGTTTTGGGGTCCATGTCTGAATTAAAATTGAGGTTTTTTTCTTATTTACTATTTTCCAACGTAAAATTACTTTTATGCTTTGAATGTAATGTAGAAATGTAGAAAAAAGAGGTATGATTCCTCATCTTCTGTGTAGGGGGTACACAGGTACTCTGTGTAAGGTTGCAAAAATTGTACTTTTACTTAAGAGATATGCTGCTGATTTTGTCAGATGTGTTTTTTCCTCGTCTCTTTCTCTCTCCCACCAACCAGCACCCCCCCCCTCCACATCCCCTTTTCCTGTTTCTTCTTATTCTGTGTTGAGCTTCTAGTTAGCTAATGAGCTGGAACTAACTTTTGATCCTTCCCTCTCAGAACACATGACAATGGTCTAGAAAGCACAAATTCATTTCTCATCATGGTGAATGCTGTAATTAGAAAAATGTCTCTGGAATTTGAAAAGGCAAGAAAAGGTCTCATTCAGCAAATGGATTATTGTTCATGAGAAAAGGAAACAAAACAGAGTTAACGCTCTTAAAATCAGTGGTATCTTAGGAAGCAAGACATTTTCCAAGGCCTTAACATTTGATAATTACACTGACGTTATGATTTTTCCATTATAAGGGGTCACTCAGAAGGCTGATGTAAGAGAACTAATAGAGGGTAAAGAAGTAGAAATCCTTTAGCAATTGCTTTGTATGGATTTATGTAACAAATCTCATTTCAGATTAAGTAATTGTTTCTCAGCTCATAGTTTTCAACTACATCAGTAGATAAGGATTTTTCTTCCAGCTTCATTAAAACCATATTTCTGCCAAATTAGCAATTACAATGCTATTTAGCCAACGATATCTTGCATTTAGAGTGACATTCCTTTTACGAGGTCTTGTGTATGAGATATGTATTTTGTAATATAACAGACTACCACTTTTCACCCATCTCAGGTCATCCTTTGTACTTGCCACCAAAGTAGATAGCCTAAGGAAATAAAAGCAAAATATATTTACATATGTAGCCTAAGTTAACTCCAAGCTGAATAAAAAGGCCATTTGCTCTTATGTGAGGTGGCATATAGAAATAGCTGCATAGGTTGATAATATTGATGGTATTGCACTTACTGCTGTCTGTCACCTCTTTGACACTCTCCCTACAGATCCCACATTGGAAATTATGACAGGCCTTCTTCCTAATACAATGAAAGGAAAAATCCCTGAAAAAATCTATGCTGTTAATGAAAGCATATAACAAATAGATAATTTTAAATGAAGTGGACTAGTTAGTGCTCACAAAATGCCTTGCATTGGCAGAACTTTCTACCTGGTAACTATTATCTGATGGGTGAAAGCTAACATTGGGGTATGTTACCCCAAATGTTCTTTATTTCATCTTCAGCTTGCATGTTTGAAAGATCTGCTAGCTAATCTGAAAAATGAACAACTAATTTAGTATCACTGCAAGAACAGTCTTGGTTCAGTGGTATGAAAAGAATAAATTACTATGTATTTTAATAGGACATTATTTGGTATCTCAAGTATAAGTTGAAAAAAGTCATTATTCAAGATAGTATGAGTGGTAAATGCTTTTTGTAAATTGCAATAACTTTTAGATGCATTCACATATTGAATTTTTTTTTCAAGTTTATTTTTTAGCTGATATTACTGTGGGTGGGTATGTATGTGTACAAAAATACTGACAACTGTAGTGAAGGAGAGAAGACATAAGCACTTAAACTTATTTAATTTTCTCTCTGTTATTTTATTGTGCTGCTTTCTGATCTGTATGTGATCAGAACAGCAGTGTCTCATAAAGATGTATGACATGTAAAAGGTGTGCCTCGTAAATTGGGGCTAAGTATAGGTGCTATTAAGATATATATCTTAAGAATTTATTTTTGGCTAAGCAGTCTTTGTTCCCCACCATCCAATAATAGGTTTGTACGAGTCAGTTTAGCTAACTAGAGTAGAAAGTTAGACCTAGGCTGACTTTGAGTAAATGCAGAGTAAAATGACAAGCTAGAAATTCATTATGTAGTTTCAGGTTATTAGATTCAAGCTCAGTAGCTTTTATAGATTTATGGATGTCATTGTAGATTTAAAGCCTGGAAAAGATGATAACAAGGTCCAGAAATCTGATGTTCTGTTGAGGCTTCAATATCTAAAAGGGATTAGCTGTGAGTTCTGATTTGAACTAATGGAATGTTAGATACGGAATTTCTGCTTATCATTCTGGGTTATTTTATGAAGTGAAGTGCTACTTGTACAAATGATATCTGAACTGGATAAAGTACATTGCACACCTCATGTATCCAGTGTTGACATATATACATATTTTATTTTTTTTTAATATATAATGTTTATACAGAATCTGACACAGAACAGGACCCAAACTGACTGCCCTGATAATAAGAATCATAAAGCCTACTATCTTATTACTGTCTTTTTCTTTGAAATGATCCTTAGTTTTGAGATATGTTTGTATAGGAAGTTATTTTTTTATTTATGGAGGTTGGAGCACAGTCCGGTAACATTGCTTCCATGTCTTCCCAAAGTGCTAAATATCTATATTGTTTTTAATGAAATCAGGAAATTAGATTGTGTAACACTAAATCCCATGATAGCTATCATGGGATAGATACTATCATTTATTAGTTAATAATTTCCTATTGATTTCCGAGGATGACAGGTTTTTTAAAAGGCTGTTACTAATCTCGTTTCTGTCTGTCATCCTTTGTGACTTGTGTTGACGATTCCTTTTAAAGAATAAAACAGATTCTTTTTGAAATCTGTTCTTTTATACTGAATTCCTCTGCCAGAGGCCTGTCACTCTCCCACCGAGGTAGTTGTTGACATTTACCAAAGCACAACCATTTTTAATTTAATATTTTTGTGCTTTAATGTCATATTCCCAAGACAACAGTTTGTCATTTCTCTCTTCTGATATAGCTAATGACAGCAAACTTCAGAAACTCCTTTCATTTTTTAGCATTTGGGCTTAATTAGTGTTGTGTTATTCTAGTGCCTGATTTCTAGACCTTTACTTGTGATGTATCATACTGTAAGAACGCCTATTGAAATTAGTAAGACTAGGTACACCGTAAGAGATGATACTTGACATACATGGGAGAACTACAGAGCTGGGAATTTAGCTTACAAGAGTAATAAGACAGATTAGGATCACTGTGTATTTGTTAGTCCTATAACAGTAAGCATGTCTATGTATATGTGTAAACACATACATATATATGCTTGGATGTAACATGTTTATATATATGTTTGTATATATGTGTGTGTGTATGCAAACACACGTTTTAAGACTTAAAGCAGGTTTGTGTGCTTGGTGTTTTAGCTATAGCTCCTGAAGTAATGAAAAATAAGGTAGCACAGGTGTCAGTAAATAAAATTATTTTGTAAGGTTCCCCAACTTGAACTTATCTTTACTGAGAAGCTGATTGAACTGAGAGGCCAACAACATTAGCTTCTAAGAGCTGTAGCTGTGCAACAGTCTGCCCTTGGGAAACCAAGGACACAAGATTTCGTGTTGTTATGGAAAGATATTTCAAAACAAGGTTGGTCGGTGTTAACAGCATCCATTTGGCCAGCCACGTTTTTTGGTAAGTGCCACCTTGTGTTTGCTAAAACCCTGCAGAAAAGTCAGTAGTTGTTCTTCTCAGAAAACTAGGTGTGAGATGACATCTGTCCAGTGTTGGAGAATGATGATAATGAGAGGGGCGGGCATGGAAAAGGCAGGATTTGATCAATGAAGTCTGTAACTCTCCTCTATTGCAAAGGGATCAGGATTATACCTAACTTTCAGCCCTTCTTATGGATGAACCCAGCTCTGGAGTGGAGAAGGATGTTCTTGAGCAGGGAGTTTAGTTCAGGATGGACTGCAAGTGCTTGCAAGGTTTTGTTTGCAAACTTCAAATGGAAAGGGAATGGAGGCTGGATGGGGGAAGAATGAACAGTGGAAAAATTTATTAAAGGTCCTCTCTAACTTGCAGGACAGTAGATGGAGACACCCAGAGAGACTTTCTGGCTTTCATTTACCTTTGTTCATCCTGTAGGGAACAAAAGAATTAATTTATACATCAGCTGAATAATTTCGAATCAGCTGGTAGTAAAAAGACAGAATTTGACCAATTAACAGAAATGCAGACAGATGTACTAACAAAAGTGTAAGTTTAAAAATAACAGATCACATGCATCTACTAGATGAAACAAGGAAGGAGCTGGCATTAAGCTCCTCAAAACGCAAATGCCTGGAAAAGAAGTGAAGACAACCATAGAGAATGAAGAGAAGAAACTTTGTAAGAAGGGAAGAGTAAACGTGGGGGAAAGAGAGGGAAAGTTATGGAAGAAAAACTAATAAATACAGATGATTTGGAGACACAGTCACTATGATGGTAGTTTCCAAACAGGAATATGTAACATGTTATCAAGAAACATGGAAAAAGAAAGGGAAAATGAAATATGGTAGTATATATGAAAGATGTAATAGAACTGTCTCTGTGTTCCCCCCTTTTCCCACCAAGATTAATCATACTAGTAATAAAGTAATTAACGTATTAATACCTTACTTTTTGAAGTAATAAAGATCTCAAGAAACTGGTGAAAATAAACAACTTCTACTGAAAGAGGGCAATAAATACTGAAAAGCATGAGAGCTCCCAGTTGGTAGGGCATGTTGTTTCTTTGTGGTGATGCCTCAAGGATCTTGAGCAGGTGGATGTGCCTGAAGGAGGCTTTTACCCTGTGGGAAATCCCGTGCTGGAGCAGGCTTCTGGCAGGACCTGTGGCCCCATGGAGAGAGGATCCCACGCTGGAGAAGGTTTACTGGCAGGATCTGTGACCCTGTGGGGGACCTATGCTGGAGCAGTCTTCCTGAAGGACTGCACCCCATGGAAGAGATCCATGCTGGAGCAGTTAATGAAGAACTGCAGGCTGTGTGAAGGACCCATGTTGGAGAAGTTCGTGGAGGACTGTCGTCTGTGCAAGGGACCCGACCCCAGAGCAGGGGAAGAGTGTGAGGAGTCTTCCCCCTGAGGAGGGAGGAGAGGCAGGGACAATGAGTGATGAACTGACCACAACCCCCATTCCTTGTCCCTCTGTGCCACTCGGGGGGAGGAGGCAGAGGATTTGGGGGTAAAGTTAAGCCCAGGAAGAAGGGGAGGGGTGGCGGTGGGAAGGTGTTTTAAGATTCAGTTTTTATTTCTCGTTATCCTATTCTGATTGTATTGTAATAAATTAAACTAATTTTGCCTGTGACAGTAATTGGTGAACAATCTCTCCCTATCCTTACCTTGACCCATGAGCCTTTTGTTACGTTTTCATTCCCCTGTCCAGCCGAGGATGGGAGTGATAGAGCAGCTTTGGTGCGTACCTGCCAGCCAGACAGGGTCAGCCCACCACTATACCATATATATATATTCATTTAATGAATTAGGATTAGTTAGATCAGTACTAAGAAAAAAAATAAAAATAAATGGGGCAAGGTGTAAAATGATCAGACCACCACCCTTTGGATACCATTTAGCAACTAAAAGCTGGAGCCAGTAGTAAAGAAAACAGCAGTAAAGTAGGACCAGGTAGAACATATTTTCTTAGCATGAAACTGTGGGGCTATTTTGTAAGAAATAGCTGTGTTCAGTGATGTACAGCTGGACTCTTTAGTTACATTGTATTTTTAATTGTAAGAGCTATAAGATCCTCCACCCATAAGAAACTTTTTAACCTTTTTACTTTGGAATAAAGGAATTAACTTTGTTACCTTGAGAGATCAAGTTATTCTGGGTGTTTCTAGGAGGGAAAGATGATTTAAGATTTTTAAAGGCAGCACGGTAGGGAACCACATTCTGACTCAATGAGCCACCACAAGTTAATCAGTACTTTTCGCTCGGTATTGTTTTCTCTTGCCTTTGCAAATCTCATGCTGTTATTGAAATGCTGGGGAATTGAAAGAACCGATTGGCTATCAGTACTTGGAAAAAAAGATGATATTTCACTGTGAGAGAAATGTATATATCCTGCTTTTAAAACTTTTTATATTCTTTTAAAGCTTTTTTTTTTTTTTTTAAAAAAAAATTATTATTATGGAGCTATTGGGACCCCCAGGAAAGAAAAATGTTCCTTATGAAAACAAATGTCTTCTTATTCCCTGCAGAGAAAATTATTAAGTACAAATTTATTCATAAAGTAATAAAATAAATAAAGTCTGCCATGAGCAAAAAGTGCTATTAATTTTGACTAGCTTCTGGCACAAAGCTGAAATACAGCATTCTTAATGCTTAAGAATGGCTCAAGACCTAATATTTCTCCTACTTTTAAAGGCTCAAGAAATACTGTAAGAGCAGTCACACCTCTGGATATGTCTGGATATATATTCTGGATATATCCAGCTGTTTGGAGCTGCTTACTATTAGGAGTTTTGGCTCATTCTTTTCTCCATTCCTGCTAGCTTTCCACAGTAGTCTTTCCCCACTTCCCACCCCCACCCTCCCCCCCCTCCCCCACGCCCTAGATTCATGCTGATGCAAAAAAAAATAGAGTCAGTTCTCATAGTACTTTTACACATACTTGGAATAAAATTTAAAAAAAAAAAAAAAGGGGGGGGGGGAGTGGGAGGTGGGGAAATTCAGAGAAGCCTATTTCTTGCTGCGTCTAGTCACATTTTGTAAATTCGGTTAAGAGCTGTGAAATACCTGAACCCATATCCAAACTCTAATTTGTAATCAAGTAAATCACTATTTGTAGAATTTAAGTTTTTTATTTAAGTTGTGGGAAGGGGGAGGAGAATGTCAGATATATCCATGTATTTTTGGGGAAAAATATGGATCTACAATGAAAATGGTTAGTGATGTATGTTTTTTGTATTTGTATTTCAGTAGTAGCACGTGCAACAGCAGAACAGAAAGACTGGAACTTGTGTTGGAAGTGTTGTTTTCAGGAGACTGAGACTGGCTGAACAAGTTCAAAATAGCTTTCAGACAGTTCAACAAGTTTAAGTACAGTCTTTGGTTGTGTGCTACTGGTAAAATGGTTGGCTTCCCCCCCCCCCCCCCCCCCCCCCCAACCCTAACTGTATAGTATTGACTTTGGGATGCCCTGAAGAGATTGAACAAAGTGAGTCATTATGTGAATCCCTCCAGGGTAGGACTACAAGCAGCTCAATTCCTGAAATCCAACTGAAGCAAGAGTAAATAAATCAAAACAATCAAACAGATGTTTGATTCCAGACCATGTGCCCAGGGAACTGTCTACTGGTGGTAGAAGGTCTTGTGGTTTATATAAAGAAAATCAGGTATGCCTGAGTCTTGACTAATCAAAGCATATAAGAATAAAAATCACTACCTGGAAATTGGAAGGTAGTAATGGCTAAGGCATGTGTTTATTATTAAGCAAAATTTTGAGGGCCTTGACATAGAATTGTATAGCCTGTCATTAAGATGATGAGATGTGGTTAGCTTTCAATGAAATTCATGCTTTAATATATAGTATAGTTTCTTCATTAATTTCCTAGGTCAGTAATATCCTGTGAGATTTCTGACATCATAGTTTTATTTTTCTTTGATTTGGTACCATCACTTTGATTTGGAAATTCATCTGGTAATGCATTCATAGGACTTTTTTTCTGATTCTTTTGTTATTGTTGCCAATTGTTGTTTAATTATTTTTTTCTATTTGTGAAAAGGGTGCAAATGCACAATACATGGAAGAATTAGGAAACCTGGGGCCTCACTTCTGACCTCAGTGCAGTAGGATCATGGCATGAACGACCACTCAAAGACATAAAACTAAGGTTCCAGACTGGATTCAGTGCTTTATCTTTCTTGGTGGTGTGAGCATTGGTTTTCTGGGTTTGGTTTGTTTTGTCAGTGCAGAGGGAGCGTTTTGCTGTAAATATGCAACCTGGAACAACTGCTGACAGGAGTGCTGTGACTGATTTTCCCCACCTGCTTTGCTGCAGATGCACTCCCAGGGATCTGAATGCAGCTGCATAACCAATTAGAGGAGACCTCAGTGCCACAACCCAGCGGCAGCTTGGGGCCAGCACTGGAGTTCACATTTTTAATGACGCATCTGTCACTACCTCCTCAGAGCTGCTTTCATACTACTAACATGGTAGGAAGGATGCTAAGATTTGTGGTCACTGTTGCTGAATAGAATGAAAATATGCAAATTTGTGAGGAGGTAGAAACTATGTATGTGTGTGTATAAATATATATTTTATAAAATTGTAACTGTGCTAGGCTCTGGTCTTTTTTTCTCCTTTGAAAATCTGCACTGCTTTCACGGGTGTCACTCTTCTTTCTATAGTTTTCCTGAGCTAACAATTTCAACCTCCAAAGGCTTGTTTTTCGCTTAGTACCATGCTGACTGTTGACAGGAATTTAATCAGGAAAAGGACTTTTCTGAAATATAGGGATTTTAATCTGCTACTATCTTCTCTGAAATGTAGAAGATAATTATTCATTTATGTACTATATGTCAAGGTATACAGACCACATAGAGATGTGTTCTCTCCCTAAAGAGCTTGAAGTGCAAAGACTTTTCATGCTGATGAAAACCAGGGACATACATAGTTTTAGTTGCCATTCAGCAAATAAACTTTACAGGATACCTTTTAAAGAAAGAAGGCGGCAGGACTTAAAATGTGGGCATCTCAACTGCATTCAAGATATGCTGTAGGGGTTTTTTTTCTGTCATTAGAAAGCTCCAAATGTTAGAAATCTTGTCTGGCTATATATCTGCTTGTTACCATCAATGTGTATACTAATCTTCCTGTTAATAAAAATAAATATACTTTTTGTAGTCTCCTCCTGCAAGATGGGTCATTACAGGACTTCTGGCTACACCAGTGAGGGAAAGTGCAACTGCTATGACTTTGTGTTTGCAAAAGAAGAGGTCACTTTCAATCACTTTAAAAAATAAAATAAAATAAAATCATCATTTTATTTACATTCTCTTTCCCAGAAAATGTAGGTAACTTTACTAGAAACAAGTAAGTGTATCTAGTGATATGCAGTCAAAACTTCTTTTGCTTAGGAAATCAGGCTCAACTTGTCTTTATTCAGCTCTTTGCAACTAACATGCACAATGTGTCAGTATTCTAGGTACAGTCACAGCGTAGCTATTCCTAATTGCTAATCCAAGGTGAATATCATAGACTGTATGCTGTAACTGTGCTATGGGTGCCAGAACACCTCTGACGGGAGGGATTTGCACATCTGTGTTTCTCTTATGAGTCTGAAGATGATGTTTGAAGTCCCAGGCTCAACTTGACTCCTTAGTTCCCGACTCTTCTGCTTCCTCCTTCCCCAACACCAAGCAGTGCACTTGAGATGGGGAATGGAGATTGCGGTCCATTCATAACATTTAGACTCTGCTTGCCCTTTCTCACACTTTTTACCTCCTCCAATGTGGGTCCTTCCCCTGAGTTGCAGTTCTTCAGGAACTGCTCCTGCCTGGGACCCCACATGCCGCTGTTCCTGCCAGAAAACCTGCTCCTGTGTGGGGTCTCTCCACCAGCCTTGGGTCCTGCCAAGAGGTTGCTCCTGTGTGGGCTCTCCATAGGCTGCAGCTTCTTTGGGGGCATCCCCACATGCTCTGGCCTGGGGTCCTCTACGAGCTGCAGGTGGGTATCTGCTCTACTAAGGTATTCCATGGGCTGCAGGGGGAGAACCTGCCTCACCATGGTTGTCTCCATGGGCTGCAGGGGAATTTCTACTCTGGTTCCTAGAGCACCTCCTCCCCCTCCTTCTTCACTGACCTTGGTGTCTGCAGAGTTGTTTCACTCACTTTTCATATTCCTCTCTCTTACAACTCCTGAACAGCATTTTTTTACTCTTTCTTAAATATGTTGTCACAGAGGCACTACCAACATCACTGATGGGCTCAGCTTTGGCCAGCTGTCCATTTTGGAGCCAGCTGGAACTGGCTCTATCCAAGATGGGGGCAGCTCCTACTGAATTCTCACAGAAGCCACCCCTGCAGTCCCCCTTACCAGAGCCTTGTCACATAAACCAAATACACAAAATTTCTTTGAAAACATTGCAGTTAGTTATATTTCTGTGGACGGAATTTGTCCCTTCCCATCAACATCAAACTGTTATGCTTTGTTGTTACTATGACAAGACAAGATGGATCTAGGTCTCTGCAGAGTTGTAAGAAGACAGCTTGTTGCCAGAAACAGTTTCTTCCTTTAAGTAGGACAAAAATTCAAATCGAGCATAAAAAGCAAGGGAGTAACAAACAGATAACAAAGTGGATAGACAGATTTTTGGAAACGGTTTTCCTTGCCTTTTTCGAACTGAGGTAAAGAGCTTTCTATTAAAGAGGTAAAGAGGGTGATGAGGAACAGGTTGCCCAGGGAAGTTGTGGATGTCCCATCCCTGGAAATGTTCAAGACCAGGCTGGATGGAGCTTCGAGCAACCTGGTCTAGTGGGAGGTGTCCCTGCCCATGGCAGGGGGGTTGGAACTTGATGATCTTTAAGGTCCCTTCCAACCTGAACCATTCTATTATTCTATGATAGGAATGACACATACTTACTTAGACATAGTTGCCATCTTAAATGGGACTCTTCCTGAGTGCTTCCTTCAAGTTTCTATTCTTCTTTTTGAAGAAGAGGTCCATGTTCTGCCGAAAAAATAATCTATCCATTCTTTTGAGCTTGCAAAAAAACAGTGAAATTAATTGCTTTTACTCCAGTGGTCTTACGTCCTTTGAATAACATTTATTTTCAAACTGTCATTCATTCTAGAAGAAAATGTGTTTTATCAAATTTCTCTCACAAGAAAGCTTAGATTCTCATTTCTATAGTTTAAATAAATTATGCTACAGCTTTTAAGCCTGTACATGTCTGCAAGCTATAACATCAGGAGAATTGCAAATGCCAGAGATGATTTTGATCATCTTTCTCCATGAGCTTTTAAATCACAGTACTGCTTAAATACAGTCCTTGAAGTTTTACTTTGACTGAACCCAAACTGATTCCTAAGACAACTTGATTTACAGTCCAGTTGAGAGCAAGGTATAAAAAGATCACATTTAGTCAGAGGATTTTTTCATTCAATTATAAGGGACAAGGATTTTATTGCTAGTTTGGTAGCAGCAGTACACATAATGGCACAGTATTTGGGAATGAAACTATTTTAAGTAATTGATCTGCAAAATCATGCTTTTTTGTAGGCTGAAATGTAATTTCATTTCAGTATGGGGGCTGGGATTGTATTGTTTTGATTTTAATAGGAGGCTTCTCTGGAAGGCTTCTTCTTGCCTGCAATGGCTTGCTAGAATTTTTTAGAAGCTGATCTGGCAGGAATCAACTTTGCACTGTACTGATCAACCATTATTAAATGTGGTTCAGAAAAGCACTGTTAATGATCTTGAAGAAATCATAACTGAGTAACAGGAATAACACAATCCCTTGAGAAATTCACAGCAAAGTACATTCACTAGTTGTCATTATCAGCTGTTGGAAAAGTCTGAGAGTAAACAGAGTGGTAAGAGTTAGAATAAGAAAGACAAAGGAACTGGTAGTCCTTTTTCTACAAGTTGATGGCAGATATGTCAACATTTCTCAGTTTGTATATTCTGAATAGCCACTATTCATGAAAAACATAAATTGATTCCATGCCTTTTTCCAAAGTTAAAAAAAAAAATAATGAACTTTTTCACAGAAGTCGTTGAGCTGAGTGAAGAGATAAAGTGTGTTTAAGTATTTTGGTTTCATCAGTGACATAGGAATGAGCTGAAACCTTATTTCTGTAACAGAAAGTGGTACAGTTTTCGTATATTGCTTTCACCTAATCTGGTATGCATACATATACATTTATATATAGTATGTAATATGTAGAAATATTATGGTATTTAACCCAGCAAATAAGTATGAGAAAAAAATTGCCCAGTAAAACACTTTTAGTGGCCGAGTGGAGGTTACATGAGCAGAAATAGGAACTGGGAAGGAGTGGAAGACAGAGCAAATATAGGCACAGTTGCATAACTCACTTCTGTAAATCCTTTGACTTTTTATATTAACCGAGGACCTTGAAGCACTTTTATAATCCCCAACTTTTATTTTTTTTCTGTTCCATTCAAGTGCATATTACTTCTAATTCTGTAAGTTTCTTTCCAAAGAGTTCTTTCCTTTAAGGTTTTTCACTTGTTTTTCTGTTTGTCCTCTTTGCAGTATATCTTACTTTTGTCCTCCCTCTGTATCTCATCTGAGACACATAGAGCCTGAATAAAACTGTGCTGCTAGTCCACAACTCCGCATGCTAACTGTCAAACTTAGAGAAATATACTTCTGCAGGGTTTCAAGTCCAAAGCAGAAACCTTTATTTACAGCTGTTTATCCATATCAAAGAGAGAGGGTGCAGAATCAAGTCAGGGGAATAGTAACAGGCATATTTATCCTAATCTTAAAATGTGTCTCCAGTCTTTTATTGATTTTCTCCTTGCTAAAGAAATGAAATCACAAAAGACCATAAGTTTCTAACTCAGGCATGAGTCTTCCTCAATATTATTTCAGAGCAGAAGTTTGCTTTGAAGGTACTACTTCTGATCTGACAAATTTTAGTGGTCTAAACAAGCTGAAATATGTGAAACAGCCAGAGTTTTGGTATGTCTATGCACACTGAAAGCCAGGATACTAGCACCACTTCACTAATTTATCAGTTCTGCGCTTGGTCTTTCTGCATGTGTCAATTTAATGCTGATTCCTGACTCAGGGCTAATCAGAGCAACAAGTGTTAAAATCCCCCAGATGGGAATGCAAATGGCAAGCGATGGCAGCAGCTTCAATTGATCCTTTCAGAAACCTGGTCACCTTGCTTGCAAAAGCTGTTACTCTGAGGGATTCAGGTTTGAGCTCTTTGCTGTTCTGGACAGATTGAGGAAATCCAGGGCTTTCTGTGGGTGGCGCTTCTGCTAAACGAGTTTGTTACAGCATTTGTCATCAATTTGAAAAGATTAATATCTCCTATATATTGGATGGTTCTTTCTGATGTAAGTCCTTTGCTGTGGATACAGCACAAGTTACCCTGCTCTGTTACTCCTCTTGGGTATCAGCCCCAGGGAAGAGGCACCACCATCCCTTTTTCTTCTTTATATTTCTAGGCGTAGTGGATCATGATTGTCTGATGCCGAGGATTCTGTACCCCAGGCAGTCCCTTACTTTGTGGGGTTATCATGGATGCTTTCTGTGTCCTTAATCTCCCTCTGTCTTTTAACTGGGATAGAGGAAAAATAGATAGGTAAAAATTCACTAAATAACATTTTTATGTTGACCTTGTATTAAACTCAATGTTCTGTGTAGTTTTTGGCAGAAAGTTATCTGGAGCTTGACCTTTTTTTTAGCCAGGTTTTCACTGAATTCTTTGGGATCCCTTCAGACCTGAAACTCAGAGGTTTAAACTACAGTAATCATAAGTTTGAGAAGTGTTGGATCTCTTCACAATCACTGCATTTTACGCAGCCCCAAGTTTCAGCAGTGGGATGCAGTTTTGTATATTACCAAAGAAAGGGCTGGCCAAATTTACAGCAAATGCAAGCCAATACAGTTCTGTAGACGAGAAACTTATACTGATTTATTCTAACTTAATAACAGGACCCAGTGTTGTTTATGGGGTCCCAATGGACATAAAACACTTTATGAAAACATTGTTCAAACTATTAGAGTATTAGAGCTTGTTTCAGACATGAATATAAAGAGAGACTCTCCACTGAGGTCTTTTGCAAGGTGTTCTACAAAAAACGGTGTATGAGAAAAGGGGGTGGAGTGGGGGGAGTGGGGAAAGGAAAAGTAGATCTAGAAATATGAGGGAAAAAATACAGTAAGAATGAAGTCTGTTGCCTACAACTGAATTTATCCCAGTGTGGACAGCTCAATGCTTAAGTAGTATTTGAACTCCAATTTGAGGTCTCACAAGGAAACTAAGAATGCCTCTTGCCGAATCTATTAATCCCTTCCATCAGAGATAAGTGTTGTAGGTTATTAATAATCTTAATCACTTTAATCATATTAATAAATATAAAAACCTGGACAATTTAAAAAGGAATAATTCAAAATGGGTTAAAAAAACTCTGATAAAACCTCATTTATAAACGGAGGATAAACTGAGAACTGGATTTTTTTTAAAAAGTAGATTGTTATGCTTTGTGGTCTGGTCTTGAAGTATAAATTGTAATTCTGTTAGCAGCAGTGTAGTAGGTTCATGAAGGTTTTCCTTGAAGGAAAAATCTATATTGGAGATTTTAATTAGTAGATGTTTGAAATGAGGAAAGTTGCTTGTTTGTAAAACAGGGCATGGTCATGCTATTAGAAGTGCAGGCTACAGTATTGCCCTTTGTATCCCTGTGGACTGGTGATTTGTGAAATGAGTGTTTAGCCTTCTATCTCTGCAGTGTGCTGGAGAAGATAGAACATACACCACTGCTCTGTTTGAATGTGCAGAGCAGATGCTTAGCTGTATCTGCCTTTTTTGTTTCCATTTAAATCAGTGTTGTTATTTTAAGCTTGCATAAAATAATACATATTTCCAGTTTACTTTTGATAAATATAAAAGGATTTGGAGTAAGTCTGATATAAACCAGAAATATTGGAGGCCGAGAGGACGTTTTCCTTCTTAAAAGTCTTGTAATTTAGGAAAGAAATGCTGTGTTTACATGCGGGCATCTGGAAAGAAGGATACAGAGTATTTTCTGCCACACATGCCCAATCCACCAATCCAATAGAGGCATTTCTATTAGGAATATTTTCTTTCAATGTATTTTTCTGAAAATATAGTGAATAATTCTGAATTGATGAACAAACATACATGTTGATTTGCCTTAAATTTTATGATAAGAGAAAAAAGTGTTCACGTTTTTCAGTTCGTAAAACTTCAACAGCAATTTAGCTAGTCTTTAATAATTCTCCTTAGAGTTCTATGTGGTTTCTTCAGTAAATATGAATGAAAACATACAAACTCATGTGGATTTTCTTTCTGCATGCTTTGTTTTAAGTCTCAGTTTAAATTTAAGTGATAAAGTATAAAAGGTAAAGGTAGAAGATTAAGTCTGGTATTTCTTTTAATACAAAGTAGAGACTTTGCTTGTTGATATATTTTTATGCTAGGTTTTCATTTGTATGGTTATGTAGCGTGATTTAACTAGATTCGTAAACAGGCAAAAATTAAACATTATCGATATGAAAACTTGGCAAGTAACCTCTCTTTGATGGGTGGCTTACATAATTCAGTTTCACAGAGGGCAGTAGTTCACATATATCACAGATCTCTGGGGACAAAGAATAAAATTACCTTAGCATCATCTTTACTAGCAGATCAGATGTGTAGATCCACTGATCTGCCAGCTCCTAGAGAATGGGTACAGAAGACAACTCATCGGGACTTTGAAGTCATCTGTTCGCCTTTTTTCTAAGTTGCTTTGCATTCCTGAAAATAGACCATATGAGAATTGATGTTTTTGTGCCAAATGAGAATTCTTCTAATCTTGTGAGGGGTGTATAAACTTGCTTTAAGCTGATTTACACTGGCAATATGCTCAAAACAGATGGAGTACATCAGTGCCTTGATATAAAGTCTCTTAATGAACACTGCCAAGTAAAGAACCCTCTGACACAAAATGCTGCAGATACTGTAGTTACACAAAACAGAACACTAAGTGGATCACATCTGTATAGTGAGGCAGACTTTTATCTCCATTATTCTCTTTCCAACTGTTGCAAAAACTGGACATAAGGTTCATTTTCCCTGTGTGTTTTATTGCAGAAACAGTGTTTCTGCAAGGGTATCATCATTAGTTCACCGAAGTTAGAGGGATCTAAGAAAGGCTGCCACTTTGGATTGTTCTAGATTAAGCAGATTGGCCTGTCTGCAGTTAGGAAGAGCGAGATAAGATCAGTTGCAGAGCTGTCACTTTCTGTTTTTTCAAAATGTTTTTTTCTTAATAAGGTTACTGCAGTGCATACATATAACCAATCAGGTAAAATAAATAGACATGCATTCTATTTTATATACAGGCAACTAATCATTTGAGATGCTTACATTATATGTTTAATTTCAGAAGTAAACTGCTTTATTTCCTATGATAAAACAACAGGGACATATTGCTTAATATGATTTTTTATAGTTTTCTTATCAAGATGCAGGTAAAAAAAATTGTTAAAAATAATAGATTAAAAATACAACATGACTTGTTATCCTGACATTAGCATAGTGTTAGGTGTCCTCTAAAAAGAGAAGAATCAATTTGGTGTCTAAACACACTTCAGCAGATGTATTACAGTTGGAATAACGTTCTCATTCTTATGCCATTTTGTCTTAAGCTTCTTGTGTGCAGTCTTTGAGCTTCCAAAACAATATTGCAAATCAAATTATCATTTGTGATGTTGATCACTAGCTACAAATTATTAGATTTAAAATGTGGGAGGGGAGGAAATTGGAGGACAGTATTTTATATTCTTGCACAGGCTGTTCCATTACATCACTCTGTTCCTTGCTATTCTTGTTTCACCTTCACAATTTTAATATTAGTAAGTTTGTATATTGCAGGGACATATGCTTTTAGCGTCTCCTGGAATCTAGAAGCTAAAACTTGTTACAGTGAATTTATTTTTTTAAAAATAAAACAATTACAGCATTGATCTTTTGGGGGCTTTTTTTTTTTTTTGGTTTTCCCTGCCCCCAAGGAGGATTAGTGTAAAATGTTGAGGACATTTCTTTTTTCTGTAATACAATAGCCTGTTGTTTGTATGTAGAAGAGATGCCCATTAACGACAAGTGGTATATTTGTTTTCCCACCAAGGCTGACACACAGTTTCAAAGGTCAAGCACTGTCTGATACTACATTTACTGGCTTAAACATTTCTTTTCCCACAGTGGATGAATTTCTATGAGAACTGCCCCAGCTGCTTTTTCATTTACTGGAATGTGTCTCTAGCAGTTCTGCAGCTTCTTTGCTTCATTCAAAGCTGAACACAGCAGAAGTTAGAAGCTAATTAGTCTGTCCTGATAAATAAAGCAATGCGTTATGGGAGAGTGGGACAGACTGGGGTAAGCATAAGCAAATGCCTCGGGTTACAAGTTGATTTTTCAAAGGGCTCAACTGAGTGTTTTGATCCTCACTTTGATTAACAGGTGAAGATGCAAAATAAGAGCAAGCTGGGAAGTTGCGAGGGAGAATTTTTTCCCCATTTTATGTTACGTTAAATATATCCATAATCCATAAATGTTTCCAGTACATGCTTCAATTCAAGAACTTTGAGGAAAACAACGTCACATGGGAGCAGCTGAGGGTTGCTTACTTATACCAAGAACCAAACTTTGTGCTGTCTTTTGGTGTCGTTGCCTCGACAGCATGCATGGGTTGCTAAAAGGAGATTTCTGTCCCCTTCACTGTTCCCCTCATTAAGCAGCAGGCACCGGTTCTGGCTAAGCACTTTGTACGTCAGTCACATAGGGCCTTTTCCCTTAGCTGTCGCAGGCGGTAAGATAATGTCCTCTTGTATTCAGGCAAGACCAAACTCGGTGAGGCATAAAATCAGTTATTTCCAACCAGCTTACTTTTGATTGAAGGAACAGCTTCCAATCTCACAGCAAGAGGACTAACTTGTCACTCACTGATGCAATTTACCTGTTCCAAAAGGAACAGCAATTGTTTCAAAGAATGAAAGCAGCCACTGTTAAAAACAGAAGCTACCAAAACTGTATAGGATTACTTTAGATTAACATTGCTTAGGAACAGATCGCCTTTAATATTTGTTTTGAAGTTAGCATTGTTTAAGTCTTTGTCAAGAGAGCATTTAATTAACAACATAGAGCAGGAGAAGAGGTACATAAATAAAAAAAAAAATATGCTTAATCATTTGTTCTAACTGTATGCCAGAATTACTTCACGGTAAGATTTCAAGCAGCTAATGTCATGTCAGTGTGTTCCTTTTTGCTTTTGAACAGTTCGTCAGTCAGGGAGGTGAAATTATAGTGCTTTCAAGAAAACTAATTATTTTTAGTTTATTTTTTTACTGCACATTTTTTCTCCAATGAAATCGTGTGTCACTGACCCCCTTTTATAATATTGTTCCTGGTGTTAGCTCAAGTGCAATAATTGCTTTTTCTTGCAGACTGAGTGAGGCATCGACCTGTGAAGTATGAGTTAAAGTTCAAATTATACAGCCTTTGTTCTTTGCTTTAGACTGCCTGCTCTGAATATATAACACAACCCGTAAGACATCAAATAAGATGTCTTAAAAATGTATTTTTTTCAGTTCTGAGGGTAGATCAGTATCTTGGCAGGAGACAAGTGCAATATTTTTTTTCTTTAAATAAACACAATAACTTTACAACGAGTGTTAGTGCTGTATCCTGTTTTATAGCCTATTCCTTCCCTTCTCTGTTTTTTTAACAGATTAGCTTCAGTGCTAGACTATACTTTGAACAGTTAGAGGTTTTTGTTATAAAAAAATATTGTAGCAAAACCTCCTTTAAAGCATCAGTTGATTTATCTGTATACACTATATGGAAGTTCTTTATGGTCAATGGGTTAAGATATTACATGATAAAAAGTAAGACTGTCACAGGTGTAAGAATTAACTGTCACATGAGAAGGTCGGCATTGTGTCTAGTATTTTTGCTACTCTTTCACCTTTATGAGTTATACGCTTGTCATTATAGTCAAGCTACATAGCTTAAACAAATGTATAGCTGAGACTAGATATTAGAAAAGGGCTAGGAAGAGGGAGAATACTATTTGTATTTTGGCAATTCATTGCAGCTCCCATGAACAGCTTATTAACATAGGTAGCCTGTTATGTCTTTCCTTCTCCCATTTCCAGTAGATCAGCCAGGCTATTTATTGGAATATTGGAAAAGCGGAGTCCTATTTAAAACATCATAAAACAATCAGATTAAATATTCAATAGCATCTTGATTTCCCTAGACAGCAAAACGTTGCCATCTATGGCATATTGATACAACCCACATGTAATCAGATTTGTAGAGTAACATCCTATTCCTCAGAGGCCAAAACTGGCTGCTCTGAAGGCAAGATGACTGCAACCACTTAGCTCTTGTTAATATGCAAATCTTGTCCATATGGAGTTGTTATTCTGGTCCATTCTTAGCTCCAAGCTTTCCCTGTGCTACTGAGTGAAGATACTATTTCCATACTGTCCAAAGCCTGTCTATCAGTGAATTCATCTGTGTCTAGGTAGAAATCTCCACTGCTGTTGAGGACCCTGGGAAACAGAAGGCAAGGCTAAAACCCTTTAATGAAAATTAAGTGACCAAGCAGTGCAATACAGCTCTGATCCTGTGAGATTGCCAACTTGTGCCAGCTTTGGTCAACATTATTCTTTGCTCAGTGGTTCTGCAATTAGATCAGATTTTCTAAAACACTTTAGTCTTGTGCATATATAAGAAAGAAAGAAGAGAAAACATTTTTAGGTGGTGCTGATGTGTTGTTATAGTAACTTCAAAGGCCTAGGAATCTAAGGCAAAACACTTTAAACAGTTGGCCTCTTGCAGTTTCCCAATAGCCAAATGTTCCCATTGTGTTATTTCTACACCACTGCCTCCTTTGTTAGTGATTTATTGATCTGTTAGTAAATTCTCTATACTTCTTATGCATACATACTGAAGGTGAAATATAAATGGCTGTACTGATTGGGCCAAAGATCCATCTTGCCCATTGACTTTTATCCAGCAACATCCAGAATGGGGAGGCTAGGAAAGAATGTAAATACTGAAGGTGCTTCGCCTAAATCCTCTCCTTGTATCCCGACCACTTGTGTCTCAAAGTCTTCCTCATCCACAAATGGTTTCTATATATTAAGTCATCTTCATTGGATTCTCTTCCAGGAACTCGGTAATTACTCTCTGAGCCTGTTAACTTTTAATATCTAATATTAGATGACTGAGTTAAATCAGAGTAGAGGTTAGAACTGGGGATACTGAATGAAGTAATGTGGTTCTGTTCTTGTTTCAACCATTATCTCACTATGAGACTTTGGGAAATCGTGTAATCTCTCTCAGGATTTAAAATCCTTACTTGTAAAATGTGAATAATACTTACAAGTCTTGGAAGCTTTTTCTCACTCTGTACCACGAGCAAATAAAATATTATCATTTACCATCCTTATCAGTATCCTCTATATCAAAGAAGCTCTGTGAGAGAAACATAAAAGTAGAAAATTTATTCCATTTAGAGAAATTGCTGAGAAACTTGATAAAAGAAAGACTCTTGTGATATGGTATGCTTTCTCTTGAACTCCATATTTTAAGTACATAAGTAATGTTTCTACCCACACACTTACATCAGGTGTAACATAAGGCAAAATTATCATTTTTGTACCCTTGTCATAGAATCTATAAATTTGTGAAACTGATTCTTTTCACTAAGTCTGGAAAATCTGCTCCATCTTGGACCATGTATTTTGAACTATGAACAAGACATTTTTAAAGGCTGTTTTTTACTAATGGCAATATTTCATAGAATAATGTAAAAAACCCTGAAGCCTTTTGAGAATGCTGAAATTAGCCCTATACTATAGAGCACCTGCTCTGCAAAAATTCTGCAGCAATCATGGCTATTACGTGAGGCATCTATGGGAACTACAACCCACAGTGACTGACACAGAAGGCAAGCAGAAGAAGTAGATATTGAAAATACTGTTCAGCATGTTCCAAAGGCAACTATCTAAAGGCAGCATAATTTTTTACATATGCCTTCTTAGGCATGTGAAGAGCTGTCTCTGTAAGTGGTCTCTTAAACTAATGGAGCTGAAGAACCTCGTTCTTGATTCGTTCTTCTGCCTTGCTCAGGCTCTGAAAACCCAGCATTTTTTTGTTTAACTTTACTTTACTTTTGAATGACTTTATTCATTAGTCTTATCCTAATAAGAGCTTTTAAACTAATGTTTATATACCATACAGTGGTAGGTATCACTTTCTCTTAAAAGTACTCACTGCAGTGGTGACAGTGCTTGCTTTCTGCTGTCCCTCCCTTCCCTTTGAGTACAGGCATTGGACATAAGGAAATCACTTTTTCACAGTGAGTATAGTAAAGCAGTGAAACGGGTTGTGCAGAGAGGTTGTGTGGTCTCCACCCCTGGAGCTTTTCAAGTTCCAACTGGATAAGGCCCTGAGCAGCCTGATCTGGTCTCCTAGTTGACCATATTTTATGAGACCTCCTGAGGTCCTTTCTAACCTGAATTATCCTACAATCCTATTCCACTGGACAATAGACACAATTGGATGCGTAACTCGCATCTTGAATAGCTCTCTACTCTTTGAGCTACTGCATTTAAAACAGAGCATCAACAGAGTTTTCTCTGGAAATGCTTTTAGTAAAAGAGTGACCCTGCTCTCACTTGATGAAAAGAAGGTCTAAGGTGACCAGACTTAGGAGGGATTTCTAGGATGCAATCCCAGAGTGACAGAGAGGCACTACCTAAAGTGTCTGAAGAGAGCCAGGATTTCAGAAACACTCTTTTTCTGTGTATTTTCTTTCTTCGTAGGACTAGATGCCTTCTTGCTCAGCATTATCGATGGTAGTAAAATTTCCAGTCAGCATGTTAAATTTTGTGGATGCGTTTCTGAAGGCTTACACAAATTTTTTTGGAGTATAGTTGGAAAAATTTTTCATTTCTGCTACTGAGCTGGATGCTGCTCTCTGAGCAGCCAAATTACTGTTAACAGATTGTTTGAAATTTTCTAATCTGTTATGATTCAAAACCAAAACAGATGAGCATGGCATACCTTAAGTGGCAATCTAAAATAACATGGCTGTCTTCAGTGTAATCTTGTGTGGTAGTTTAACTGTTGGGAGGTTGGTAGGGACTAACATCTTAATTTGCTAGGGCTGTCTCCAAAATAGCTGTTCTGTGGTGGGAGAGCTAGGATTCAGACTTCCACCTTAGAGGCTAAATATTGACGGTACTGCAGTCCTCGCAGCTGCCATGGCTGAATTTTTCACAGTTGCTGGCTGTCTTCTTCCTTCTGTTCCCCTGTGAAAATGTGACTACTTCTGTTTCTGTTCATTACCAGGTGTTCATGGAGGAGCTCATAACCAGGACTAACCCAGCCATTGCTGTAGCTCTCTCTTAATTTCTGTACTGGCATTAAGACAATTCTGGCATTGAAGTTAGAAGAAATATTGACAGCGAACTGAGATTTAGACTCGCAGTTCAATATATTTGTAGAAACTCTTATGGGGGTTTGGAAACAGTAGCTGAGCATTTTTGCATAGATGAAAAAGAGCTAGGTTGCATGCCTGCAGCTAGTTGCTTTATTACACGTAAAGACTTAGCCCTTTTATTCCTAATAAGCGTTGAAAACCCCATGACATTATTTCTGTGTGTTCATTCTTACATATATTACAAAGGAGTGTAAAATGTAGTGAATATGGTCTATAGGCATAAAAGACAGGATGCTCTACAAAGCTTTCCCAAGAGGCAGTGGGGGACGACTTTCGGATTGCACCTTTTTCCAGGAGGGTGCTCTTTGTGAATATTTAAGGAATGTCCATTAGCGTGTTTCTGCAGGGAAAACATATCCCATCAGACAGCATACTAATGAACAAGGTGCTAAATGTGAATTAGCATCTATTGTAATAGGGGAAATGAGTCAGGTTTAAAAGTCTTTGAGATGGTTTTGCATTTTACTGCAAATGCTATTTCAAAATCATAATTGACTTTCCCTGACACAAGAACATTAACTGGTGGTTAATTTGTTTTCTAATATAATGTGTTTTCCTGGAGGCAGAACTAGCAAACCCAAAATCTCATCGTTCTTGCACTGTTTTTTGCAGTGAAATATTTCAACCAAATATTACTAACTGAAAGGAGGAGAAACCAGAATGATTAGTCTTCTAGAGTAATCCTGGAATACATATTCTGAAATATTAGTTGTTGAATGTAGAATGAATACATCTGAATAAGTAAAACAAACTCTGTGATCATGGTACTTGCCATGTCTAAAAAAATCTATCAGGGAAAAATATCTGAAATCAGATGTTACAGGAATGTTTGAGGAGCTAAAATCAGTATTTAACAAGTCCTTGGGTTCTTCATTTGTTTTTTTTTTTTTTTTTTTACCACCTGAAAGTTGAATCTTCAAAACACTTATAGAAAAGAATAGTTACTGCTTTATGTAAATAAGCATCTGTAGTTGTAAATACGGAATTCTTCAGCTTTTGCAGGTGGTTAACAGAAAAAAATAAAGTGCTTTCAAGACTTCTTGGAGGGGTTGTTTTTGTTTTGTTTTTGACAAATTTGGTTCAATTTCACTATTTTCAGAATACCAGTTTACGTTCAGAAGTCCTAGACTGTGAAAAACTTAATGAATTTAGAAGATATTAGAGGCAAGTGAACTCTTTTAAGATGCAGAGTTCCAAATGTGGAACAAAAAAAAAAATCAAAACTTCTCAGAAAGCATCCTGCTGCATTTGAACTTTAAGTAGTGCTCATGTTCTAAACACTTTGACAATACTAAGAAAGATGGTTTGATAACTAAATTAAAAACTGCTAGATGCACATGGGAGTAACAGTGACAATAGAATCTCAAAAACTTTTAGTCCAAAAGTGCTGTTATATGATTTTGCAACTTTTACTTATTTCAAGAAAGACCCTTACAGCATTGGCTATTAGTGATTTTGAATCTAAGTTGACATTTATTTCATATAGACTAACTAGGCAATTTACCTTCTCTGTTGTTGTTTTATTGTTTGAACAGGTCACAGTGTCCTACTTCTGAAACAGATAAACACTGTAGTTTGGGGTTTTTTCCCCTCATTGATATCCTGCAGCGAATGACTTGCAATTCAGTAATGACAAACAGCATTTGTATATGTTTATCTACTAGTCACATTTTCATCCAGACAGCCCAGCCAACAAGCAAAGTTCTCTTGTAGTAGGAACTCTACTTATAAGGAAGAGAGTCTTTTCCCAGGGCACTTTCACATGCAGTGTCTGTGTCTGAATGTCTGTCCTCTTCCTTTGTGTTCTTTCCTTTCACAGATGCATATTAGCAAGGAAAAGATGACTGCAAATTAATTGCTTTGCCTTTTCTCACTGTTTTACCCCCTCCGAATAACTTGTCATGTAAGGTGGCCTATAAAGCTAGTGTTAGTTTTGCATATCTCCAGTGGAGTAGAGCCCAAGCCCTCTAATCAAACCACCTTCACTGCTATTATAATCACACTTTAAAAATTACATTTCTAGCATCAATTTATGAGTTATTGATTAAAAATAAAGACCAAAAATGAGTCTCTTTTTCACAACTTTTCAGCCCCAGCCCACTCTATACAGCTGTATTCTTTTGCAAATTTGAAAAATATAAAATGAGATGTTTTCTTTCAAAAATGCATTGTCATTTCGCTGGCATTTCATACTAACAGTATGTTTCAAGTTTTTTAGCTTTTGCAAAGTTTGCTTCATGACAAGTTTAGCTATTATATTCATCTGTGCAACAACACTTTAGAGCTAACATTTAAAAACCGAAAGCTAAAATGCAACTTCGTTGGCAGAAAGTTTGAATTTTTGTACATGTCAGCACAGCAGGCTGATTGTTTTCGAAGCAAACCTAGTTAGAATAGTGACTTGTCAACAGTTCAAGTACATAGCTGAAATAAGCGTTCCTTGCTTTAAAACATCTGATCTGGATTAAATATCCATTAAAACACCAAATCAAATACAAAAGCTCATGTTATTTTGCCAGAAGAAGTAGTCTGTGAAGAATGTAGCATGATTTTTGCCCAGCATAATTTCAAGCTGATATATGTAAGCCAAAGAAATGAAGATGTGCTTTATTTCTTGAGATTGCATTTTATAGCTAGGGAATAAACTCCTGGGGACCATGTTACCTCTAAGAGAAATATTCCAAGCTTTGAGAGAGATTCTGAAACTTGAAATTTCTGTTGCTGTGTGATAATTTCCTTATCAAGAACTGCATGGGAAGAATACTTTACATTTATGCATACTATCATCCTGTGCAACTATAATGTAGTCAAATAATTAATTAAAATTAAGTTTGGTACAGTTGTGCAAGCATTACTTTAAGCAAGTTGCTGATGTATCTATCATTCTGCATTGTTTGAAAAAAAACAAAAAAAAAACCAACCCAAAACAAACAAAAAAACCCCAAACCCCGCAAAAAACCAACACTGCAGTTACAATGAATGAAAGTGTATGTACTGCTAGTCAGTCACCCAGTAAATGAGAAGCAAGCCTTTTGGTTATTCCATCAGACAGTAACTTAACAGATACTTTAGTAGTGGGAGGTAAAGGTTACATGGGCAGTTAATTACAATTTACATTTTTAATAAAGGGCTGTGCTTATAAAGGCTGCTGGATTATTTTTTTTCCTCAGAGCAATTGGCTTTTTGTCTGAATTATGTATAGTGAGGAAAGGAAAAATACTTGTGTCTTCAGGGAAGCATCCAGATCTTCAAAGACTTGTACGTGTGCCTAGCTTTTAGGTACAATTTCATGTTAATAACATTACTTTAAAGTGCAATTACTGGTAATAAAATTAATCATGGGCCTAACTTTCAGGCTCGGTGACTTTCACTTCAAATTGGTCTTAATGGTTTTTGGTGCATGTTAAAATTATCCCCAAACTGGCAGCTCTGGAGACTGCTCCACCCCTGTGTTCAGAGTTAACACAGCTGGATGAGGCACTCCCACCTTCTGCGCCAACTTGTTGCTGCATTTCAAAGGGGAGAGATAGTGGTCATTCTCACTGGAAGTAAATCAGGGCTAATAGAGTTATACATTTATCCTTTAGAACAGATATTTCTTGTGTCATTTTTAATTGCTGTACACTGTGATAGAAAATTAACTTCTGGATAAGTAAGAATAGACATTTTAAACCTCAGCTAGCCCTGTCCTAGCTCTGCTGATATTGATATCAGTGGGTCTTTAATTATTGAACTCTAAAGCAAGGCAAATTTTAAGTGCTGTGAATTCACATTATAGAGTAGTTACGTACATGACAACTATAATCTTATATAAAATATTGCTTAAACAGCGTTAGTGAAGCAAACTGACCAAAAGAAGATATTGGAACTGTACTTTTAACATGGCTCCATTTAGTTGTTGCATAAAAAGCTTACCAAATTAAAAAAACAAAGCAGAATAAATAAAATGTAAAACACTGCTTTTAACTAGAGCTCCCACAGATTCCCATAACATTATTCTGAGTGGTGATTAAATTTCCATTTTTAAAAGACATAGAACACACATTAAAATGAAGTTTGTTCAAGAGGAAGGTTTCATACTTTTTTTTTATTCCTAGATGGCATGATTTTATAGCCTTCCTGTCAAATCTGAACATACTCTTTTGTACAAGAAACAAGGCTTTGCTGAAGTTCTGCTGCTGGATCAGCAGCGACATTTTCAAGCAACACATGAGATGGACATCTAAATCAGTCATGCCTTGGTGTAGTGGGCTGATGAGGTTATTTTAGGCCACACATCTGTGCACGTAGAAAGCTCTCTCATTGTTGTTAGCATTTAAGCTCTCCTCTGCTAACTTCTTGTTTTCTATGGATCTAAGTTTCTTTTTTACCTGAATCAACAAGAGCAATCTGTCTGTGGTGGCTTGGCGTTGGCCAGCTGCCAGGCGCCCACCCAGCTGCTCTTTCACCTTCCTCCTCAACAGAACAGGGGAAGAAAATGAGATGGAAAAGCTTGTGGGTCAAAATAAAGACAAGGAGATAGTTTACCAATTACTGTCATGGGCAAAATGCACTCTACTTGGCGAAATTAAATAATTTCCAATTAAAATATATTTGTATGGTGGGAAACAGAGATTAAAACAACTTCTGCCCAAGCACTGCAAGGGGATGGAGAACGGGATCAGTCCATGATGGTTCATCTCACTGCGGACGTTGCTGCCAGTGCTGGGGCACCTGTGCCCAGTACACTGCTGTATTGCATGGGCTGATTAAAAAAACATGGTCGTAAACTCAGCAAACTATCAATAATTTTTCAGAGAAAGGTGTGATAAATTGCAAGAGGATACACCTGGCATTCCTGGTGTTCTCCTATGGTTAGAGGTATTTGCTAAAAACACTCCACTATTTGAGTTCCACTCTGGAGGTTTAAATACATAAATAAATCTTCTTTTTATTCCACATATTTATATACATTTCTGGAATTTCATTTTTTAGGCCTTGTCCTAAAACTGCTCAAACTTATTTCTTCTTTTTCTGTATATGAGGAATTGCTCGTACTCTCAACTTTCTGCTGCAGTGGTGCTGCTTGAAATAAGTAGTTGTCGAGTTGTGATCTTAAGAACTTTGGAATTGCCATGTTTTGGATTGAACTGATGACGCCTCGGTGTGCTTTGCTTCTCTCTTGCTCTGACAGAAACTACATGGAGAGATCTGCAGGAGCCTTAAACCATCAGGACCTATACCCTTGCTGGGGAGGAGGGACTCTTCTTTCATCTTAAAAAAACTCAAACATAGCCACACCAAACAAAAAAAAAATCCAGGAAAAAAAACCTATTTAAAACTGTGGGGTTTTTCCCCAAACTGATTTTCAGAAGTCTTAGCTTTTATATTCTATGGCACAAAAAATTCACTGTCGAATTCTGTCACACGAAAAATTCACTTTCTATGAAAATGCTTTTACTTTATTCAGTTTTAATTTTATTGGTTCCATGTTTCAATTAAACTGGCAATCCTAGGACAAACATTCTGTCTGTTTTTCCAAAGCAACATTTGTTACTAAGTCATTTACTTCATCAAAAAAATTTTTCTTCTTAGTCTCATAGAAAATTCTGTAAACAAGGTGTCCTCTGGATCAGCATTTATCCATGAATTGCACTTATAACAAAATCAATACTTGTTCAAAATGTCTTGCAGATAGGTGCAGCAGTGTCAATCATTTGAAAGTAGGTATCTTTTTATAGAATACTTCTCAGGATGTCTTCTTGAACTTTCCTTTGAATTTTACATAAAATAAATTAGTTCTTCCATCAGCTGGTAAATTAGAAGATTGAAGTGAGTAGCTGTTCAAATCAACATGTTGTTATCATTAGGTGCCACAGATACATATTGAAATATGGATATATTAGCTGTCTTTCCTTATCATTCCCATATACCTAATCACAAGGCTGTCTTACGCGCGTGGTTTGCAGCTGAGCTGTAAGAACGGCAGCAATCTCTTCAGAGTGCTCTGAAGACGCAGCTTCAGTGAGTTACTCTGGCAATGATGTGATTGAACTAGAAGATGGAAAAAGGCTTAATGAAATAATGTTCTGGTCAGACAAAGCGGTTCAGGAAAAAGATGTTTCCTTTTGTTCCGGACGTTGTTTAATCTTCTGCCACTTTGCTTACACATAGCTTTGTACAGTTAGCTTTGATCAGCTTCAAATGTGAGGGAAAATCTGTGTGCTGGTTTCATGTGTCTCTGAGTGATTTCCTGGTGTGCTTGAACTGAATTGTTTGCAACTTAATTTGAATGTGTTTTCCCCGTGTTTGAAAACTACCTATTCTTAACTTTTTTCTTCTTTGATACATTTGTATCTGTGACATGAAGAATCCCTTTTAGAGATTGCTAAAAGAGAGTTTGAGAAACGTTTAAGGCAAGGCAAGACTTCTTACCTTCTTTGAACCTACAGGATTTAATGTTTATGTTTTTGTCAGCTGTGATGATTCTTAACGTGTCCTGGTTTTGGTAAAAAATCACTGTCAACAGATGCTTGCTGTTGTTTTTTAACAAGTCCATCATATATAGATAGATCCTCTCTTGTCTTCATAAATACAATATTACAAAAGTATCTAGTGTCTTGTATCCTTGAGCCCAAATAGGAAAAATACCAGGTAGGTGAAAAGACTTGTGTCTCCCATTTGCCAATTGCTTGTACATAATCTGCACTTGCGCTTCACTGTCATATATAAACTTTCTGAAATCCCTAGGACCTTCTCCTGCTCCTAAACATCAGAAAATTTCCAGGAACACTTAGCTGTTAACAGGAATGTCAAGCTGAAATATCCTCTTGAAAAGTATTGCTTTGTAAGTGCATTAGGAGTTGTCATGCAAATATTATTGTGAGCCGGTCTGGGTAGCAGTGTATAGAGAATAGGTACTGTTATGCCAGGTATAACTAGAAAATTATTTTATTCAGGTGAGGTTTGTTTTGCTTGGAGGGAGCAGTTCAGGGCAAATAGTGAATCGGGGACTTTACTGAGTTCCAAAGTTGGGAGTTTGATTTAATGTTATATTTTCAACTAAAAATGTAAAGGGAATATGCGCATTAGAATACATGCATTGCAAAAAGAAAACACTAAAAACTTGAACAGTAGAGCTTTAGCAGAAGAATTTTGACCTCATCTACAATGGTGGTTCTTAGGCAGTCGAAGAACGGGGGCTTCCAAGTAGCCAGAAATGGATTGGAGTCCAAAATTTAGATTATGCATATAATCAAATAGAAAGTCCATCCATTAACAAATTACTGATTTAATGTGCTTTGTACAGTAAAGCTGTTTCATAGGTATTGGTGGATTACTTCTAGAAGAGAGTCTGGTTTTATGTCAGTACGATATTTTTCTTGCCGTTTTATGAGCCAGTCAATATTTAGGCTGATTCCACTGACTGCTATAAGGAGTGAGCTTGCTAAGGACTTCAGAGAGTGAAGGGTCTGTATGGGATCAGAGAAGTATGATCTTTTTTTCCCAAAAGTGTAGGGTACAGCTAGTCTCCTTTGATGAACTGTTATTCTTAAATACAAAGGGTCTTGCTTTCTAGGTTTACATTAAGCCTTCTGTGATATGCAAGTTTCATGACTGAAAATCTGTGTAAACTCTGTGCAAGAGAAGCCATGGTCTTTCCTCTTTAATAGTAGTAGAAGTGGTGGTACATTTGCAAGAGGGAAAAAAAGGGTGATGGAGCAGATAATTCTTAATATATAAATATAGTGAAACGGCTGCTAATAAAATTTCCTTAATAAATAGGGTACAGCAGACAAAAAGAAAATTGTGCTATTTTGTCACTGACTAGATGGATGAGATGCACAGATATTTCATACTATCATCATCCATGTTGAAAGAAATTGATACTGAAACTGAATTGCTGATATAAAAAGCACTGAAATCTATGTGCTTATGAAAGAAATTAAAACCACTGATAATGATTCAAAAAAGCATTCTTCATTGAAAAATGCATAATTTTAGTAGCCAGGCTTGATTTTTCAAATATAAAATCTTCTTATAAAAGAAGATTGTGTGAAAATATTCCCCATTTTTTCATGTTCTCTGCATGAAAAAAAACACCATGATGAAAATGTACAACTGTGTATGAATGAATGTTACCTCAAGCCACTTCAACTATGTAAAGGAAAATTCCCAGAAAGCAGCAGTATCTTTAAAGGATGTAAAGCTCTATGCTACTCTGAAAGCTATCTGCGAGGCTCTATGAAGTTGTATATTAGGATCTACACTGGTGAAATGACTTTTCTATCTCGGTGCCTGTATCCCAGGCTATATTCAGAGACTTTTGGCCATGGTTAAGGGTTTAGCCTCTCAAGTAGCTATGGGATGACTGCCCAAAAACTACTGAATCACTGAAAAGACTCTTGTTTAGAATTGCACTCAAATGAGCCAGGACTTATAATCTTGAGTTAAAGCTGATATCTCAGAGCTTAGAAATATGAAATAGCTTACAGAAAGCTTTTCTGAGTTGCTTGATTTTCAGAATAGTAATCTAACCACTAAGCCCTTTTATATTTTTTTTTTTTATTTTATTTTTTTTTTACTCAAGGTTTCTTTGTTCAGAAATGTGTTCCAGAGGCCAATTTTAATATGTTCAGGTAAGAGAACCAATGCATTATCTCTCTCTGCAAAGTGGTGATTACAAAAAAATCCAACCAACCAACCCACCAAAATCCGTGCTGTAATCACATTCCCCAAATCAAAAATATCTAATAGTAATCACATTAATCCAGAATTTGGAAAGATTTTAAGGGAGAAAATAATTGCCTCAAGAACTGCTTATGCTTAGTAGAAAATGAAGAAATATTTATCTAGTCTTTAGGTTTGCTTGCGTGTTACTTTTAATAGACCATTGTGTAAAACCTCTCAGCTTTTTATAAGTCAGTTCCGTTATTCTGGGAACAACTTGGGGAAGAAGTCACATGAGTGTTCCTTTTGCAGCTTTACAAATATATGCCTATCAATAACAACTGCAACACCTCTGGCTCTGGGATCCAGATGTGTATGTGTGTGTGTAAATTAGCTATGAATGACACACAAGTACTCCAGATGAGTAATACATATATGCATTTGGGATGGCAGTAAGCAATGCCAGTTGCAATTCTCCACGTTTGGATGACTGGAGAAGCATGCTTTGTCTTTCGTAAACAGCAGAGTGGGATTACATGGTTTGCTGCTGCTGCTTATCACCTAATGTTAAAGATTGCATGTAAACTCTTACAGCCTGCCTTAGAGTAAGAAGATTCCTGTAGAAGGAAAGTATGATAATATCTTCTGGAAGTGCAAATTTTACTAAGGAGTTTTCTTCAGCTATGAGTAGCCCTGACTGAGAAATTGCTTTTATTTAACCTACATGAACCTAGAATGCCAGGAAGTAACATTTCTTTAAAGTTATTTGGTTAAAGAGATTTTGCCTCTAGGGTACAAACTGAAACAGGAAAGTGCTGTTTGTTTACCATGGTAAGACTTGGAATTAAAATCTTGGTTTAATTTGTGTTATTTCACAGTTGATTGAAAGAATACATTAAGGTAGATTCAAATCAGGAATTGGAGTGCTGTGCTACTTCTACGTTAGCAGAAGTCTAGGTGACTGTATAGGGCAGCATATAAAACTCTTGCCAAACTTAACATGTAACAATTTGAAAACAATTATCAGAGTTGTTCAGCTCATGGTGGTTGTGTATGGATACGCAATCAACGGCTTTGCACCAAAACCAGCTTTGATTGAGGCAATAATTGAATAGAGGTTCCCAGTGTTTTGCTATGAGTAATTTTCCAGTGTAATATGTATTGGTCTATGAACCTCTAAAATGCTATAAACCAAGGAACAGAGTAGTTTGAAATGACAAGTTAGAAGATGTATTCTTCTGCAAGGGATAGCCATTATAAATCAGCTAATATTGTAAAAGCATATAAATGTTGTCTGAACTCTGCTCTATTAAAATTAATGGAAATTCTGTGATCAAATTCAATGAGGAACATGAGTAAGCACTCCTGAAAGCCCAGTCCCTTTAGGCCAGTTCCTTATCTATTTGGTATTGTTTAAATCTGTAGATGCAGTTATGAACTGCCTCAGTAGCTGGGTCTTCCATTTTAATCTAATACACAATTAGACTGAGGCTTTCAAAGCAGTTCATTGATTAAAATTGATGGGAAAAGAGTAGCTAAATTCTCTACATGTTTTGAAAATTTCAGCCTTTAGGTGTTAACTTGCAGTCTTTAATCAGTCCTTAATCAAGTAGAACTCTCACTGGAACTTTTGCTTGAATAAAAGCTACACAGTTTGATCTTTTGGCAAGGAGGTTTTACAGGAAACAGGTTTCTGCAAACAGAAGAAAATTTATGCAAGAAAGGTTCTAAAGTACATGAGAACAAGCTTCTCTTCCCAATTATAAATAGCTAAGGGCTTTTTATTGTTTGAGATGGTAGGTTTTTGGTGAGCAAGTATATACTAACAGGTAATCTGAAATGGAAATAAAATGGAAATAGCTGCTTCAGTTGACATAATGCTTCCACATATTTCTAGTTGACTTTTTTGTATCACAAAAAACTTTTTCTTGTATGTGTCACTATAGTTTTACTTTAATTTTTAGTGACTGTTTCTTATAGAGGAGAGACATTGCTTACAGGGTGAAGAACGTAACTAGTACTGCTCCGGAATTTCAGAGAGATGGATACCCTAATCTGCTGTCTAAGCACCATCACTTACGGTGTATTCTTCAAAATCTAAACTCCAAAATTGTAGATATGTTTCTTATATATATATATTTATGCAAATAAATTTGTGACTTACACTAAAATGCAACTGTACTGTTAAGAAAATCCAGCTTGAAATCAAGTAATATTTTGGCATTTTCTTTTTGGTAGTTGAGATGACCACTTATATATTTTGAGGTGAGGCATAGCTACTATCCAGATTTTTGTTCTTCAGAGCAATGAGCAAATTATATTTTAAAAAAAGCAAGGTGGTCTGCTGAGATTTGAATTCTGCAAGACAAGAATTTCCAAGTTTATTCTTTTTTTCAGAGAAGTAGTGGTGACAAAAGGCAAAATCCCTCTTTTGAAATATGGACAAAGTGTATAGGAACATTGTCTTACATAATACAGTGCTGTACTTAAAATAGGTCTAAAAGTTTTGGCATCTAAAGCACAGGGAAATTGCAATCTATAAATTCCAACATGACAAATTCCAGAGGTGCACTGATTTCCTTACAGCTCTGGTGCACCAGTATTTTGCACTGATATTTCTGTGGTCGGGCTGTATTTCTGCTAATGCTTTGAACTATTGTCAACCTCACTTTTGTTTAGAAAAGTTAGTTCTGAGAAGTAAATTACTTAACACTTTCAAAATGTCCACTGCATTGTAAGAAATGGTAAGAAATTCTTAGGTAAATAGCGTCAATCTAAGTGTGACAGCGTGTTGGCAAACCAACAGATAGTCTGTTCCCACAGGCACAGTAATCGTACGTACAGGCTTGCTGCTTTACTCTTACTGTCCACAGTAACCCAAATCAGGACACTTGAGGTACAAGGTGCATTAGAGTTGGGCTAGATGGGATCTTTTGGTAGCTGGTAATACAAAGCATTATTGTGGAAAAGACATTTTCTAGTAATGCAACAAAAGCTGGTGTGTATTTGGCATGCAGCAGAACAGTAGTGGAGGAGGCATCTCAGTCTCAAAGTGAGCTCATAACAAATGCCTCCCTCTCAGGGACCATATGCTGTTGTGCATTCGGTAACTGGAGAATTTTGGTGTTCTCATATGACAAGCACCACACAATATAAAGTATTACAATCGAACTGGTGTCTTATAATGGATATCTGTCTCTGGATCTACTGAAATGGTGACACCTCTGAAACAAGTGTTCTGGAGGGGCTGTTCAAGCTATCAAAATTTAGATTTTGAAAAGTCCCTTATGTTGCAATACTGGTAGAAAGATAATTTCTGATTTTGTTGTTAGTTTTCTACACAATACATCCTAATAGTTCAACGTGTTGTCTCCAAGTTTCTGTGGTCTCTTCTTTAACCTTAGCCTAAGTTCTAGAAAAATGGGGATCTGTCCAATCTTGGAAAACTGTAAGAGAAGCTGTTCAGCTGATCATACTTGTTTGCCTTTCTTTGCTGTTTTTATCTGCTGTCCTACAGTTATCTCTAAGGCATACTAATTTACCACTCCTTTTTACTAAACCAATAAAGAGATTTTGTGCTATGACTTTGGTTTATTATCTGATGCTCTGAAACACTGGGTCATATAGAACAGTGCTGTATCAACTGGAAATTGAATTGCAGCAGCATTTTTGTGGGGGTGTTGTGGTTTGTTTTTTGTTTTCTGATTTGAGATTTGTCTGATAAATTGAGTGATTGCTCTTTGTGAACTTGTCACATGGCAAAGTGTGTCTGTGGCAGATAGGAGAGAAATTCCACCTTCCTGTGGTTCACTGTATGCCACAGATTTTTGTTTTCTTGTTGTTTTTATTTTTTAACAAAAGAGGTGGTTGTCTGTCATTAAAAAGTCTTAAGATCAAAAATTCATAATGAAAGAAAAAGCTGGTTAAAATGCAGTTGCAAGTACATTTGAATAAGTAGATTGTTAGACTTTGATTAATGTGAGTTACACAGATGGTCCTCTCTAGTGAGAGTTTAAGACTTTAATGAATTTTATTTATGGAATAAATAAGCAGCTAAGGTTTTGTTTCCTTTATCGACCATGTTCCCAAAGTGCATGACTGCTGTTTATATAGTGGTATTCAGGTGTGCCCAGAATATTTCTCAGCCGTGTTTCAAACCTGTGATAGAAAGATTTCTGATCTTAAATCAGTCATTCTGGTTCAGAGTAAAATTCTGAGTAAAAACCTGAAAGACTTTCTGGGACCAGAGAACAGTTGACACCTGATAGCATATAGCTGAGTCCGGTGAATGCTGAATCCCTTTTGATTAAGACCTCAGGCTGCAAAAAGCAGACAGTCCAGCAGAAGTCTTGTTTTTTTTTTTCCTGGCAAAGGACCTCTGAGAAAATAGTGGGAAGGTTTTTAGAAAATACGCTAACAGGAACTAAATCCTGTAATAAGGTAATTAATAAGGTAATAAGGGGCTAAATTCTTGACGTACCTGGTGTTCTATAGGAAAAATTTTTCTGGTTTCTAACAAAGAAGCGTAGAAGTTGTCAGAAATATGAAATAATTCATGAACCATATCACAGAGCAGAGAAAGGGTGTAAAATACTTTCCTGGACACTGTCAAAGGCTACATAAGACATTTATAAGTTGTCTTAGAAATGTCCAAGAAAAGACTATGAGAAGAACTTAAGACTATGAGACTATGTTAGGCAAGCAAACACAAAATCGTGCCTGAAGATCTGTTCTGAGACCACTGGCATTATTGGACTCTCTTTTGTGACATGGTATGGGGGTGTGATTTTCCTGACTTTTCTGTGACATCTGTTTATAGCATTTTGTAATTTTCTGTAGTTTTTCTCATCTGATACAAGGTCTAACTAAATGGAGGGCTGTGAAAAGATAGGTCACTGTAACGGAGTAGTAGTTAACATATGGAGAGCCTACTGATCTACAGAAGGGTGGTAGCATGGGCACTGGAGAGTAGTGGATCCCAAGGGTCTAGAAGCCAACCCTGAGCAGGAAAGACAACTTGTTTCGTTTAAAAAAAAAAACAACAACAAAAAACCCACCTTGTTGTACATGTCACTTGGTTCTTCAAGGAAGAAAAAAAAGAAAGAAAGTGCTTGACAACTGTAAATCCTTATATGTTACACCTATTTCCTATTAAGAAATCATGTTTCAAGTAACCTGCTACTTTTTGCTAGAGTACCTTGTAAAAGCAGAATTATTTCCTGCAGCTGCATTATGGATGTTGAAAAATGTGTGGTTCTGTGACTGCCTGTCCCATTAGAGGTTCTGTAGTGATCAATAATTGGTATGACATACTATGTTTTCATGCTGGAAAACAGATGCTTCATAGGCAATTAAAAAATAAAAAAGCTTTTTAGAAATCAGGAAATATTTATAACAAAAAAAATAATTTTTTTTTTTACATTTTAAGTAAATAATTCAGTTAACTCTGCTACAAACTGAGTTGTAAACTCTTATCTGTGCTCTTTAGTCAATATTCTTGTTTTGCTCTTTCTACCTTTCATGTTGGATTGAAGGACTTCTCTGAACAGTGTCCTGACAGCAAGGCTTTGTATCAGACTTCTATTTCTCTATTAAGGTAATCATTACATGGGACTGATCAAAATGAATTTCAGGAGTCAGTGGACTTCCTTTATGTTATTTTCTGCTTTGAATAAAATAGCGCCTACCAGTATGAAGGGGTTAGATATGGTTCCAGAGAGTTTCAGCCATTCGTTTCAGGAGTTAGGGTGGGATTCCAGTTCTTGCTCCAATGTCTCTCTTGCATTTTATTAAATTCTGGTGTGATACAAACTGCCCACAGTCACTGGAACAAGGAATATAGCTGGGCCTGTCCATTCTCATGTGAGTGGTTTGCTTAGTCCTGTTAAGCCCTTACACTAGAGCCCAGTAAATATTTAGTGATTACATGTATGTCAGAGCTATTTTCAAGGAGATTAGGAGCACCTCTGTGCTTTGAGGGGGGGAAATGTAGGTCTGAATCTTCCACAGAGTTGCCCAAAGAGGCTGTAAGACCTCATTCCTTGAGACACTCAAAATTTAATGGGGCAACACCCTAAGGAAGCTGACTTATCTTTGATATTAGCCCTGCTCTGAGGAGGAGGAGGTTGGGCTAAGCAAAAGCATAAATTATGCTATGATTTTGTAATTTCATAATAATTTGATAAATCTCATAAACACCTATGAGGTGTTTGTTTGCTGCTTTTTGGAAAACTCCTCCATAGGAACTAAAATCCTCACAGCCTTCATGTTTGCAGACTATAAATCTAATTCAAGTCTGGATGCAATTCTGCTATTCCTGGGACCAAGTACCAAAGTTCTTTTGTGCATCCCAAATGCTTGAACATGTGACTTTTAGATGAGAAAACAACACTGATGTCCTTTCCCACTATTTTAGGGGAAAGGCTTGTATGATTAAAAGGATATCCTGTAGCACATGTGCATATTTTCAAAATTAAACAGATTTACAAAAAAAAAGAAGAGTTAGGACATCCAGAAAAAATAAAGCCCTGGGGCAAAGTAATCCATTATGAAATCCTTCAGTAAAAGTATTCCTTTGAAGTTAATTTTTATGGAAAAGTTGGTTAAAGTTGCATGTTCTTCTGTAGAGGTAGGATATGATTTTATGTTAGTTACTAAACAGGTCATTAATATTCAGTGCCAAAGTCATTATTTTTGCAGAAAGTAACATAATTACATGCTGTCCAGAGAGGAAAAGTGAGTATGTAGTGCACATGACGAGAAATAGCATCATAGAAATGTGCGTTTATCAAGATGTCAGGTGTTCCTCAGTGCTGAGAATCTGTCATCCTGAGAATTTTCTTTTCTAGTGCATTTTAATGAGCACTGCTGAAGCTGTGAATGGTCTGTCAGCACTTTTATTAGGCATCTTATTATTAGGGAGTTTATAGCTTGGCTGTAAAACCTTGCTGTAGGCTAAAACTAGTTAAATAATACTTTCAGAGCAATGTTTTGTGCCAAATTTACTTCGGATGGCTTTAGGCATTTTTTCATGTTCGTATCAGAAGGCAATATTCAAGTTCTGATTGAAATCTTTTGAAGTAGGGCAAGGCAAAATACAAATCGCCTAGACCTGCAGCTTCACTCTTAGTAGACAGTAAGGTGGTATAGTACTGTAGAATGTATGTTTCATGTATTAACAATATACAGTAGCTGTAGCGGTGGGACTCAGTGTTTCTGTGTGGAAGATAAAGTCCTTATCGAAACAGAATCCTGTTTTGCCTGAGTAGGCTCTTCAGAACTGGAGTTACCCTGAGGCTGGCTGTGAAAACTGTAAATAACTAACTTTGACAGAACAGATGACATTCTTTAAAATGAAAAGTATTAATTTAAAATGCAGCTGAAAAATCATGTTACTGTTTATGTGTTGTACCCAGTGAATAGCTCAGCTGAGCAGTGAACTTGCAGGGCTCCCTGTTTTACCTTTGTTCATTGAACAAATACTCTTGTTTTGTACCTCAGCAATCACAGTTTGCTACAGCCATTCTACAAAGTCATACTCTTCAGGAGGAGCTGACAAAAAACAGAACCTCTTTATTGTCACTTCGAGACCTTGGACATGGAAGTGTATTACTCTTTAACTTTATGAAGATTGTTGACAGGGAAGTTGCATAAACCTGTAGCTAAAGAATCTAAGCTTTAAAAAAATAATTTAAAAAAAAAAAAGGAATGAAGTATAATAAGTTCTGTGAAAACCTACTGAGTGCCTGGTTTATTTCAGTGCATCATGAAGGGGGCAAATTGCCACAATGGAGTACAGGTTGCTTCAGTAATTCTTACGAAGTCTTTCATCAGCTGCCAGTCACAGGCAAATTCCTGAGGGTAAAAAATTTTGCTGTGTTCTTGTCAGTAGTGCATTGTCTGGAGAAACTTTTCTGAGCTGATTAACAACACCAACCTTAAAAAGCATGCTGAGGAAATCTCTGTTTGTTTGGATAAAAAAGCTTTCTCATGTAGCACCTTCACTCTGACCACAAGTTCCAGACTGTGTAGTCCGTTGGATGTTAACGGACACAGCTGTGTAGCAAGTCGAAGATAAATGTGGACAGATTTTTATGAAGTCAGTGTTTTTTGTTTTCATAAGATTTGGTCCCTTAATGCATGGAATTCAAGGAAGAATGTCAGAGCCAATGGAGTTCCTCCTTTGTAGCTCTCTTTCATTTGCCTTTCTCCTTCATTGCCACAGCTGTGTACCAGCTAAGGCAGCTGATAGGTACCAATTCTAATGCAAACCAGATACATGAGTCACCTTGCAAATAGTTTCAGGCAGCTTCTGTGGGAGTCCAACTTCTGTGGAACACAAATTATATAAAAATCCAACTAATGCAATTTTCTACCAAAAGCTAATTCTTAAGTTTTTACAGGTTTGATAATTGTTTTTTAAATCAGCGGTGAGTGAATATTTATGGTGGAACCCAATCACCTCTGAACTCAGTGAAGAATTTAACTCTGAAAATGTGGATGTGATTAACTGCATCAAGCTATTAATCTTTTAAGTGTTACAGCTGTGCTAAATGTTGGACAATGTAAGAGTATCTTCAATTCTTCCACTCCGTTATAGTGGAGAATACTCCTTGTGGTGGCATTCAGTTTGAGCCACAGGTTATTGCTGTTGTTGAGTTTTCAGCAGACTAGGGGGTAAAGTGGAATAGATAAAGGGTTTTGAAAGATTTAGTCCTCTTTCTTCTCTGCAAAAATCAGAAAGATGATGGCTAGACCTTGAGAATTCCTGGGAAGTAAAACACCTGTCACTTACATTTCAAAATATACCTTTCCCCCTGTCCTGTGAAAGAAACTTGTTTATCAAACATCCAAGGCACCTGCACTTGCCTTCATGTCTGTGCTTCAGGGTACTCATGCACTGAAAATCTAATATGTGGTAGCTGAATTGCATGACTTGCAGGAGTTTCATCTACAAGATGAAGAGTTTTTACACTACATTGGTATGTGGAAACAGGATTTTTTTTTTTTTTGTCCTGCAGATTTTATTTTTTTTTCAGTACATTTTTCATGCAGGGCTATTTCTAAAGAGGAAGCAGTGCTGAAATTTGTTTTGTTGGCTATCTTTGCAGAATTGCCATGCATAAAGTGAGCTGCTTCTTTTTTTCTGTACATATTTATGGTTTCAATTAAATATCTAACAAAACAAATATGAAGATAGTGGAGACAAAGATAGACTCCACAGACTTCAGGGACAGGCAACTAGAGATAAAAGACACTTGTGTCTCAGGATGCAATTTACTCTGCAGTGTTAACCGAGGCTTTTATAAAGTTTAAACCTTGAATAAGCACTGCATTTCTCAATAACTGCTGAAGTTCTAAAATGTTTTGGCCTGGTTTTCTTACTGAAGTGATCTCTGTAGTGTTTATAAGACAAGATTTTGCCTGAGCTGTTCTGCTAAGTGATGCTGATCTAATAAGAGTATCTTTCTAAACTAGAACACTGGGTACCTCTAATTCTTCTAAGAAACCTGCACGCGTGGCAGTGTGTGCTGCAGCTTTGTGGAAGCTGATTGTCTCCCCAGCTACTGATTAAACAGAGTATATAAAGTCAAGGTTTCTCTCAGAAGAGCCACTAATTTATCTCTTTTTCTCTACTTGGAAAACAGTTTTTCAAACTTGAAGAAATACTGTAGGGTTTTTTGTTAACACTTTTCTGTCTTTGAAGGAAACTGGTCAACAGTTTTGAAAGCATAGGGGCTGGAAGAGGGAGGCTGCCATAGGGGGTCATCATATTATCTTTGCTTCCTTAGGCAATCAGCCTAAAAACGGGCAGGCAGATCTATACTAATGCTGAGTTTGATTATATATTTCAAAACCCAACTTTATGTGGAAGTGCTTGATGAATTTTTAAACAGTCTCAAGGAAATTCAGGAAAAGCATGTGTACCATCAGTTTCTTTAAAAAAGTAGTTCTTAATTACTGCCTGGTACTTTTTCTTCAATTAATTGTTTTACTGGTTGTACTGTAAATCAAAATGCTAACTTTTCATACTTACATACTTCCTTGTTTCAGATATGGTGACCAAATATAAGAAAATTAAAGTAGATGTTTAAAGAATATTTATATTCACAGAATAGGTATATATCCATATACATATTCTTAAAAGCTTTAGTCTTGATGTTAAAGTAACTGAGATAAAATAAATTTTGCTGTTGTTTTAAATTAATGAGGCATAGGCTGAATAGCTTATTTATGTCATTGCAGATCCTTACCATGTCTCTCACTTTTATGAATGTGCAGGAACAAATTCTGTGCCTGAGAGAAATTCTTATGGTGGGTTGATATAAGGAGAAAGGTAAAAATTACATTCAGTTCAGTATATACCCCAGTGGCTGCTAGGGACAGTTAGTCAAAGGAAATCTGAAAGAAAATTGATGAGAATACTGAGACAAAAACAAGGTGCCAAAGAGATGTTTTAAGTAAGTGCTGGTTAGACTGTGAGGGTAAAGAAGAGACAGTGGTCGATGACCAAAACACAAGTTTTCCTACTTTCAGATTATGACAGTTCTGCTAGTATCTGTGTTGCCTATTTGAAAGGGTATAGGATTCGTTTGTAGTTCCAAACTTGTGGTATTCTTTATTGTTAGCTTATGTTTAACCTTTAATACTTGTAGTTATACAGGTATACACTTTGATAGTGTTCTGAAATATGTCTGGTTTGCCAAAGTATTGTTAAATAAGCCCTCTAAACAGTGATGATTAGGCTATTCCTCTTTTTATAGTTCAAAAGCAGTTACAGATGCAGATTTCAGTAATCAAGTACATTAAGCCAATTAATCTGGGAGATTGTACAACACACTGAATAGCAGGGATTAAGAGGCATTTACTGTCAGGTATCTACAACAGCCAAAAAAATGGAGCAAGATATGCCTAGGTGATATCAATTGCCTTTTGAAGTATATTTCTGTTACATTCCAGTTTCCCCTTAATCTAGGCTCTTTAATAAAGATGGTACCTAACAGCTGGAACTGTTCTTATATTTTCATTATGAATAAGGATGTCCTGAAAGAATAATTGAATTCTCCAAAGTGAAGAATAGTGATGATTCTTTGAGTCTTTTTACTGGTCTTATGGCTTGGAATCTCTGCTTGTCCCTTCAATCTTTTAATCAAGAATTTTTGAATTTATTTTAAGTAGTTCTGTACCACTTTCTTGTAAATCCCTTCTTCCTTAGGTCTTTAACACAATTGCAACTGGCATTTTATCCTTGGTCTAGTCTTTTACTTGTGTTTACTTTGAGTGAGATGGCGTTATAGTACTTAGCTGCATTCTCTTTGTTTCAAATTCCTCCTATTCTTTCAGTTTCCCGGACAGTGTTCAAAGAATATCCTGTGGTTGGTAAAGGGTTTTCTAAGCTTAGCTGTGAGGTATTGCTCTTAGAGGAAAAAAGAAAACTTTCCAAAAAGTGCTAAATGCTAAAAATGAATGCAAAATATATCTTAAACTTTTCCTAAATGGTTAAGTGGACTCTTGTAGGTGATGCAATAAAACAATGCAGTACTGTGAAGGGAGAGTGCAGTACGTGACCATCCAGTGTAATCACAAGGCAGAAGATCATCAATAGAAAAGAAATTTGGCCTCAAGCTGCAGGTTTACATTCAGGTGTACACTTGACTGAGATTTGGTGACAATAAGGCAGTCCTTGGTTCAATTTTGCTTTTAAGACACAAAATTTCATAAGTTTTTCTTTCTAATGGTCAAATAGAAATAACCACATGCTGATATTTGTTGTTCCTGAGTGGAAGGATTATCTTTGTTTCAGCAGAGGCAAGCATGTTGAGAAAAAACAGCAAACGTCAAATAATTGGATTTATGATAGAGTTAACTTGTCCATTTCTGCTGCTTTGTGAATGCCCATACCTTGAGATGGTCTAATTCACTGGTTACATCAACCTCGCATCTCCCTGAGCTACTCTTTGTTTTAGAGAGAAAGGGGAATGGTGCGATAATACAATCCATCTCTGTGGCATCACAGGCTTCATATTTCAGGAACTATCTATGTAATACAAACAGCGCTAACCTTAATAAATAGGTATTGAGCCATTTCACTGCACAACAACAGACCTTTATTTTGACTTCTTTTTTTTACTGGTTCACAAATAGGATGTTCTCAGGTTCGTACATACTGGATGAAATTTGGGAATGTAAAAGTCTCTTAAACTACATTAGATACATGACTTTAAATAATTTTAATTTTTAAAGACTTTAATTTTAACAGCTGACAAATAGCTTTACAATTTACAAGAAGAAAACATCACACTATGAGGAAACATTAAAGGGTTTAATTTTTATGTTAAAATAAGTCAAATTATCATTCTTTTAAATTGCAGCGAGCACTTTACAGAAAACTAATTTGTCAAAATAGTGAAAAATATGCACGTCAAGGGATGTATTTTAAATATCAGTATAGCAAGTATGTGTGTATACCATCACTGCATCTATTCTCTTTAGCCGTATGTTTTTATGTCCCCATTCTGTCAGTCTGCAGTTTTAAACAAACAGTTCCAAATGTCACTGATATTTTTGCTTAAAAGACAGAATCTGTAACCCTTCAGAGATTATATTAATAGCTGCAGCAGTTTGCTGTACACAGTATTTCAGTGTCTTCCTTATACAGATATTGTAGGAGCACTAAATCTGTTAATCCTTAGCCTTTCCTTCCTTACTAAAAGACATTGTTAAATTAAATGATGCATTATTAATAAGCATTGTTTAAAATGGAATCTAGCAAAGAAAAAGCTATATATAATCAATTGCAAAAACCCCCCCTACGCTTAATTTCTCTGTCAACCTGCTCTAGTACTACAGTTCTTCCCTGTTTATTGTTCACATGATTGATTATTCTAGCTTGATTTTTCACTATCTGTTTGGTTATTCCTTTGTCTCTGTATGCTTATGCAAACACACATCCTGCACTGTTGCAGTAGAAAGGCAGTATAAGGCTTTTAGTTTTATTTCGCATTACTATTCTAAATACCTGACTAGCTAGGTTTCTTAGTTTTCCCCTGGCTTGGGACAAAAAGAAGGGAGCTTTTGCTTTTGCTTCTCTGTTGAAGCACCAACTCATGAAGTATCCAAGGTTGTGTATCAATACCATCCCAGACCAGCATTATGCCTGAGGTCACATTTAACCCAAGGTACATCCACTGTGTCTTATAGCCATTAACATACCCATTTCTTCCCTCTGATTTCAGTAGAGAGGGATTTCAACATATGCATAGAGCAAATTCTTCTACCTCCATGTGAAAATGCTCTGATTCTTACTGATTTTATTAATGTTCCTGAGTGGAGACGGTGGCTATAATGACTGGATGTGTTCCTTAGCTATATTTTTAAGTTAGGCTGTCCCAATTTCTGAGATGAAAAACTTCAACTGTAAGCTAAATGCAGTTTTAAAGCATCAAAGACCAAACAAAAGAGGTCACCATTAACTATTAAAATAAGTAAACACACTGATAACTTTGTGGAGATACAGAGGAAAGGCATTTTAAAAATAATCTTAAAAAGAAAAAAATTAAAACATTGTTTCTAAGGCTTTTGTTCTTTTTTGGAAAGAACACAACATGTGCTCGGACAGCTTTCAGATAGCTGTCCATGTGTGCGGATGCTTTGAAAAGATACCAAAGAAAACGTCACATAGCTAAAATAAGATAAAAAGGATTTTCTTTTTAATATTGAAATTTTCAGTGGAAATCTAAGATGTATTGCTATACTCCTTGGCTCTTTAGTATATAGTTCTGAATCCACTTTATACAGATTATCTTTCAGAAACATTCATAAGTAGATCAGCACTTAGTGATAAAATTGATGATGCAGTGATTCAGCCTTATCTTTAGAGCTGGAGCTAATTGATAATATGAGTGTGTGTGTACAGCGGTGGGCCAACAATGCCAGCATTTAAAGTACAAGATGTAGAGCTGCAGAGGGTCTGTCACTCTGCATTTGCCCTCATGTGCAGTGCTCCACTGCTGGTGCTCCAGGGATGGGTGGGTGCGCGCCTTGTCTGCTGTGCTCCAGTCTGAAAAACGGGAGTAGATTTGCTGGTGAGAGCAGCTCAATATTGTGGGATATTTGAAGGCACTCTGAATCAACTGTTACATCCTGGGCACTGGCTTAGTTGATTGTCTGGTGATGAGTCTTGTTTGAAGTCATTACATTTCAAAATAGGTAACTAAACTCCATTTTGGGGGGGAAGCTGTAAGGAATCTGTCTCTATACTAATGCTTATATTTTAAATTAGCTAACTTACTAGTGTTCAGGATAATACATTTCTGCCTCCTGATTTCTAAAGGAGTCTTCATATGCTTGTGTAATGTCTGGCAATAGTTGCAGATATTACTCATAGGTAAACACAGAGGAGCAGATTACTGTGTTTGTATTAGGCTCTAGTTTGGAAATTTTTCTTCTTTCCATCACATCACAGACTCTGGAGCTGAACAGGAATTTTCTGTTTTGATGGGACAATGTTGATTCATTTCAAAGAACAACAACAAAAAAGTTTGGCATAACTGCAGCCATTCATTCCTGTAAGGCAGAATTTTAGATCAAAATAAGAGAAGGTATCATACTATATTCCCTTTCCCCACAAAACTTACAGTAGGCTAGGGGCTAATATGGTTCACTAAGATTTGGATATTCCAGTACAAGAGCCTACTGCTTCCTATTCTAAGCATGATTTTAAGCTTTTAAACCTCAGTTTTCTGAGTACTCTAAACAAAATTATTTCAGCTTTGAGAATGTGGGTGGTCATTCTCTTAAAAGCTTTTGGCTAAAAACCTTAAAAATATCAACTTGGCTTTAATGTAACATCTCAGATGTTTGCATAAGGCAAGAAAACTATTTCCTTTTCTGTCTCATCCTGAGTGTTTCTGTATTATATCTAGCAGCATTTTGCTTTTATTGTCCAGCTGTGTGAATTTGTTGTTTAAAAGAAGAAACCTTGTATCCAGTAATTTGACATTGAACTTTTAAAAAGTAAACATGATCATTGTAGCTCAAATCTCTTCTATCACTGTCAATCAGTTCCTTTGATTAAATGACAAATTATTTTCTTTTGTACTAAGTAATATCTAGTACTTCTGGTTTTTACTTCCATATTTTCTTTTGGAATCTCTTGATGCAATGATTAAAGACTTATTTTTTCTTGTTGCCTTCTTTGAGTTTTATTCCTGTACTGATTTTTGATCAGGAGTATGCTTTTGAATTTCCGTGTTATCTCCATTTTACTGAGCTTTGGTTCACAATATGAAGCAATCTCAGAGTGCTTGACCTGGATTGCGTTTGGGTGAAACTGACTGGAAAATAGATTCTAGGAGCAATTCTAATGCACTCCAACCAGCTGCTGGGTGTTCAGCTCCTAGGACCAGACGTCAGCTTGTCCAAAGTACAAGTCTCAAAATATGTGTAAAGTGGACATTGGTTCCTCTTTGCTCTACAGTTCTGCTCCAGTTTTATTTTACGATTTACCAGTTAAGCTATAGCTGTAGACAGACACTGGGTATGTTGCATCCTCTTATGTTTTCTTACTTTCTGGAAGCTAATCTGTCCTTTAATGACCTTTTTTGCCTTTTCAGTAGCTGTGCTATGCAGGCAGTAGGTCATTTACAGTACAATCTGTCAATGATTAACACTGGCTAGAATAATAGTGGATTTTATATGCATTTTTCTGTACATAGTATAAAATGCATAAGCAATTAAAAGACATCTTGAGGAGCAACTCAATTTAAAATTCCATAAAACAACCTAGAAAACCACAGATTCCAGCACCGCTTTTTTACTTTAAGATGATGCTGAGACATCAGGTTCATGAGAATGTTCTCCACTTCATTAATTTTCTTGATACTTTCAGTAAATTGTTTCTCTCTCCTAAATTCTGATTTAGGTTTATATTATTTAATTCTTAAAATTCATTATTCCTGATTCATCCCCTCAGGGAAATGTATTATAAACATGCTCTAAAGAATAATGAGTGCCACACACCCAAGCATCATCCAAAGCCCACTGAAGCCAGAGCGGGAATTTACTTTCAAGTTTAAGGAGTATTGGACCATATTGCATTTATTTACCACATTTTAAATTTATTGTTCACAGATATTGCTTGTTACAATCCTCAAGTATCCATGCTTACCACCCAGAAGCCTATGACATATTACATTGCTTTTATTCCATAGAAATGCATTTTATAGTGAGGTGGCTCAGAATTCCCATTTTCAGTCTAAAAACACTGAAATAATTTGTGAAAATGATTTTGCCTTAAATATTCTGTACTCGGATGAGTACTGTTTATTATCTACATCAGCGACATAGACAGTGGGATCAAGTGTACCCTCGGCAAGTTTGCAGATGACACCAAGCTGAGTGGTGCAGCTGACATGCCTGAGGGATGGGATGCCATCCAGAGGGACCTGGACAACCTTGGGTAGTGGGCCCATGTAAACCTCATGAGGTTCAACAAGGTCAAGTGCAGGGTCCTGCATCTGGGTCAGGGCAACCCCCAGTATCAATACAGTCTGGGGGATGAAGGGATTGAGAGCAGTCTTGCTGAGAAGGACTTGGGAGTACTGGAGGATGAAAAACTGGACATGAGCCAGCAGTGCACTTGCAGACCAGAAGGCCAACCATATCCTGGAATGCATCAAACAAAGTGTGGCCAGTAGGTCACAGGAAGTGATTCTGACCCTCTGCTCCGGTGAGATCCCACCAGGAGTACTGCATCCATCTCTGGGGCCCTCAGTACAAGAAAGACATGGACCTTGTGTTTGTTTCATTAATGGAAGCACAGTATTTGTAACAATCAATACAAAAAAGGAAATTCTTAATACATTAAAGCACAAAGTTTTTGTTAGTGGAAAGAAGTAATTTCGAAAGTAATGGAACCAGTCTACTTACAACTAATCCAAGACATCATCATTCATAAAGTTCTGCCCATATGTATGCTTACAAATCTCATGTTCTCATGGCAATGAGCTACATGGCAATATGTCTTCGATGTTTACAGTGCTGCTTCTTAAGCCTTTGTTATGTTTATGGGTGTTTCATATTAAAATCTATTATAAAAATCTATATAAGAAATTACATAGGTTTTGGTTAAATTTCTGGTTCTTTTTCTATGTGAAACTGTCAAATCTTTGAGAATTGAAGGTTTAATATATGAGCAAAAAAAGCCAATGTAACTTAAGTGTTAGTGACCTTTGTTTTCAGGTCAGCCACTGTTTCCTTCTGCCTTTGAATTCAGTGGAACAGAAGTGAGAAACAACCTCAGACTATATTAATTTCTGGCTTCATAGTTCAATCCTAATCCTCTTTGGCCATTCCAGGTAACTGCCACCTTCTGCCATTTTACTTTCAGAAATGGTTCTAGAATGTCTGTAAGAAGCTGCTTAGTTTTTCTTTTTTTAGGATTTAACTGGGACCCTTTCTAAGTTGAATGCACATGCTTGAAAACATAAGATATTTGCTTACTGCTATGCAAATGTTGTGGATGACACTGACAGAAGTTGGCTTATTTATTAGTGTATCAAAACCACTGACCTTTGAACACATAAAATACTGTCCTAGTTCTTTTAACTGTCAGTTTTCAAATTTCAAAAGCCCTATTCAAGTTGGTGTCTGCTTTCACTCTCATTGATTTCACGGAATCATGGAATTGTCAGAGTTGGAAGGGACCTCTAGAGATCATCTAGTCGAACTCCCCTGCTAAAGCAGGATTGCCTAGAGCACATTACTCAGGACTGCATCAAGGCGGGTATTGAAAATCTCCAGAGAAGGGGACTCCACAACCTCCCTGGGCAGCCTGTTCCAGTTAGAATCACTTGTAAACCTAACATTTCTTAAACATTTGTTTTTATCAATAGTTTATCTGCATCTGAGAAGACTCTTTACTGGATCTCCTTCATGTCCATTTGGTTTTATAAGAAATCCTCTCAAGATCTCATAAAATCTCCTGTGATATTTTCTTATTCATTTCCATGTGTCTGTTTTACAGCTAATTCCCTCAAGCTTCCTCATTTCAAAAAAAAAAAAAAAAATCATATGGGTGAGTATACGAAGTACACAGGTGATGCATCAAATCAAAACCCCTAAATTACTTTTATTCTAAGATACAAAAGAAATGGTGATGCTAAAATGTATTTTTTTGATGGGAAAGAAGGACATGTTTTCCTCTGTAGATGACTGAAAAGGCTAGAAGGTTAAGTGGACTTGCTGAAGGAGAATAAAACCCTGTCCATGGGGTGGGTGCTGACTTTTCAACAAGATTTCAGAAACGTTTTTCTGAAAATACAAAACCCTTCTGTTCTCCTTCCTGAAACATTATTTTCAAGTGACATGTTTTCACTTTAGTGTACAGAAAATTATGTACGAAAAGAGAAGAAATGGCTTCTTGCTTACTATGCATTGTATTCAGGTTTGAAGTGTCAGGAAAGCTGTAAAGCTCACTTTTGTCATTATTTTTCTTTTGCTCTAGGGGTAAAGTTCAAGGAGTGTAGCAACTTGACAGCTAAGGCCGTAATACCCAAACCAGTAGAGAGATGAGTTGAGAGAGGATTCTTCAGGAGGAAGAATAATTTTACTGTTTGAAATCCTTGAACTCAGCTCCTAATTGGTTTCAACACATACCATTTTTCAGAAGGATTATATTTGCTCAAGATCTAGTATCCCATTTCTTCATTTAGTATGTAACAACGCACATTTGATAACTCCTAATAAGAGGTGGAACTGAAGCAAAGAAACGATAAAAATCATATGTAAGGACATTGCCTGTACAATGGTACATGGAAACAATCCATGCCTTTCCAGTCTTGTGTTGTTCAGAAGTTGACTAATGTTTTATTTGGACTTGAGCTCAAACTGTGGAATGCTTTGATAAGTGTGTGCTTTTGACATTGATTTCTAGTGACTTTCTAGTGTTTTTCTGCAGTTGAATGTGAATTAGAATAGCAACAGGAAGGAAATTGCCTCTATTTTCCAGTCTTCTCTCAAGTCTTTGTTTGTAATGATTGCTGTAGATTTCAAGAATACGTGGTCAGAACTTTTATTAATCAGCAGTCTTTAAAGGACTTATAGTCAGAGATCAATTACTCAGAAGTAAAGTACAAAAACAATGCAGTGCCCTAATGACTTTTCCTGACTCATGAATAATCTAATTAAATCTTCTATATTGGCTCTTAATGTTACATAAAAAGACCTCATTCAAATGGGTTTTTTGGGGTTTTGGTTGGTTTTTTGTTTCTTAATTTAAAGGAAAACTATACAGCCACATGGCACTCCAACATTTTTTCAAATTACATCCTCTGATATATAGAAGTTGTGGAATAAACAATTAAATCTTAGCAAAAAGTTCTGTAGGATTACAATTGACTAAGGTACATATAGAAAATTTAGAAATGTAGAAATACAGATTTGCTATTGTCTGATATTTCTAGCAGCTTGTCTGGAAATGAGATCTAGCTTTATTGTTTTCAAAAGGTCTGTCAAAATTTCAATTTTATGTAGAAATTTTGTGCTTTTTTCTGGTGTTTTTTGGGAAAAAATTCTTACTGCAAAAGTGTAATTTATTTTAAAATATTCTTTATCATCAAAGCCTTTTTTTGCTGGATACTAAAATGTACCAGGGAAAGCACACATGCATTTTTAGGGAGTAATTAGTCATACAAACAATAACAGGACCTGTCTCACCTTTGTTCTCTTACTCCCTCCCTTCAATAGATATCTGCTCCCTCATCTCCATTTTGGCTGACTGAAAAGCTGTCCTGTTCAACCCTGCCATCAATGAGCTCTCTCTCACTAGACATTATCCTCATATCTTTCATTTTAAACATTTTTCTCTCTTTTTTTTTTTTTTTTTTTCTTTCTTATGTTTCTTCTTGTCTTTTCCTTGGACATTGCTTTTATGAATAAGTGACTTTACTTTTTTACATTTTTTCTTGGTGACTGTTGGAAATTGTTGTCTATCATCAGGTAACATCAGACCTTAAATATTTAAAACACAGAAAACACTTTGGGTGTAATTATTGTGAAATATTAATTAAAAGTAGATCTACAGATTGCCCATATTACCACTCTGTAAAGAATTAAAAAGTTGCTCTTTCCTTATGTGAGGAACAGCAAGACAAACTCAGTATATTACCCACTTCAAAGGCAAATGATAGAAAATAATAATTATTCAGCTCTGCTTAAAATATACCAAAAAATACTGCGAAGCTGTGTACCAGGTTAATCTGTGTCAAGGGATGTCAACTGAAAGACATCATCTTACAGGAGGTCTTGCAGCTCTTCTGTTTGAAATTTATAGATCCTGTGGAGGTATTTTGGAGGTTGGAATGAGGGAAGAAGCAGACATAAAAATAAAACATTTTTAGCAGTTCCCAGTATATTGCTCTAGTCACTATTTGCTTTATTTATGAGCCTATCAGACCCAAATGCATACTCACTCTTACCTGTGACAAACTGGCAAGTGGGACATAAAAATGAAAGATTTTTTCCCTTAGCTGGTGGCTAAGGAATCATTGATCTTCTCTAAACTAACATTAATCTTTGAAAGGCAGTGAGAGGCTTGTAGGTCATTCATGCAGGTTGAAGGCAGTAAATTGGAAAACAAAAAAAGATCCTTTTGTCCATATTCCCTATTGTTGGGAATATTTTAGAATACTGTGGTTGCCCATTGATTATAACTTCTGTTTCATTAAAATTTCATACTTGGAGCGTAACTATACACTCTAAAATAATTAGCTTAGGCAATATTCTGCAACATAATTGATTAGAAAACTAGACTTCTTTTGCTGCCTGTATCATTAATAGAAACACTCTGGTGATGAACTTTTAGAAAATCCTCTGAAATATTCAATACAAAATTCTCTAGTGAGAAATTCCAAAGTAGTGACAGACACTATCTTATTTTCTTAGCAGATCAGGTAATTTAAAAGAGAACAAAAGTGCATGAAGGCAATTCTTTTTTAACTTTCTGGAATCAAATTAGTAGGGGTTGGGAGCATGATATGCAGATATTTTGGGGAGTAGGTTGGATGTTTTGGTTGCCATGTCATCTAAATTCCTTCTTCTGTATTTCCCAGTCCTTAGTTCTGCATGAAAATTTTACATAAACTGAGATGGCTGTTTTGTTGTTGTGAAGAAGGATGAGGATTGGTAAAACTGGATTTGGATTCCAGTTAGGACATAGTCTTTGTACCTGGGCCCTTTGTCTAAAAGAGATATTCAGAAGATGTTAATGTTTTAAAGTTTATAAAATGATTCTGGGCATGGTTGATAATTTCATATAACAGTAAATGCAGAGACCTTGATTTTAACACAAACAAAAAAAAAAAAGTAGAACTTGGCAGTGGCAAATGCAAAATTTTTATAAGCTCTTGCTTCTACAGTAAAAACTAAGCCCCCCCCAGATCCATGTCATGGGCACACACTTGTCAGTGTTGCAGATTACTTTGTCTCTGATTAGTAAGAATTTTAGTGAGAAGTCTCTTGTTCCGGTGTAACTTGAGAACAATCTCTAAACTCTCCTGGTTTTCTCTGATGTAGACCAATGTAACATCTTACTGCTATTTATCTGTCGTTATCTGTCCTCTAATACTTGGGATAGCTCATGCCAGTGCATGTAATAAGTGGCTATATACCATATAGCTGTGCTCTTTCATCATTCTGGAAGAACTCATCAGCCATCTCACAGGCTATCGTCACTGTTACAAAAGGTAGAGTGCTCCTGAGTAAACTCTGGACATGCTAGCTGTGTGTCAAAAAGAGTGGAAAATGGCTAAGAGTGAATAAAATGCCTTTTATTGTTCATCTTTGGTCCTGCTTTTCAGCGATATGTCCATTTGATTGTAAATTTACCTACATTACTAAAGTCTTGCTGATCTTATATAAATGCATACTTCTTTTAGTTTTTGAAGTGTTTGAAACTGTCATTGCTGTGAAATGAAAACTGTCATCAACTGTGAAGACTTGGATATCTTTGTATTTTTGAGTATCGCTTAAGAGTGGGATTTGGTTTCCTTTGTATGGTAGGTCATATGTACAAAATGTACATATTAATAGTTTCCATTGTTTGTACATGAACTAAATATTTTGATGCCAGAGGAATTAAATTCTTTCGTCGTCCTAAGTTGAGGGCAATTTTTGAGAGTTGATAGTATTTTCTTTCAATTATGGGGTGTATATAAAGTTCCAAATTTGAACTGTGATTTCTGTAGAGAAAGGAAAATGTGGAGACCACCCTATATGGCTGAAAATACGCTTGGTATTAAAATTTAATGCATCAAGACATTTATAAAAATGTATTTTCACATCTTCTGTTCATGTACTGTTTTACCAAATTAATCCCATCAGACTGCTATTTTCATTTCCCACATATTTACATACACTTTTTCTAAAATAATGTAAAACTGGGTGGAAAAAAATTGCTAAATTATTTTTGAGAGAAACTGAAAGAGAAAGAAAAGGGTGATAAAAGTTATTTTCTTGTGTAAAGTATCAAATTACAATCAAGGAAACTTAAAGTGTTCCCCTCAGATGGAATCTGTAGTTTACACAGCTGCGTGGTTCAAGACTGTATCAGCGGAGAAAGCCATAGTGGGTCTCCATAGAGAAGAAAAATGTCTAGGTGCGATGCAAACTTACTGCTTATTCCTTTTAAATATATCCACATGGCTTACAGATTAAACATCTATCTTTTCTCTAAACATTGGACAAGCCTCCATTCTGATATTTTTCAACAGTCTTTCAGTTTTGATTGGAAATGTCTTGACAACTCACTTTAACTTCTGTTCTGTACTCTGGGAAATGTCTCTGTGCTCTCTGTGTTCAGCGTATGCATCCTCCCAGTGAAACCAAGGGCCTGATAGATTAAACTCGGTGATTGGTATTTTGTCTTCCCTGGTATTACTGTAAACTATATATTACTTTTTTTTTACTTGGCTGTTCACTTAGACATCATCTGGAGTCCTCTATTTTAGTCATTTACCTTCCACAGACTTTATTTTAGGTGATGGAGGTTATAAACAGCTCTTAGAAACACATTTCCATTTGCAAGTGTTTATCTTTTATCATAGGTGTTTTGATGGCAGCTTATCTTTCTGCCACAACTTAGTATATCACCTTCATGAAAATCCCATATTAGCTTTTTCTACAGTGTGTGAGCTACAGCAGTGCTGGAATCTGTGAAAGTGACTGTTTCCTATTCCTTTCTTCAAAACGGAGCAGTGTCCTGACTCGGACTGGCTGTTGTAATGAGTACTGTTCAGGATGGGTTTTTTGTCTTCATCTTTGGCTCTAAATTCTCCATGTCTTTTTATTTCAAGTCACTTTTCTTATAGCATCTTTGATTCTCGGTTGCATTAAAAATGGAACCTCACTCCATATACCTCATTATAGACACATAGATCCCTGTTTCTCCTATATATTTGAATATTTTGCACTCCTAGGACTATCCATTAATTAATAGGCTGTACAACAAGAGCAAAACAGCACCTCATGAAAATACAGAGGTCAGAGAAAAATAATCAATTACATAGACTGTGATGTGAAAGGCTATTCGTGGCATTCTTTTGAAAGGCTAGAGAGACAAAGTTAATTTACTTGAATAATATGTTGCAAGTGTGAAAGAACAGAACCAATCATTAAAATGGATTGTGTTCGTATAGTCATTTTCAGTGTCTGAGATACAGTGGCAGGCAAAGCTTTACAAACTTATTTGTCACTGTGCAGAGACACAAACATATACGACAAAGAGCAAGCAATATCAGTGAGTGATCTTCGCCTTGAGGCAAAGAAGAGCACCTGCACCTCCATCACTGTGCACTGTTGACTTCTGGTGGGGTAACACAATGCCAGGTGCTCAGAAAGAGCCCTGGGAATGGTTTTCTTCTCAGAAATAAAATGCTCCGTTCAGTTTCATAGCCTGCAGTGAATATCCTAAAAGCACTGCCTGAAGAAGAGGAAGGTGTGCAACTCTGAGATGCTAATTAAGTGTTGGGTCAGGGTTAGTTTGAGGTATATAAATAACTGGTGAAAGAATTAATACATAGGTATTGGAGAGGAACTTCAGCATATTAAATGATAATGCAGTTTAGCAAATTTCTGTACTCAAAAGCAAGTGTGATCTGTGGGAGGGTTTTTTTTACCACCATTTTTATACCCTGGCGAAGGGGGCAGAGATGGGGGGAAATCAATGCTTGTATTAAAATAGATCTACAATCTCCTAATAAAATCCTGGTCCCTTTGGGTCAGTGTTGTGGTTTCGGCCGAATTTACCAAAACCGGACCGACAGATGGCCCTTCCTCCCCCCCAAAAAGAGGAGAGAGGAGGAGAAAGAGATAAGGAGATTCAGAAGTTTAGAATGAACTAAACTACTTTAATGAAGAATTAATATTAAAATAAAAACAAAGAAGAAAATAATGAAATAGATACAATATATACAAAACCGTATCAAGCTCCCAGGATGACAGTCACATCACCGGCGGGCACTGGGGAAGTCCCAGACTGGACTCAGTGACAAATGGGAACTGGATTCCAGCTCTGGAGTCAGGAACACACGGATCGGGATCAAAGGCAGATGAACAGACAGAGTCCTCTCTGGACGTCGGCCATCGCAGGAAGGGGGTTGACCCTTTGATCCCTCAGCCTTTATACTGAGCATGGGGCAGATGGGATGGAATACCCCAGTTGGTCAGGTTTGGGTCACCTGTCCTGTCCACTCCTCCCCACTGATGCGACCCCTCTACGTTTTTTCCGTTTCCGACCCTCTAAGGGGGCAAATAACAAAATTGGCTGACCTTGGTTGTTATGGCAATAAGTATAAGCAAGGGCCTCCCTGCATACCATTCCTTGGTATGGGGCACAAACATTGGTCTTATCATTCTGAGAACGAGCAGTTTTCTCCACAATATGCCGTTAATTTCAGAGAGTTAGAGGAGGCCTAGCTAGGATGTAAAGTTACAGAACAGAAAATTGGTTCGGTTTTACTTCAAACCGGGACAGTCAGATATTCTCTGCACATAATTGACAGCATTTTAATGCCTAAACAGACAGAAAGAGTCTGGAGAAGAGGGGGAACAAATGTCAAATGACCTTAGGTTATGCATTAGGTAGTGACAAAACCAAGAATAATCCCAACATTTCTTAACTACCAACTGAGTGCTCTTGATGTATAGACGTGTGGAAAAAGCTCAGGATGTGTATATCAAACAAACCTGTGTCAGAGGTACTTACCAATGACAGTTGTGAATTGAACATATATAATATGATGATCCTCTCATAAAGTTAGCTTTTGGTTTGAGTACTTCTTGTGCACTGCCTTCTACCTTTTGATGAATAAATAAAAGGTAGAAAATGTTATACTAGAATTAGAGAATGCTTAGTGTTTGGCAGTGTAAATACTCTGATATTGTTCTGTTAGATATATAATTGTGTAAACCACATAACATAATTAGAGTGAATTTTCATGTCACGTCATTTTAATTCTGTCTTTCTGGACTGTAGCTGGAATTCTAGTTAAGTATAGCTGGTTATTTTGAAACATTAATTATTTTGCCTATTATGGAATACTGAAAATCAAGATTTTCAAGAGGGGAAAAAAAAACATATTAATTGATGAGTTGTAAAACTTTTCCAGATCCACTTGTGTGTCTTGGATGTTTCTGAAACAAAGTTGTAACAATGAGAGAAATATTTGAGATTATATATGTTGGAATTTATTGGTTGCATAGCAATGAGATTCAGAGAAGACAGAGCAGACCCCTAAGGTGACTTAGGGTGAGTCTGGAAGATGAAACGGTTTCAGCTGCCTTGCTGTGCAATAGCTCTGTTTTTGTCATAGATGAGTTGCTAAAGCAACCTTCAGCTTATTGATGATTTTTAAAAGGTCCAGGTCATTAGAGCTCAGCCGGTAGTCCCACTGTGTTTTGCATCAGGGGCATTTGGTTGCTTTTTAAAAAGAAAGTGTTTCTAAGGTAGATTTTAAGGTAGCATGTTTTTTAAAATGGTAATTTTCCATGCATGTTAGTCACAAATTGATACAAACATAGATCAGGTTTCAGCCTAAACAAAACATGAAAGATTCTTTTACTAAGACTTTAAAAGAAACATACTCTTTAAAAATCACAGAAAGACATTCCTTTATAGATTGTAGTCATTTAAAAGAAAACGGGAGCTTGTTATTAACTATTTCTTTGTAGCATTCTATGGTACTTCTAATTGCAAAATCTTGTGTCAAATAGTTCCAAGAAATTCATGTAATGAACTTACCCTAGTTTGTCTTGGCTTTCTGCAATATTTGTGTAGGAGATTTAGTCAGTAATCAAATCCAGCTCTTCTCAGTTTCAGAGAAAATAAAGATTTCTCTTCCAAACAAAGCTAATGGTTTTGAGATATTCTTTTGATAGCTGTAATGACATCTAATCATGGGCCAGGCATTGTGTTATGTGCTGTACAGAGAGAACAGTCTTTATTCCTAAAGACAGAGAAACTGAGAACAGGTGGAAGAGAAATCCCAGTAAGTAGGACTAATACCACTGGGTAAGTAGAAGAGGAGAGCATATGAGACATTTTTCTGCATGCTATATAGTGGAAGAAAAAATGTGGGAGAAGGAAGGGGACATAAGCTGAGTGTAAGTGAGGGGAACAATTAATACATTGAGTTAGTTCATGTCTGGAAGAAACATGCAAGATCCTTTGTAGGGTGATAAGTGGGGGGTGCATTTGTAGAGGCAGTTTTGAAAGAGAGCTTGTGGCTGTGGGAGTCAGTTTAAATTCAGAGAAGTATAGCTGCTCAGCCAGAAATACAACAGAAAGAAAGAAAAGAGCAAATGTGTAAAGGGTGAAGCCAGCTGGACAGAAGGAATTGGGTCAAAGATGCTTTGCAATGTAACAGCAAAAGCATCTGTCCTGATTTGAGGTCCAAACCATGACAGCATCGGATATGGGGGAGAGGGACATTCAGTGGCTGACAGTTAAGAGAGTGGGAGCAAAAGGGAAAAAAAAAAGGGGGGGGGCTTGGGGGGATGCACATGAACTATGGAATGACACGTAAACTCATCAGGGGAGCGGAGCAGGTGAAAGGTGGTTAAGAGACACAGTGAACCACTTCTGATGAGCAAAAGTCACGATAGTGACTTTGAGATGTGTGACAGTGAGAGGGGCGGAACTGATAGGTCATGCTGAAATAGCTTAGGAGCTGGTCACAGTAGAAGCTGAAGTCATTCAACGTGAATTCAGAAGAGCGATACAGTAAGAATGTGAGCCTCACGCTCTGGTGGCATGACCATGTTTTGCAGAGCTGGAGATGCCAAACCCTGACGAGTACCGGGGGATGAAAAGCTGGGTTCAGGACTGCTCTGCCCAGGCTCTTTCTGGCTTCCTGCTAGCTTGAAGTACGAGTTTTATGAGCCACCACAGTCTGCACACCCCATTGAAACTCCCATAGAGAGTAAGGATGATAGAGAGAGCTGAGTATGTGGTAGCTGACAGCACTATACAGGAAGACAAAAGAATGAGAGCTATAGAACTTAAAAAAAAACTTAAAAGGGAGAAAAAGAAGTAAATATGAAACTAGCTTGTATGGACAACTACAGGCTGACTCCCAGGCATCTAGCAAGAGAAAATGACAACAAATGATGAATTAAATGATATAATAATGTGTATCAATTAACCTCATAATGGGGTCTGATTTATTTTAGAAATTGTTTTTAAAGGAGGTGATCTGATCTGACATGTAAAGCTTTGTTTAATCAGTTATTTTGAACTGCTATCATCTAGGAAGTACAGGTGTGAATTCCTTTTCTAGCTTTTTTTTTTTCTTTTTAGTTATAAAGCTGATTGCAAAGGCTTTTGAAAACTTGGCTTCCTCAACAAAGTATTTCAAGTTCTCTGTAATCATTCTGAATACAAGATTAATTCTTTTCCTGCAGTAAGACATTATATTGAATATAATTTAATTCTGATCGCTTACTGCATGGCTTACTTGTGAATGTTTACGTGTAAGCAATTTCTCCTTCTAAAAGTTCATACATAATAAAGTAGTTCTGATTTATTTGGGCTTCTAAAGGTGGAAGTCAGCCTGATTGCAGGAATTGGGACACAGATACTTTGCAGCCTAACAGCAAAAGCAGCAGTTACTGTGGGCAAAAGACATACAGTGGCTGAATGGTAGAATTCAGTTGGGCAAAAGAGTATGTATTGCATGGGGTATTTAGGAGAATATTGTTAGAGTATTAACTTCTATCTTGCCATATGCCACCTTCCTAGTTCTATTTGTATATCACATGAACTATGCTGTTAGTAATCTATTCAGTAGGAAAATCAAGCTACTCTTGTAAAGTCTGAGAAATCTGATAGTTTTCACCATCAGAAGGATTTTCTGGAAGCAGCGCTGAGTGCTTCCAAGTGTTGAAACAAATTCCAAACAAGAAAATCAAATCCAAGTGTTTTTAATTAATTCTCCTAAAACATTTAATGCTATATAATATATGCACATGTGTAAGGAGAGATTTTAGTTTCAATTTGAAATTATTAAAAAATCTGAAAGAGGAGACTAGTGCGTAAATCAGTAAATCACTGAAACATGTGCTTAATATAAGTATGCATATTGTCCTTAAGGAGGTGGCATTTGGGAATGCAAATACTTGTTAAAGCTTGCTCCTGTATCTTTCTTTTTATTTTCTCTCTCTCTCTTTTTGTGGTTTTTTTTTTTGGTTTTTTTTTTTTAATCTGGTTCTTATCATCCCAGCCAAGGTTAGGACTCCACTATACATAATTATATCCCTATTTCTCAGATGAGGAGGTGACTGAAAGGGAAATGAAATTACTTTCCCATGTTAACACAGGATGCATATGGACTGTGGTGTGAATTGAACACAGGCTGGATGAAAGCATCTCCCCAGGAAGGTGGCAGTGAAAATAACCACCAAATTCTCTCTTTTTTGTGTTTTGTTTTTCATTCAGTTACATATAAATAAAATCGGGTATAATCTTGGGGTATTCCGCAGAACTGTAACAAAATGTTGTTCAAGTCTCAAATGTCCCAGATGGTTTCATTCAAAATAAAAATTAAAACAGTTGTTAGCCCAGAATTTTCAACTTAGAAAGCTCATCTAAAAAGGAAAGTGAGAAGTGAAAACATGGGAACTCAAGTTCAATTTCTTTCTAGATTTAGCCCAGAAGACTCATTCAGTTTAAGAATAGCTTAGTGACAGCTCCAAATTTATGTCTTAATAGAATACATGCAGATATGAAAAGGACAAAGAAAGGGATTCTTTTTCTTACTGACATGTTGTTTTTATTTTCTAATGGGAACAGGAATAAAGATATATGCATTGTATCTCCAGACAATTTTGTTATCCTTGCACTTACTTGATGCAAATAATGATACTGTAATGGTTAAAGCAGTTTCTAAAATTATCTTAGAAGCTGTCATCTTTAAACAGGATTCTTTTGATTGGCAGTCTAGTTCTGGAATAAATTCTAAGTTTAGATTTATTTTTTTGTGGGGGCGGGGGGAGGAGTGTGTTTATTCAGATGCTTGCCAGGGTTGTTTGGAATATGTCTAAGTTATGGTACTTGCTTTTAGTTTAGCTCCTTGAATGATACTTTAAGTACAAATTAATTTGAAAACATATTTATTACTGCTGAATATATTTTTAGTGTTAGAATGTTGTGGCCATAGTGGTTTAAGGATATCAGGTAAGGTTTGGTGCACAGAGGCAATGTCTTTTGGTAGACCACCATTGGAAGAAGTGGGTAAACTTCCCCACCCAGCAACACAAACTGGCTTACTCGGTTTGTGTTCTGACTTCCTACAGATTTGGTTTATGAAAATATTAATTTGATGTTCCCTACAAGAATTATCTAGATACAAGTGGTTCATTTTGTGATACAACATCATAATCTTCATCTTTCCTCCCTTTGGTCTGGCTTTGTCACAGGTGTGAGTACCCCGGTGGCACTCTGTGAGTTTCAGAGTGACACCAACAGTGGTGTGCTGTGGGGCAGCTCCAGATCAGGCATGCGTAAAAACACGGGAAGGGGGAGGTTGAGGCTAGCTTGGTTCCTTTTGCATTATGTTGCACTGTCTGCCAAAGATATATGCTGTTTACTGTTTTCTTCTGTGGCTTGTGTTGAATGAAGTATTGAGGACTCCTTGCTTCTGAAATTTCATCAGAGATTTAGGTCCTATGATTTCCATGACCATTATATGGCTTATGGATGTGAAGCATACACTGAATTTGACTTGCATTCACAATTAATTCAAAATGAATGGCTGCCACATCTTTAACCTGAAGCATAATGAGGAATTTTTTCAGAATAAATTTTAGAATTCATCGTATTTTGTACAAAGTGTTAAATACTTGATTGCAAGTTGTGTTCAAATGTCTGCAATAGAAATTTTCTCTTTCAGGTGTTGCTCTGTAGAATAAAACCACCTAATGAATTCCGTTTATTTACTAGGGAGTCATCATTCACGTCAAAGAAACCAAACTTGAAATCTGCACTCGATACCATAGATTCTAGAGAGGAGATGAACTGTGTCATCAGGCTCTGAATAACTTTAAGCTTAACAGCTGTGAAATTGCATGAAAACACATTTATTTGCATATTAAAAAATAAAAATCTTTGAATACGAATGAGATACTTCTGTTACCAAAAGAAATTCCTACAAAAAGCATTAAAAAAAAAAAAGACACACTCCAGAGATGTTTATGAAGGCATTGAAAGTGTTATCATACTCATTGGGCTGGATTGTCTCACTTACTGGTTACTTGATTTACCTGGTAAGGATAATTGCTGGATTTTATGTAGGAAAACCATTGAGTTCAATAACAGAGTGTCATTCCACTGGCTTTCAAAACAACATTATGTAAATACACAGTAATGAGTTCACACCAGGAGAGAGAATTCAATGAGGTTTTTTTCCTTGATCTTATGCATTGTCTAAATTTGAACTCCAGATTTGTCGTTGGCTTGACCTGTTTTTGATAAACAAGTATTGGGACTTGATAAGCAAGTATGAAGAGTGTAAATATCACAGGAGAAACAACATAAGAATATCAACATGATTCTAATGGACAGTGAAGTCTTTGCAGCATAAATTTAATGTGTTACACAAAGAATCTCTGTAGGTAGAATGATAATGCTCTTTGATGGCCTAACAGTTTCTCCTCCTCAGGGATACCCACTAAAGGAATCTTTGAAATGTTTTGTATCAACCTTTTTTCATATCCCTTGTCAGTTTTAGATGGTTCTTTTCTGTTTAGTTAAATGAATTTCACTTTTGATATATACTCTAAAGTGTAGTTCTACTCCATAAAAATTACACTATTGGGTCCTATATTTACTTTACTTCAGCAACTAAATGTCAAGTATATTTACTGTTGAAAGCATTACTTGATAAATCCCATATCTGAAAACTCAGACTAAATTGTAAGAACTGCATGGATTTGGTTGTTTTTTTTTTTCCATTTTCACTGATACAGAAAAAGTTCTGCAAGAGAAATTATGCTGCTGGGCTTGGAGAAGTATAGCTGACCAGAACTCATTGAACATCTGTTTTCATGATGCCCAAGAAGGAAAATAAATCCATTTTCTTTCCCTTATCTGGGACAACTATATATGGGGGTTTGTTATTTAATCTGAGATATGGCTGATTGTCTGCAGGGATTGAATCTGTTCTGTAGTTTGTCATAGTCTGTGGTAGAAACCTTGTGGATGTGTGTTCCTTCAGCTGCAGAACTGTGTCCAGCCTTTGGATATTACTTACTACTGAGGCCAATTCACTGTAGAGAGAAATCAACTATATCTCAGACTATGTGCTTGAGGTATCATACTGAGGTGTATGTCTTCTAACTAGTCTTCCTTCCTGGAAGAAACTCTGGACCATCTAGATCATCACTATGTTGCGGATCCTGAAATCCAGGGCACACAGACTTTACAAAACATTTTATAAAGCAGTCACATTTTAATTGTTGTCAAAGCACAAAAGATGCACAGAAAAGAAAGTGAAGAATGATCAACAGGTACATGCTAAACCACCCCTTTATTATTTATGTCATTTGGAGAAGCCTTTGGGTTTTGGCCATTCCATTTGTGGGACTATTCCCTTCTCTCCTTCTTTACCTCCCCAGTCTTGTCTTCAGGCTTTAATCTCTCTAAAAACACCAGCCTGTCAAAAAACGGGAAGGCCCAGTTAGACATGTTAGGTGGCCTTATTGCTTGGCTTCAGATCCACTATGTATGATTTGCTGCTTGCATTGCCAGCCTGCAGTCCAAATTGGGAACATTTGTTCCCAATGGTCCTGGACTGAAGTGAACACGCTGTCTCAGTGGTGATTCTATTTGGATAGATGGCTGCCGGGATTAGTGATTCTGGATCATTGCCATTTCTTTATCAGCCCAGAATATCCCAGTCTAATAGGGAGATCAAAAGGCAGAAGTGACAGTAAAAATTAAAACAAATATTCAGACAGCAAAATGTGGATGTATTTTTAGTCCACTATAAAGGAAGCTTTTAAAGGGAGGTTAAAGCAGCTCAGACTTCTTTTCAGGCTGAATTCTGTGAATTTTGCATATCATTGTACCACACGTGCTGAAGCTGTGTGGCCACAAATTTGCTGCTGTTGGTGCTTGTGCTGCCTTGGTTAAAGAATGAAACTAATCACAATAATTAATTATTCACCTTTGTAGAAATTATATATTCAAAGAAATATTTCTAAGCGTGCAACATCTGCTAATAATTAAAAAAAAAATAGAACGTTTTCCTTAACAGTTATTGTAATGTGTTATAGTAAAAGCAGATGTTTTTTAATGAACATACTGTGTTTTAATGTGTTTGAAAAACAAAGCTGTGCAACATCTATTTGTACTTGCATGTTTTTTTAAAAGGCTATGTACATTGAGATTTTATAGCATACTTCCTACTTGGGTGAGATGTACAGTTTGGGCTTTCCCAAATTTTACTTTATTTCTCAGTAACAAAGCCTGGTTTTTTAAAAATCTGCAGTGAAAACATTCTTGGTCTTTTTTCTTCCTATGTTTTTTTAAAGTGTGTGTCAATATACAGCAACTGCTGCCATGCCAATGTCACTCTGAATAGTACATAACTGCAAATAAAATTAAAAGCACCAGTCATCAAGAAATTAACTTTAGATTGTAACCCATTACAAAGGGTGTGGCATTTGAATGCCTTGGTCTTCATCAGACAGATTCATTTGGTGATTTATAAGACTAAATATTCCTTCAAATTTATTCACTTTATCTGGTAGAGATATCTATCTGTAAAAGTATTGGAAAAAAAAATGGTTCTGACCTAAAATTTAGATTAAAAAGATCAGGTTGCCAGAGGAAAAGGTCACTGTTTTGAGTAAGCATTCCTGAAATGTAACATGAAAAGAACATTTGTGTTTTTATTACCTAGGAGTAGCAAATTTAAAAACAAAAAACAGCAACAAAAACAAAAGAGCCAGACTTGAGTGTTCCAGCATATCCGAAACCTGGAAAGGTTTGTCTGAAAGTATATCTGAAAGCAGGAAAACAAAGCTGCATGATGAAGTTTTAAATTAACATCTTAATCTAAAATGATTCATGCTACTTCTCTGCAAAAACTGTGTTCTGAGGCCACTGACTGTCCCCTGCGACCCCTACTGAGGGGGCTCTGCTCTCCCATTGCTGTGTGCCTCCTGGGGATCATTAGGTTCAGCTGGGACCCTTCTCATCCAGCCTGCCCAGCCTCTGGGGTCTCTTCAGGGTCTCCTCCTCAGGAACCTCATAGACAGCCTGACCTCCCCCCTGTCCCCACCTCTGCCATATCCTATTTCCAGTTTGATGCCTCTATGTTTGCTAGAATACGCCCGGCAACACCTCCTCTTGAGCAAGCCTGGGATTGTGAAACATGGGATGACACACCTGGCTGGGAGGGGAGGCCAGGTGGCACTAATAAGCCTTAATAGCCCTGATGAGCCTCACTGGGTCCTCCCCTGTGGACCTAGGAGCCTGTTTCAGCTCAGCTGTGAGGGGGCTCACAGCCCTTGTCCTTGCTACGCTGAGCTGAGCTGAGCTGAGCTGAGCTGAGCTGAGCTGAGCTGAGCTGGCTCTTGCTGCTCCCTGAGAAAATGGGTTTTAGTGCATGGCTAATAAACACACAGAAGTGGTAAGTGCTGGTTTTATTTTATGTGATAAACTTCGTGATTTCAGTGCTCCTCAAATTAGGCTGGCTGCAGTGGAACTGATCCCGGTGTCTCTAAAGTCCAGAAGTTGGTGGATGTTTTTCTACAGACTCCTGGAAGGTATGCTGGAAGATAGGTTAAGTTTATTGGAAGCTGAACCTTAGAGAGCAAAGTCAGGCTGTTAAGGTGAAAATCCATTTTGACCAAATATCAAGAACTATGGGAAGGTATCTGAGCTTTTTAATTTGCATTGGTTATTTAAGTAAAAAATGACAAATATGCACTGGTCTCTGTGAGATCTCTTGTATAATTGGTTATTCAATATTTTCTATATTTACCCGTGCTTTGGGTGGGGGGAAGGAGTGGAAAGCTTCTTCAACAATTTGTGAAGATCAATATATTGTTTGATCCAATATCCCCTTACCAAATACACTGTGAGAACAATTTGTTGTCTGGCCAAGTAACAAGCTAGTTACAGATTGGTAATATTGCCAGGGGCATATATAATTTATATCTTCATGTTCAGAAAGGCAACAAAACTTGTGTTTTATAGTAAAGAATTTCACTTCTGTTCACCAAAAAACTAGCAAGCAATTCTCTCCTACTATCTATACAGTTCCTCCTTTTTTGCTTGGGTTTTTCTTTTTCCAATGTGAAATTCCTTGCATACTTGTCAAAATTGTATTAAAAACATTGTGTGCTAAATTTGATTACCAATATACTCAGAGAATAATCTCCAGTAAAGCTGGCATGTAATATTCTTGTAGCCTTACTGCTTTGTGAAAGAGGCTGTTTCACCTGGCCTAAGAATTGGCACAGTCTTGTCAGCGGATAAAATGATTGTTTAATATTTTAAACACGGGCGCAATCTGTGGAATTAGGTGGAGGTCTTACATTATTTCCCCCAAACACTTAGGCCTACTGTAGGGCAGCAACTTTGAATATGATCATCTTTGGGTAGATTTTAGCTTCTCAGTGAAGAGTTCACGTATAAATGGTTCTGGATCATTGTGTGTATCTCTTTAAGAATATCTAGAGTGATGTAATACTAGATGCTGTAAAGGAAGACACCTACAGTATTTGGCAGTATATTCTCTAATTTCTGACTCTATGCTCGTTGAAAGGAATCCAAAAATCAGCAGGCTTTTTTGGTGCAGCATGTGGAAAATGACAGGGGCCTTGAAGGGAAGAAGGGGAAAGAAACGCTGCTCAGTGATAGAGGAAATACCTAGAGAGAGCCAGAGAGACACTAAATACTTTATTTCTGTCTTGGAAATGATTTGATTGTTACATACTGTTTATGCAAGCTACAGAAAACAAAGCTTTTTTGTGTTGAAAATTGATACTGTTTGCCACAGAACTGGAGGGATCATCAAGGTCATTGAATGGATGGGAGAGGGCTTTTCAGAACAGACCATTAACTTCAAGATTGAGAGTTCAATCACTTGTCTTCAGCACAACTGCTACCCCATTTTTTTCTGCCAAACAGTCTTGACTGATTGATGTCAGTTGAGCTGAGGAAGATGCTGAAAACATTCAGAAGGAGGCAGCAAAGTTGGACATGGTATCTCATGCACAAAGATGCTGAGCTCTTTCAGCATGGAGATCTGTCCTGAAAAGCCAGCATCTTCCATAATTTATGACCCTGGTCTTGACTTTTCTAGGTACTGTTTTCTCTTCTAGTTTCTGCTGTTAGTTATGAATTAAGAATGATTACACTGCTAAAGGCATGTAATAAAATGTTCAAAAATGCTCTGCAATGTGTCCAGTCAATGTTTTTGCAGAATCTTCTGTGAGATCCTTTGAGATCTTGCAGCTTTACTTCTCAGTCTTCATTAATGTTTTTGCACTTAATTAAAGCAAGAAGAGGTGTAAAAATGGAAATGTAGAGCAAGCTTTGGATTACTGTGATTGCTACCCCCTGCCTTTATCTGTGGATTTATTTCTCCCAGATTCAGTGTTGCTCACAGTAAAAAAGTGGTTTCTCTCCTATGTGAGTTGTAGATTTCCTTCTTCAAAAAAAAAATCTTCTTAAAGATCCTATATGAATAACATCACTTCCTTTAACACTTTAGCATCATTACCTGCTCCCTTATTTGCAAAGTTTTGACTATATTTTGAGTTTGAACTTGACTCTGTAACGTTCAAGTATTCTGATGTATATAGAGGCTTCCCACAATAGTAAAGTTTCCCCTGCATTCGGTACTTGTAAATCTTACAGATTTTTCCTTTAAAACTGAGCTTCCCACATAGATTGTGAATATGACTACAGGAAACTATTCTCTACTTGCTATGGAGTTGTTGCTATACATATCTTGTTGGCTGGAGCCGTTCATAAAGCAGACTCCATGCAACCACCTTAAATGTTAAATGATCACCATGTGCATAGTAAAAATTTGAGTTTCAGATTCTGTGGTTCCTTTTGGATGGTCCATTCGCACAAACCCTTTTCTCAATCTGGTCTATGTAAGCAATCTGTTTTGTCTCTGAATTATTTGGAATATTTTAAAGTATCCCTGGAAAACTTGTTTTTCCCTCATAGTCAATACATATAAACATTAAGGCTTTCTCTATGATTTATGACTGAGGGGATACATGGACACATGGCTTTGTTCCAAAATGAATGTATGTTTCCTTAAATCTAAAAAGGATCAGATTTAGAAGCAAGAGATAGGAAGAATAAGGTTGCTCTATAATTGAAGGATGTGAAAGTAATAAAACTTTCATTATCTTTTTTTCTTTCATGGCATTCTCTACACCTAATTTACTGTCAAGGTTGCTGAAATGCAAATATTATACTATATATCCTATGTAGGAGACCATCTGGCTCTTATAAACTTTTCCAGAAATAATTTTAGCTAAATGTTGGTGTAATGTTTATGTGAAGGTTCCTTTGAAAACTGGAAGTGGCAGCAAACCTCTTTCGCTCTCTAACTCTGGTTCTTAAAACTAAATCAGCAGTAAGAAGAAACCTAACTTTTTTTTTTTTTCAAACAATTTAACTGTGATTTATAGCTAAATTGTAGCTTTTCCAAAGCAACAATATTCATTCATCACTTGGATTGCAGAAGGGTAAAATTTTTGCCAATCAAGGCAATCTCCTCTGAGTGCATATTTCCAGGCATGTTTCTGTAGAGACAAGGCAGGCAAGACACCTTTCTCCCCATTCTCTCTTCTACACTTCTTAAAAGTATGGTTTTTTACATGATTCATTACTGTAAGTAGTAGGAATTGTTAAATTTTAACCTTGGTTATTAGGGTGTCCAGTGCTGCTTCCTAAATGTGCTTCAATTACATGGAATTGTCCTGTTCAGTCCCCATAGTTTGTTCACCCTCAGGTGGCACAAGGAAGTGCAAACGCTTCATGTTTCTTTGTTGTCTATCAAGAATAATAGCATTTGCCACCTTACAGGAGAGAAACATGAGACACGTGCACTAGTCATAAACACATTACAAGATATTTCCACACTGATCACAGGAAGACTGTGCCTCTAGTTGCAATGTTACTTTTTGTACTCTTATAGAATTGCTTATTCAATGTTAAGAAGGCAAATTTTGCTATAATTTTGTAGGTTCTCATGTGAAAATAATTACCATCAGTGTAAAATTTTAATTCCTTCATATTGCAGCTTCTTCCCAGGAAATTTTATATGTGAATTTTGTTATAGTATGGTGTTAAGCTACAGTTTACATGCAGTAAGTGATGCAAAGAACAGGCATTATATCACCCACAGTTTTAATGCCATGTAATGAATGACACATTTCTCATGGGGGTGGGGAGGGGAGAAGCCAGTTGTTTTAAGGCACCAAATCCTCATCTCATTAAAATCACCGAGAGTGATTTTAGCCATAGACTTTGTTCATTCCAAGATCTGGATTGTGAACATTGGTGACTATTCAACTATAGAACAATAGCAAAATCATTTTCAGAATTCAAAACAAAACAAAAAAACCCCCAAAACCCCAAACCAAAAAACTCCAACAAAAGAAATCACCCAGCAAACCACCAAAAAAAAAAAAACAACACCCAAAAGCAAGCAAGCAAACAAATCACTCAAAACCCCCTTTGGTAATATCCTCCCATGTTTATTTCCGTTTCTTAACAACATAAACATTTATCACTCACCCACCCAGAGTCAGAGCTGAAAATATGTTTTCAAAGGCTCTCTTAAAAGATCGATGATCTTATGATTAAAGTTGAGTAGAAAACAGGATTACCTGTCTCATCCTGCAACCAAGGTGTAGATATCTTTATTTATATAGGTAAAATTCTGGTTTATTTCCTAAGTTAAGGAAAAAGTGGTTCTTGTGGTTTAGGCCGGGTTGACCAATGATAAGACAACAGATGCTCTCCCCCATGTCTAGCTCCAAGGAGAGGAGAAGGAGAGATAAAGAGATGTAGGAGTTTAGAAAGAACTAAACTACTGTAATGAAATATTAATAATAGCATAAAAAGAAAATAATGAAATAGATACAATATATACAAAACTGTATCATGCTCCCAGGGTGATGTCACCAGTAGGCACTGGGGAAGTCCCAAACTGGACTCAGCAACGGATGGGAACTGAATCCCAGATCTGGAGTCAGGAACACACGGGTCGGGATCGAAGGCAGATGAACAGGCAGGGTCCTCTTCGGACGTCAGCCATTGAAGAAAGAGGGTTGACCCTTTGAATCTTCAGCTTTTGTGCTGAGCATGGGGCAGATGGGATGGAATAACCTGTTGGTCAGTTTTGGCTCACCTGCCCTGTCCGCTTCTCCCTGCAGGAGGAGGAACCCTATACGCTTTTCTGTTTCTGACCCTCCAATGGGGTAAATAGCAAAATCAGCTGACCTTGGTTGTTACAGCAACAAGTATAAGCAAGAGCCTTGCTGCAAACCAATTCTTGGCATTAACTATAAATACAGGCTTTATCACTCCAAGAAAGAACAGTTTTCTGCACAATATGCTGTTAATTTCAGGGAGTTAGGAGAGGCCTAGCTAAGAAGTAAAATTATTGAGCAGAAAGTTGGTTCTGTTTTACTTCAAAACAGGACGGTGGTATAAAAATTCTCTATGGCCTGTACAGGTGAAGATCAAATACCCTACCTAACAATAGGACTTGAACTTCAAAAAAACCCATGAATTTAAAAAAATGAGCAGTTCCAAATATAAAAAAATCATGAAATACATGCTTATGGTAACAATCATGTTTGCATACATGTTGTAGGGAATTTCTCTTCCCAACTCAAATGCCTCTTGCAAAAATCACTTAATATCTCACTTCTCCCTCTGATTTCATGCCTTTATTATTATTTTTCTCTTACCAATTTGCAGTAGATCTAGCTGAGCTCTGCTACTTTGGCGGTAAAGGTGGATTGGCATCAGTTGAAAGAGCTTCAAAAGCAGTACTGAATTAATCAGATTCTGTATGTCCCCTATACAATCTGGAGAAAACAATTATATTAAAGTATGTAAGAAAGAAAAGAAAACAAAATCCATGAAAGACTTGAAGGTTACTAGAATATTTCTGTTCTTCACTGTGATGAATGATGAAAAACATAGTTCTTTACTTTTTTTTTTTTTAAGGTAGAAATGCCCTGATAGTGACTATAAAATGTTCTTCTAATTCAAGATTGATGTGCAGATATGCAGGATTTAGCATTAGGTTGTGGTATGAGTTTAGCAAACACAAAATATTTTATGTGAGTCAAAATGTTTCATGAAACTCTTTCCCCCCCCCCCCCCGCTATTGTAAAACTGTTAAGCTGAGACACCTCTTTTGACCTTTTCTATGGTTTCCAAGGTTTCCAAAACTCCTCTAGTTCCTTAGGAAATTTAAGTATCGGAGACTTCTAAACTTGAGCTTTCAGATTTTTTTGTCTTTTTAAATTTTCAAAATAATGTGGTTGGTTACTTCAAAGTAAGCTTTCCTTCTGGATTTTTTTTTTTCCCCCGTGTAACTTTCTGCTTTGTTATAACTTTTTTTTCCTCCAGAATTTTAATCTTCTGGAGGACAGAAATGATGACTTCCCAAGCAGCAAAGATACAGTGCCTCTGGTGTAATGTTATGTGTTCTCTAACAATTATAGGGAATTGTAAAAAGTTTTGGAATTTTTATTTTGTTGGGGTTTTTTTTGTTTGTTTGTTTTTTAGATTTTTGCTAAGATTATCAAACTTATTACTTACAGTTACAATATTTTGTGTAGTGTCGTCAGGTGAAGAAGATAGTGACTGTTATTGCCGTATTATTACAAAGGCTTTCTCTGTTAAAACTGAAGATTTCATGAACAGACATACTGGTTTGTGTGTAGTAAAAACTAGATGGACTCATTTGATGAAAAGTAAATTCCAGCCCATTAAAAGAATGAGATTCTATTTATGCAGTTCACAGAGCTTGATGATGAAATTGTTAGAGGAAAAAAACATTAATGTTGAAGCCTGTAGTAATTCATCTGGAATAATTCAGCATAATAAAAGGTATGTTTGCTGTAGAACATGCAGGTGGAATTTTGCTGTAGAATACATGTTAAAATATGACTTGATTAGAGAGGATTTGATTTTCAGAAAGTTTTGGTAAAGTTTATTTTCTAGTATCAAATTATCTTTGCAGTTGGCAGGATGAAAACTGTTTATAGCTTTGTTTACAGGCACAAGTATGCAGTTATTCCACATATGTGGAATACATGTGGAAACACATGATATTTATCCCTTTTAAACAGTATAGTGCTTTTGTTTTACCATAAAATTCAGAAATGCTAATGAGTACTACAATGACTATTTATGTCCTGTAGGATTAGGTAGGATTTAATTTGGGGGTGGTTTCTTTATCATTCTTTTGTTTGGGCCCCTCACTACAGGGGGGATACTGATGTTCTGGAGTGTGTGCAGAGAAGGGCAGCAAAGCTGGTCAGGGTCTAGAGCACAAGTCTTATGAGGACTGGCTGAGGGAACTGGGGTTGTTTGGTCTGGAGAAAAAGAAGCAGAGACTTATATTTATCACTCTCTTAACTACCTGAAAGGAGGTTGTAGCGAGGTGAGGGTTGGACTCTTCTCCCAAGTAACAGATGATAGGACAAGAGGAAATAGCCTCAAGTTGCACCAGGGGAAGTTTAGACTGGATATTAGGGAAAAATTCTTCATTGAAAGGGTTATCAAGCATTGGAACAGGCTGCCCAGGGAAGTGGTTAAGTCACCATCCCTGGAGGTATTTAAAAGATATTTAGACGTAGTGCTGAGGGACATGGTTCACTGGTAACTTGGCAGTGCTAGGTTCATGGTTGGACTAGATGATCTTAAGGTCCCTTCCAACCAAAACAATTCTATGATTCTGTGATTTATTTTTTTAAAATACTTGCTGATTATTCTTTTTGTACAAAGATTAGCTAAATTGGAAACTCCAAATTAAGAGAAATTCAAGAATTTGGGGCATCATATACCTACTGATTTTTAATTATGTGGTTTTTATTTATTAAATAAATTATTTTGGCTAACTAATATAAGTTTTGCTTCATATGAACAGTTGAATAACTGGATCGTTTGATCTCAAATGCTTCAGAAAATTAATGTAAAAGCTAATTGTGATTCAGAAAAATGAAAGTTGTATTTGAATAGGTTTTTTGTGCATATTGGTTTGTTTTCATTCTGGAACAGTCTAACAGTGCATCTAGCTCATCTACTCATCCCTTCTGTAATATGTGTTCCTCGCTTTCTGTTGATTTTTTTGCTTTACTGTTTAACTGCCATCAATTTCCGATTGCCAGCTTCCCTTGTGCAAATTTTCTAAGTATGATTCAGAGGCTCAATTTGTATTTACATTTGGACTAATTTTCCTGTCATAGGTTTTATGCATGAATTTCCGCAAATTGTTCTTTCATAGTTTATTTCCTACAACTTCTTTTCATACTATTAAAAGGATTTTATGTGTTCTTTTATGTATGTTACAATCACTTACTCCATGGTCAGTTCTGTGGCTCTTGTTACAGTTTCTTCATTTAACTAGTTCTTCTACAACATTCGAGACCATGTCAGAACAGCCTTTCCTTTTGTGTACATTTAACCTAGTTGAGCATCACATCATTTAAAATGCAAATAATTTTTGTTTTTAGACACAATGCCTGGATATTGTGCGTTTCCAGTTTATGTCATCACAGTAACCACCACAATATTGAAATAGCCTGTCTGCCTTCACTACTCAAAGTGCAATGGCTTTCTCCTGTTCAGGTCATCAGTAATACCCTGGTTTCTACATTTTCATTCTTATAGCTTTGAGATTTGTAGTTTATGATTTAGAATAGCTTTCTTCCCATTAGCAAGCCATAACAGTAGATGCATATTTAAGAACTGCAATTGTTTCATTTTTTTTTTCCTCAGACTCTGAATTATTTGCATTGCTGAACTACATAATGACAATCAGAACATTAATGTATTTTCTGTATGTGAACACTGCTCTTCATTAAGCTTTATGGAAATTTAATGCACTTATGGACTTTCACATCCAAATTTTCATGTTGACATTTTTCACTTTTGTTTTGCATACTGTACTTCAAGTATCCAGAAAATATAAAAGGCTAGAGATGGATTTAAAAAGAAAACAGAAAAGGCTGGTGTATCTAGAAATGTTCATGTGCCACCAGGAACTCCTTTACAGTCAGCAATATTTATTCCTATTTAGAAAGGTGACATCACTAATTTAGTTGGAGACATGTTTTGGCAATGAGAAAACCAAGCTGTTTAGAAATGTAACAGAATAATAATTTGAAAAGATAGAAAAATACCTACATGTGCATCTCTTGTTGATAGTTGGGGTTTTTTTTTACTACAATGTTTTAACAGTAGTGCATAACATATGTTCATAGCTTTTGTAAAGCCCTCTGAAATCTACAATTGCAGATAGTTTGTCTCCAAGGCTCTCTATTATTTCATCATTATTGCCTGTTATTTTCTCTATTCAAGGTGTAAACCTCTGCTGGATGTTCAGAACTTTCTTTAGCAAAGTCTAATACAATTTGCTACTATTTCTTCACATTTCACATTAATTAAAAAACCCAACCAAACAAAAAAGCTATTAATTTGGTTCCACAGATCTTGCCATACTTCCTTGTACAGTATTAAAATGTGCAAGCTCATGTAGAACAAGACTGTGGTGATTGCTAATTTTTACAGAGCTCAAGATGAGGAAAAACTGAAAGAAAAATCTGAACCAGAACTTGTTTGGAGAATGTAATGCTGGAGTAGTACCAATATATCCATTCCTTCGTGTTCTGCTCTCTGAGGTACCCACTGTTAAATAATGGGATAGGTGGGTCTCTGGCCTCACCCAGTATGACTTTCCCATGTTATATTACTGATTCATCCAACAGCCTTTTCATGTTCATGCTTCTAGAGAGGTAGTGGTAGACCTTCAGCGCTGCCTTGCTACTTCCACTTACTGGTTCTCTGCAGAAATATATATTTTAATCACTTTCTCAAATACCAGTCATAGAATCATAGAATGGTTTGGATAGGAAGGGACCTTCAAAGATCATCTAGTCCACCCCCCCCCCGCCAAGGGCAGGCACATCTTTCACTAGGTCATGTTGCTCGAAGTGCTGTCTTTCAGTTCTGTTAATTATTTTAGGCTTCATTCTCTGTTGCAATCTTTTTTGTCTCACTGAGAAGATACAAGAGAAAATTTGAAAAGGAAAGAACTGTATTCTTTTTGCTCTGTAATATTCTTCTGCATCATCATATTTACCACTAATAGCAACCTCTCCAAAAAGGTAAATGAGACTCCCGTGTGTGGAGCCTATGATTATTCATAAGCAAATGTCAGCAGATCTTATGAACTCTATTAGTTGATCCGACTTCTGAACCATTTCCCAGCCTTTAGAGGCTTTTATCAAGCCACTGTCATGCTCAGCTGAAAATTAGGAAGTCTTTATGCAGGGCTGAGAAGAAGAAAAACTTTTAAGATTAATACAGTTGCACTGAGCTCTGTGCAGTTAAAGCCGAATTCATGGTGTACCTTTGGATGTTAACATATCAGTTCCTAAAAAGAGATTCATAACATAGTTCTCAATGTTATGATATCTTATTGCTTGCTGTATTATTTTGGGCCAGCGTGGGACATACCCTTTGAACACACCTGCAGTGTGAACAGGCAGATAAATAAAATGGTGTGGGACACAGAAAAAGTAATTCAAATCTTTAAACGCAAATTAGTAAGTATGGATTCAGATTTTTTTAGCTGGTGTGGGAAAAAGATGTAAAATCTGAGGGTTTATAGACTGTTTGTCTTCACAGGTATTTTTGATTTTTTGCCTATGAGTATTCAGACTTTGTTTCTTCTGGTGCTTCCTATAGATCGGTACTAATGTTTGAAGACAGCCATGAACTACTAGTGGAGCTGGTGCATACATAGTGATGAAAGGTGGGGGATTAGTCACATGTTAAGAACTGTGCTGTCTTGCTGGAGTATTATGGTAACAAGGATGTATGTGAGCATTTGTAGAACCACCTCAGATAGAAACTTTAAAGGCAAGAGCATTGAAATGCTATCAAAACTGTACAATTACCCTGTACAAACTCCTATCTTTTTCAGTTCTTAACAACTGGAATAGAGTAATAACCAGACACTTCCCCTCAGTTCCCCTCAGTTCAATAGGTGCAAAATACCTTTTTCTGCCCTTTTGTTAAAGAGCTTATTTCTGCATCTTCCACACAAGCAAATGCTGAGAAATGCATTTTTTCTCCTGGAAAACAACTTTTCAAATGGCTCAAGATCACTATTAGGTAAATGCTAACACTGTCCAGTTTTTGCTGGATATTTTTCTTCCAGGCACAGACATTACTTTGTGAAGAATATATTGGTTTATTTTGTTTTTCAGAAAGGAAAACTGTGTTTTTTCACTTATGCTGTTTGATAGGGTGTTCTCAGAATAAAATTCTGTAATTCTATAATCTTTCCTTTGCAACTTGATTTTCTAGGCTGCATAACTTTTTGACCCTTTGTGTTTATACACCAGCCTATTATGTAGAAACTTTCATAAGAGTTGTTTACCCTACTGTCTAGAATTAATGCTTCCTTCTTATGGAATATGTGAAATAAAACAAGTGAGGGGCACTAGCATAATTTGTATGATTACCTTTTAGTGCAAACTAAAGTTATAAGCTTATACTGTTCAACTGCATTTTTTTTTTAATGACCAAATGACTATAATTGGGGTTGGTTTTTTTATTATCTTCATCAATGTAATAAGACTGAGTAAAATTTTGCTCCTTTAAAGTTGATTTTAAAAAAAAAATGTCTGCTGTGTCACAGAGACCATGTATTGCTCAGTAAATTATCTGGATGAACACATGGACAAAATGAGGATCAAATCACTAATTTTCTAACTAATTTTAGAGCTGCTAGACCATTTAGAATTTTTTTCGTTCCTTTTAATTTTTGGTACACTTCTACTTTCAGACTTCAGTTATAACTGTCAGGATCAAACAAAGTCAGAGGCTTACTTTAAGATTTTTCTTTCCCTCTTTCAATCAGAAAGACCAAGAAATCTCCTATTCTTGTTAAGGTGCAAGGCCTTTTGTATAGAAAATTTGAAGTAAGGATCCAAAGTGTTGTATGCTGTTTGTATGACTAGAACACGTGGACTAAATTCACCAATGAATCAAAAAGTCATAAGGAACTTGAAACTGTCTGGTATACCTTGTTTTTCTTCCTGTGTGGCTTGATGCCAGCAGACCGGTCCTATAACACTTAATGGTAAAACTTGCAAGACTTTTCACACCAGATCATTCTTGTGATCTGTTATGTCTGCAGATCAGAAATGTAGTAATATATCAAAAGAAATAAGAGTACGCCAAGATTTTTCAAGGTAATTCATACTACTTCTTTAGCAATGAAACTCTGCTGACAATAAACAAGCTAAGCAAGTAGCATGGACACAGACAGTACATGAGGACATACTCTGATTTGCTAGAATTCATAAAAATCATATAAATGGACTGAGTAACTGACTACTGCTGATATGGGCTTAATTGTGGTACATCCTTATACACATGTTTATATACTTGAACGTTTTTGTTAATCTTGCTTGCACTACCTAAAATTCTCTCTGAAGTCAAAATGTCTTTTGAGGTGAAAACCAGCAATCTCTTAGGAATATATAGCAATGGAAGTAGTGTTGAGGGTAGAAAATGAAAGGCTATATTTGAAAATGGGGTGGAATAGGAGGAGTAGGTAGAAAGCTGCTGACTTGCATTGGATTGGGCCGGTGTTAGCAGCACCTTAGGGCCCCTGGTTTTAACAGTCATGCAAAAGGTAGGGCTTTTAGCATGTTCTTACCCACTGATGGTGCAGTGACTGATTTGGTTCAGGGAGAAAGTAATTTTCTGCAGCATTTTCTCATTCATCTCTATCTGAATGCTAAGTTGATGAAATCCAAGGACTAGCAACAGGAGATTTTGAAGGCTGCAAACCACACCTGTAAAGGGAGGAGTAGCTTTTCTGTCTTTCCCATTAGTGAATTAATTTTTTTCTACGTGTAAAATAGCTTGGGGATTGGAAACACCATGGCGTCAATTAGGTATTTAAATCTTATGTTTCCAGAGGCAGAAAATCAGAGTTCGAGTGTCTCTCCCACTCTCTCTTTTATTCCCTAATAAATAGGCTTTTAAAATAGGTATATACTAGCTGTGCTGATCTAGATAGACAACATGTCTTTTTGTTCCTTGTTTGACGAAGTGGGAAGACACAAGAAATACAGACACTGCCTTTCCCCACATGTATGAAAATGTAAGACTATATACCTACTCATATACTTCTATATTGATGGAAAGGGCTAGAAAGAAGCAGCACCATCTACTGACTAAAACACATCATTACCAATCCACAACAGACCTAGAAATTACAATGCAATCTGTGTGTTCTAACCATGTGAATGTAATTACCAGACCTCCGTGGTTTATTACCTATCTAAATAACAATAATAATAGCTTTGGTTATGGGTTCTTATTACTTAATATATTTTCCTTTTTCTTTTTTTTTTTAGTTACCATCTTTTGGTTTGATACGTATTTAAAAACTGATCTTCTCAGCTCACTGCCAATTCAGTTGATGGTGAGGACTTTTAAATAGCTACTTGTTAATGTTATGTGTAGCTTCTGCCTTAGTGACATTGCTTGAGGGATGTGAAGCTTCTGTAGTATTTTACATAAATAGGTAAGGTGTTACGTGGGGTGACAGGTAGAAACCTGAAGTTTCAGATCCTCAGCAGTATCTATGCATCTAATGCATATATTGGAAATAGGAGTTAGATACCAGATAGGGTACTGGCCTTGCACAGGGGAAGTTGTCTTTGGCTTTAACGGAGGGCTTCATCAATAAGGAGGACAGATTTGGCTAAGTGCTATCCTTCCTAAGCCTATCGTGGTAATAAAGATGAATTGTGCAACGTGTGAGAATAGGTTGTCTCCTGTGGAAAGCTTTACTCTTTTGTGTGTGAACAAACACAAGTTGACTCTTGTTGAAAACTGTCTTAAAGATGTTTCTCTTTAAACTGTTTTACAGTTGCAGAATTTGGTTCTACAGTCTATTGCTATAAGATGTTTACCACAGGACAAAGTCCTGTTGTGATAATTTGGAATTTTCCAGTAGTATGGTCCTAGCTGATTAACCTGGTGACTCTCCAGAGAGGTAGTATTTATCTTTTTTTTTGGCCCATTCTAAATTTGAAAAAAGAAGAATACTAAAAATGAAGTCTGAAATCAGATGAAGATCAGATTAAATGGAGTCAGTTAGGTCAAATAATGGCAGATATAGCTATGAGGATGAGGAAAAAAGTGCTAATAAGTTCATATCTGTGATATGTCTAAATATCTTTGTATTCTGATTGAAATAGGAATATGCAAATATTCTGTTAGAAGCGTGTGCATGCGTGACTTGCTGGTACTTGCTTAAATGTTGTTGTTTTCATATTTCAAAAAGATTTTTCTATCCCAGTTCCTCAATTTGAAATGGCAGTTTTTCAAAGTCAATCTCAAGGAAGCATTACATTTATTCCTGTCCTGAATGTCTGAATCTGAATTGGTGGATTTTCAGTACTCTCAGGAGAAGCTTTAATTATCCCTGAAGAAACCTTAATGATGAAGATCATCTCCCCATCCCAGGGCAGGGGAAAAGAGCTGTTTTGGTGCTTCTTAAATCTCTTAGAAACCATGGGCATTAGCACTAATTGTTCATAAAATACTTCTGTATTCTTTACCTAAAAACACAGATGAAGACTACCTGCTACATCCTACTGCACAGATTATTAGCTAAGATCAAATAACATTAGGCCTCCATATTTTTTGAGGTCTAGTTGCTGAAACTTTCATTTAGTTTGAGTAATTTTTTCATTAAAAGTTGTTTTGGGGGGATTCTAGGGATTTTTTTGTTGTTTTTAAATGCAGTTAGAATTAACATATATCTCTAAAGCTGTAGAATCCTCAGGGAATTAAATTTTCAAGCAATTAGAAATTCTTTGACTGTATGAGATTTTCTGGAAGTTTAAATTGGAGCTTGGCTTTTAATCTCAGAAGTCTAAACAAACTCCAGCATTTGAATGCTTTAGGATCATTTGTGGTCTAGAGCTGTACTAGAATAAGTTATTTGCAAACCCAAATACTGGAAGTTGAAATCCAAACATTTTCCTTGGTTTCTTTCCTCCTTATGCTTGCATTTTAAAGTGCTAAATAGATTCAGACATTTCTCAAGCTGCAGCCTAGGCTTTCCTGAAAGCATTGGGAGATTTAACAAACTTTTCAACAGACCAGCCTCCAGCTTTTAGTATGTAAATAAGCTGCTGCTTAGTTCTTGGGTTTTACCACTTTGATATAACAATTGAGGAAAAGTTACTTAATCACCTCCAAAATAAATGTCCTTGCTTAGGATTTGGGAAAGTCAGAGAAGTTATGTCCTATATCAGTAGGCAATTTATGATAAACTCTGAATCATAAAATCACTGTAGGTGTTTAGGGTCTTCCTTTTTCACTAATTGAAAGAGGAATAGTTAGAAGTTAAATGTAATTAAAGTAGTATTTGTCCCTTGTTACTTCACATATACTTTGACAGTCAAAACCTGATACGATTGATGACATGAAGAAATCTTTAACTCTTTGAGTAACAACTCCCCCAAAAAATTTTCTCTGATAATTTTCTCAAGAAGTGGCATAACACTGAAGTAGTCAATCCAGTGAACTGGAGTTGTTATAACTTTTTTAAATACCTGGCACCTGTATAATTCATTGAAATGTGCGTGGGGAATACTGCAGATCCAGGAGTTGACTACTTTTGTTTAGATGGAACTAAATCACTAGTTCTACTGATTGATGTAACTAGTAGACCGTAGAACACAAATTCCCAATAACTGGAAGTGATTATCAAGTAGAAGCTTTACTACACATAAGAAATTAAATTATTAATATAATAGCATTAATCATTCCCAGATATTACAACAATACTTTAGTGAGTAAAAACTTGTAGAGATGGGTGAATCTTCCAATAGCAGAGTTTCTCATTCTAAAGTGAAACGTGATGTGTTGTTGAAAAAATATATTTTCATTTTAAAATCCCACTAAGTTTATACCTTTATTCCTTTCCTGACAGTTGGTCAAGTTCTATGGTTCAGTCTGGCAAGAGATTTATCTGAACAAAACCTACAGAATTTAGTCTTTTCCCAGTACCAGTGCAGAATCTCATTTCTCCAGCTTAAGCTATGTGGTCTTGGCTTTATGAAGTGAGCTCTGCTTAGGATCTACTTTGCTTAGGATTAATGAAAGTATCCTGTTCTACTATGTCATAAATTGTGGACAACTCTTGGAATGGAGTCAAACTGCATTTATATCTAAGTATTTCAGACAAATGCATGACAAGCAATAAAAGAATTAAAGCAGATAAATGGTGTTTTGAGAGAATATATCTTAGTGAGACAAAGAAATCTGATAAAATGTTGCTTTAGTGTATTTTATAGAATGAAATGACTCAGTTGATCTTTACAGCATAGGTGAATATATATAAAGTTGTTAGCTTTATTTCAAATACACAAGATACTTCAGTTAATCTGTCTTCCACTTTTAAAAGTGGGTTGTGTTTTTTGTGATGCTTAGTTGATATTTTGAGTCCTTGGGTCCATGATCCCAGTTTCTATTTAATGTACCTATGTATAAAGTAGAGACAGTATGTACTGTGAGCAAAAATGGGAAATCAATACAGCCTAGCGTTACTCAACATTATAGCTTGTATTAATCTATTGGTCTGAGCTTTTACTTGAGCTCAGATAGCTGCTTATACCATTATCCATCAGATTTTTAGCAGTGTTTTGTCTCTGGTTTGCAGGAACAGTTTCTTTTAAACATTAATCTCATTTCTAAAAATTGTTGTGAAATATTAGATTTGCATAACTGACACAGAATAGACATTGCCATAACTTTCCTTGTCAATCAAAGCACATAAAAATTTGGAATGAACGCTGTAGAACCGCGCACAATTCCTCGTGCCACTCAGTGTCTCTTTTGCAGTAAGGCAACTTTAGATGGAGAATAAGCAATGACAAAGGTTAAAAAAATTACTAATTTCATTTGTGTCTGTGGAATAACTTTCATTGACTCCAGTAAGAATAAGTCAGCTTTGAAGCTGGAGTGAGCTTGTCTAAAGACTCTGAATAACTGTTGCTTTTTCCTGATTATTTCTGAATTGCTTACCTGCGATTGAAAATACAAATGCTAAAATAGTCTTCTGTAAAAGGAGTTAATCTTGTAGGTATTATGGTCCTGAACAAAAACTAGTATTATTTAAAACCATATTCACAGCAATGGTATGGTTAATTTTACAGACTGCAGGGTCAGATGAGCTAGAGAAGTGTTCTTTATTGCATTTCACTCTCTCCCTTGGCATCCTTCCATAATCTTATCTATCTACTTAATACTTTTTATATTTATATTCATAATGTGAATGAGCCAAGTAATGCTCCTGAAACACCATGTTGCTGCTACCATTTCATTGAACAGATTTCTGTGCTGCATGAATCAATGCAAAGGGATTCCTAGTTCTCCCTTTCATGATAATCAGAATCATACCAAAGTAAAAGTACTATGATGATAGTTTGGCAATTGAGTATTTTTGCCTTTGATTTAAATGTTCATACGTATAGTTAATACTCATTGTTGAAGTGGGTTATGATTGTCAAAGTCCATTTGTAATCAGGAAAAAAAAATTGTTGTTCTCCTAACATCATAAGACTACAAATCCTGACATAGAAAGTAAATGCAATTAAAATTAATAATGAAAAAGGAAAAAAGAATTATTACCACTATAAGGCCTCATTTATTTAAAATTATGCCCACAATCTTCTATAGAAATACTTTCTTTTGTGGCAAATATATAATAAAATTGTCATAATGTATTTCTAAACTACTGTACGTCACTTAGCAACTTAATATGCCATCTTATGTTTGAAACAACTAGAACACAGAAGTCTAAGTGACTTGTCCACGCTTAAAATGATATCCCAGAAAAGATTAATACAGGGTTCTGGGTAGGGGCTTAAAATGTCTTTATATAGTCTAAGCAAGTACACTGGCATTATGGCAGTCACCTGGCAAAATTAATAATTCATGTAATACTGAACAACTTCATGTTTTCGGATTGAAAATTAGATCAAAAGTTAATTCTGGTGCCTTGAACTTCAAGTACTGCCTCAAATAAATCTTTTATTTCTCACACTAAGCACGACCTCTAACGGTGTGAGAGACAATCCCATCAAGATAGCCAATAACCTGACTTACCCAAGGACTCTAAGTTGCAGAACTAAAATTTGATTCTCTGCCCAAAAAGAGAGCATGGACTTAAGCCTGCTGTATCTTATTAGGATACTCTCTGAAATGAGGTGAATTCTGGAGCTGAAACGCAATTTTTAAATGATGGTTTATGAAACCTGTTTTTTCTTGGAGGGTGGGAATGGGGAATGGATTTGATGGTTACTTTTTCTGAAGTGACTAATTGACTGAGGCACTTGGGGGTCCAAAACTCAATGAAGGCCGGGGGAGTTTGCATCAAGATTCTATTACTGCTCTAAACAATGTTGTAGCAGCATTTCTGAAAAGTGAAAGGAGCACAAAGGAAAATGCACAGATTTTTACATAAGTGTTTTTATATGGAGCACATCCTTATAGTAAATACACAAGTATGAATACTTTCTTCCATTTTAAAAACAATTTGTATTATCAGCAAAGCATCTTGGTGGAGACTATTTTTAACCACGTTCATGCTCTTCTGTAAAACCAATGTGTAATAAAGATTCATAGGAGTACAAAAATAACATATTGTGCTGTATTAGTCAACTGATGATGCCTGTGATCCCCCCTCCCCAGACTGCACTGCTTTAACTATGGTAAGTTCCTATATATGCACCATCCAGTTAGGAGGCTGTTGCCATATGTGCTTAACAACATTAAACAGAAATATATTTTGATGAAACTGAGATATTCCTAGTATCTAATAATTTTACAAACCCTGGGGCATACATGTTTCATGTTGCTTGAAAGGGAGACAAATGCCAGCCTTTTTGATTCGGAGCTTTCCTGCATTATTTCCTTCTGGAATTGCATTGTTTTAAGAATCTGTTGCGATATTAAGGTTGTTTGTTATTCTGTGTTGTTTCTCATAACAAGACATCTTTAATAATGGAAACTTAAACATCTGATGGGTGGGTGGCATTGACTGAGGACTTGAAGATTCTGTGTATTTTTGGCACCAAAGTTACCTTGTGGATTTAGCACTGGTTTGTATAGGAGTCTAAAGTGACAGAGCCCATAAATAATGTATAAAGTTGTGCATTACAACAGAAGGATAAAAAGTTATGCCTCCAGGTATGCAACATTCTTCTGTTTATCAGATAAGACAATGAGCCATCTAAAAATGTGCAATCATGAAATTAGAGATTGTCTCAAAAATGCATATGCATTATTTCTACTTGGCTATCACCTAATGTACATCTTCCAAAGGATATACTTAGATTTTTTTTTTTTTTTTAAAAAAAGTGTTGATGATAGGAGGTAGACTTTTTTAATGAATAGATAAGACTCCTCTTAATTTAGTGGCAGTAATTATTTCCTTGTGGACTAGACATGTTTGGGTCTAGTTCAGCTTTCTCTGATCAGTTGGGCACTGCTTACTGCTGAAGAACTTGTCAGACCACTTAAGATGGGTCTGCCTTGATGCCTTGATAACTCTCTTTCAGTTGCCAAGATCATCATAACCCTTTAAGCCTTGACTAATGCCTCATAATGCTTTTTATACTCTTCAGCCATCTCTCACAAGAATAACTAGGCTTGAGCAAACCAGTCACTGCTCTATCATTTGTTGACAGACATGGAAACTCCTGCATTCCACTAACGGTGCAATGCAGTGCAGTGGGATAGTTAAATTGCTTGGGTTTTTTTTTTTGTTTGTTTGTTTGGTTTTTTTGGTGTCTATCTGAATATCTATTGTGTTTCAGTCTGCCACAAAGATGAACAGAGACACCTATTATTTTTGCAAACCGGAGAGATGTCTTTGGCTGAAACAATTGACAGCTCTGACCCCACGTGTTAGTTTTCCAGTTTTCCTCAGCTAGGCACGAAATGCTGCTACAGACTTAAAATGCTGAGGAAATCCCTTCTTAGTTTAGTAGAAATAGATTTATTAGTGTCTCTTGCACATACCTTTTGGAACAGAAATGTCTCATCCTTTCCAAAATTCTGTTGACTTACTGTTTCTACAACATTCAGTGTTGGTTTTCACATTCAGTATGCATTAAACATTCAGTGTGCACTTCAAGTTCTCTTTGCAATAAGACTAATCATTTTAAGAACTATTTTATGTATTGTAGCGTTTGCCTACCATTGCAATCCAAAACAAAGCTTCATCCACATTTGGCAGAACATGTGTTTCGTGGGAGGGACAATGGCAAAGACCTAAAGAAAACTAAATACCTAAATGACAAGTAAGACAAAGAAACCCAATTCATTAATAAAAAACCACTTGGGGCACCAGTTAGTCTAATTCCCTTCTGCTTTAGATAGTTGTAATCCCAGAGGAAGCTTTCCCTGGCAGCATTTCAGGGAAAGGCTTGTATGTTCGTTATGAGGAAGTTCTCTTGAAAAATACCTCAGTCAGTCCTGACCTAATTAGGGGTTTTTTTAACATGACTACCAATGTCTTGTTACATTTTTATTATTCTCAATCTGTTTATTGCAATCAGTTACATAAAAATTAGAAGAATGCTGATAATATACAGAGTGATGATTTGGAGACTGGTCTCTTACTCCACCAGCTCTACTGAGTCATAGTTATTTTCTGCCCTTTAGTTTTCATCTTTTCTGAAAGAAATTATTTTCCTTCACTTTGGGAACAGTAAGTAGCATCAGGTATCTTATGTACCTTAAAAATATGCAATTCTGCAACAGTTGAAACATTGACATCTTTTGAAAAGTGAAGATGGAATTTCTACTGGGCTTATTTTGATTCCCAAGACCTATGTCTGCAGACTACTTACTTAAATTCAAGTATAGTTCTGTGTTTGCAAATTTGGATGATTATCATTCTGGAAGAAGACTTAAAACCTTTCACTTGCAAAAAGTAAGGGGTAACCAACAACCACAAATTTTAGCCAGAGCAACAGGATGTCTGCACTTTAAATGGGGAGTTGGTGGTGTCTTATATCTGCTGTGTAAATGCTCTTGCAGATCATTTCTTAGCTACCCCTTCTTCATAAACCCAAGCTCCTAAATACACTTCCTTAAAATGTCCCCCAGTGCATTTTGCTTTATACAGATTCACTGCCTTTGTGGAGATGAGTTAAAATGACAACAGGAATGTTTTACCTTTCTTCCATTGCCAGACAAGCTTCCTGGTCAAACAACTTATGAAAAAACCTTAAAATCAGCCTTTAAGTTACAAGAATGGAATTAGACACCCTATATTCATATGAACCACAGTTTAGCTGTAACCTGAGGAACCACCTCTTGTTGCTGAACTTCCCATCCCTGGGACATGTCCCAGACAGACATCTGGCATTCCTAAAGGCACTTTTTCTCCATACTTTTCAGATTATTCTATGTTTTTATTCTCTTCTTTCTCTGAGGGATGCATCAGCTTTGAGACCACAATGATCTAAAATTTATTACAAAGTAACTCTGACACAAGCACACACTCTTTTCTGAGAGACTTATCTGCATACCTCTAGTCCCCAGAGCTGGATCTTGTATTCCTTTTGTCTCTTTCTGGAGCAAGCTGGGTTTTGATCAGAACAGTCTCTTCCTGTATTTTGTATCTAAATGACCAAAAAGACTATCAGAAACACACAGTTACTGCAAATGAGTCCTGGAACTAAATATTCAGGGCTACTATGTATGTTTATTTTAATCACCTTGTTGTTGGTTCCTCCTCTGTTGAATGTACACTTTGCTTTATTTGGCTTTGGCAAAAACTTAGTTATAAATTTCAATCAAGCTCTTGACCTTTGTGTTACCCGCTTTCTTCAGAAATCACATGAGACTTTAACACAGACTCATAGTAACAAGTTACCACTTAAGGAACATATTTGCCCAACTCCTAAGGGTTTCTATTTTTTTTTCTAGGGTATTTTCTGGTGGTTTTGAATTTTTTAATTGTTAATGTGCAGCTGTTAATTAGCATGTTATGTGTTGGTAAAATCATACAGCAGGTGGCGTTTATTTCTGTTTTTAGGAAAAAATTGAAGTAACAAAACAAAAACATTCAAATTATTTCTAAATGCTAAATTTACCAATTTGTTGGTAATTAAATGAATGCTTAGACACTACTGACCAGCTACTGTTATGTCTTTACTAACGGAATGTGAAATTCTGTTATATATAGAATCATTGAGTGGTTAGAGTTGGAAGGGACCTTGAAGATCATCTAGTCTCGACCCCTTGCCCTGGGCAGGGATGCCTTCCACTAGACCAGGTTGCTCAAAGCCCCATCCAGTGTGGTCTTGAACACTTCCAAGGATGGGGCATCCACAGCTTCTCTGGGCAACCTGTGCCAGTTTCTCACCACCCTCACAGTAAAGAATTTCCTCCTAAAATCTAATCTAAATCTCCCCTCTTTCAGTTTAAAACCATTACCCCTCAACCTATCACTACGCCCCCTGATAAAGAGTCCCTCCCCATCTTTCCTGAAGGCCCCCTGTAGGTACTGAAGGGGCTATAAGGGCTCCCTGGAGCCTCCCTGAACCTGTTGGCCGTGCTTCTTTTGATGCAGCCTGGGATACGGTTGGCCCTCTGGGCTGCAAGTGCATGTTGCTAGCTCATGTTGGGCTTCTCGTCAACCAGCACCCCCAAGTCCTTCTCACGGCTGCTCTCAACAAGTTCTCCACCCAGCCTGTGCTTGGGATTGCCTGACCTATATGCAGGATCTTGCAGTTGGCCTTGTTGAACTTCAGGAGGTTTGCCCACCTCTCAAGACTGTCCGGGTCCCTCAGGATGGGACAAAAGCGTTAAGACTTTGCAAGTGCATACTTTAGCATCTGTGTCAAAATACTGAGAAGTGAGATTAGGAAAAAAAACCCAACCCAACAGCTAGGTTCTTAATGCTTTCAGGAGTTCCTGCTGATGTTTTCAGCACTTTCTTAGTCTTATCTGGTTACCTTTCACAACCGTGCTACTGTAATTGAGCTTTGAAAAGCTGTAACTTTTTTAATGGAATTTTAAAGGTATTTTTGAACCCCAGTTCGCTTATGGCCACAAACTCCAGGTACACATCTGAGAGTCAGTTACTCTTAATTTACAGTTACTTATTTTTGATTGGCTATTCTTCTAGGAGTTGTGAAGTTCTGATTTTCTCTGATTCTGGAAAAATCTACTTGTCTTTGTTTTTTTCTCTGTATGTTTCAATAGTTGTAATTCAGCAGCCTATTTTCTAAGTGTTTTCTATGTGCCGTCATAGGTTGCATAAATTAACTAAATTGCAAGGACTTGTATGTGATCATAAATTTTTGTAATCAGTACAGCAAAGGAATAGTTTAAGAAATTTCCACTCCGGGCTGTAATTTTATGTCTAATTTTCTTGCAGAAAAACATTTCTAACTGACCCATTTTGTCTCCAGCTATCTCCCATGATACACAATACCTAGCTTTACAAAGTGCCTCCTGAACAATAGCTTTGAAAGGAAAATTTTCTAAATGATCCACAATTGTTTTTAAAAACGTCATCCCTCAAAATATTATTCAGATTTTCCCTGTGCACAATATATTTCTGCTTCAATAACGTGTTGTCTTTTTAAAGACAGCTTTCCTGTTACAGTGGGAGAATACATAAGGTGCAGTAGTGTTGTCGTACTTTCAGTTAGGGTAGAACAGATCCAATCAAACAAATCATAGGGTCCTTTTATCAGTCTTTTTGCATTCCAGTATGTATGAAGAAGCTCAAACAAAGGTGCTGAATTTGCACAGTACACATGGCTCTGACCCTTCATCTGAAATTTGAGGCGAGTAGAAATGTGTGTCTGGAAAGCTAAGTCAGAAAGCATTTTGACTCCCAAAAGGCTCTCCCATATGAAAGTCTTTTGCAGGATGTAGGTTAGTTTTTGCTTCCGAGGTTTTTCCAGCTCTCTTTGTTCTTTACTTGGGCATTGGTTATGGATAGACTCCATATATGGTGATGCTTGTCCTTTGATGAAATGTCCAGGTACTAAAAAAAAAAAAAAAAAAAAAAAAAATTAACTCTTCAAGTAAGAAGATGCCTTATTTCATTAGAGGATTATTTTCCCCTTGGTTTCAGTGAGATCATAAAAAATGTGCTGTTTCCATAGTTGCAAGTTTAAATCACGTTTGGTACCATTACCTTTGTGTACACATCTACAAAAATCTCTTGCTATTTTTTTTAGACAGTTTCAAATTTCAAATAATTTCTGAGGACAAGCTAAAAAATATTTTCTTTTTGAAATTCTGTAGAGTTTCCAAAAGCTCTTGCCTGTCTGTCTAGAACTTAAAACCAGACTCTGTGTATTTTTTCCTTATCAAACAGTAGAAGGCAATAATACTAAGGCAATCACTAAGCTGGTTGGGATTTAGTTAGTTACAAACTAACAGAGGGTACCACTGTCCATGTCATTATATACCTTCACACTTTTAAAATACCTGTAGAAAGTTTTATGGCCTACCCAGTGCATTCTTTGCTATAAAATTTCATAGGATTGTTACAGTGATTAAATCACAGTCATAAAGAGCACATTTGTCAATAGTTGTATTGTGACTGATTTTTCATAAATGGGGTCCACTGTGAAACTAAGTGTGTAGTAACATGCTGTATTTCACTAAGTGAAAGAACATAAAGACTTCCTCATTACAAAATACTAAACCTTTACTTTACAGCTTCTAGATTAAAGTCTGAAGTCATTAATAGTGAACGTAAAAGGCAGAGGATGATTGTGAGTTCATAGCGATGGATCTAACAAACTTAAGTGGACAAAATAGGAATAGAGATGCATTTATGTATCTCTATGTACTCTTATAAGATAATGAATTAAACTTTGCAGTGTGAAAATTTGCTTTTTTCACACATTTTACTAATAAAATTAAGAGTAGAGATACATATATAATTTGTATATAATAATATCACAATTTGTTGAACCTTTACGTTTAAAAAGTCAGTTCAGGATTTTCAAGCCCTTAACACATGCCCAAATTACTTGAATTATTTCATGAACTTCATTTTCGTATAAATTTACTTGACTTTGGTTCATATTCCTAACAACTATAAAGACTTTGAAGTGCAGTGTTTACAATAACTGCTTTAGTCCCATTTCCAATGAGTTTGTTCTGACTAAAATTCTAAAATGAGCAAATTGTTCAAAACCTCTATTATTTTTCGTCTTACCGTAGTCATGCTGAAAGCATTCAGGTAGATATATTTCTTGGCACAGTGAAGTCTGTTCTATACTGAAATTTCTAAAAATGTTGCAATACACTTAAAATGCCATACCATTTTTTAATGAGAAAAAAAAAAAAGTCTGTTGTTCTGCAGGTATCTATTAAAATGAATGAGGTATAAATTAATAATTAGTATTTTCCACTGACGATGCTTTTCAAAAGTTACTCCACAGTACTCTTAAACAGAACACTGCTTATAATTACCAAGTAAAGTTTTCAAGAAACAGTAGTGTTGTTCTGGTTTTGATCAACACTGGTCCAAGAATAATTTTTTTATTTAAATGCTTCTGACCTATTCAAATTGCTTTGAAAGTGAAAGTGATAACATTGAATGAATGATAAGTGGTAGATAAGGCTGGATTTTACTCTCATGTTAAACTCACAGGCCTGATATAGAAATAAAGTATATTGGGAGAGTTAAACGCCTCAAAATAAATTTTGAAATAAGATGACAGGAAACAAATAAATACCCTTTAATAAAATGTGAAAATAATCATAGAAGTAGAGAAAAGAGCCCAGGCTTCCCTGCTCTCAGCTATGCTTATTGACCCCAGCATTTAGAGTTCTTTCCTTTCTCACTCATTGAATGTTATTTCCTATACCATAGGACAGTATGGGAAAGGGTCTAGAAGTCGCCATCTATGAGGGCTAGATACAAGAAGGCAGTAATTTTGCCAGCCATCCCAGTGGTCCACTGTTCAGACTTAAATTCATTCTCTCTGTCAATGTTTATTCTGTTGCAGTTTGCATTATTCAGCTATGTTATGACGCTCTTTTATAGAGGTTCAAGCAGTATGATTCATCTCCATGTAGTTCTTACATGTCCAGCTTTCACAATAATATGCAGTACTCTGTTAATTTTTTTTTACTCAAATGTCTTTGGAAGATGTAAATGAAATTTTTGTAAGGATTTTCTTTTTAGTTTATTTTATCTACTTGCTGAATATATTAAACTCTTGAATACAAACTTACTAATTTTGGCCATTGATGTTTAGACATGGGCAATTTTGATTTTTATTGACTATGGGGCTTTCCTTTCTTTCTGGTCATCATAGTTCCACAATTCTTGTAGACTTTGAACGCACTGAATGTGTTCTAAGCGACTAGCTGCAGCAGTGCTAGATGCAGCTATTACAATGAGGTCATATGTTTATTATGTTACTGTAAAGTCAGTTATCTCACAATGTCTCTGTATGATCTTCTATGCTTTCTTTTCTTGTGTTATGGAGACGTAAGATAACCTTGACACAAACATTTCTCAATTTTACATTCCTTTACTGCATTGTGGTTTATTTATAACATTGCGTTCTGTCCCAGTGCAAGATTCTTATTAACTGGAGGTCTTGTGAGCCAACATTACATTCTTCAAGAATACGCATTGATTACTTTTACAATAACATCTAAAATGACAGACTTACACTTCTTTGAGATAAGCATAGGAGAGTTTGCAAGCACAGTAGTAGGAAAAAGTAAAACTTGTATTGATTTATGTTATCTAAATAAATTGGAGAAATTATATGAAGTAGATTGGAGCATGTGACAGACGGGAAGAATCAACTTTACAAGTAAGAGATGGGGAACGACTAGCAAGGCAGCAGTACTGTTTGTTGAAGGAGGGTAAGATGGGTACAGCAAACATAAATATGGACATAAGACAAAACTGTAACTATTTCCAAAGTATCAGACACTTTCCTGCATAAAAGGATATGAATTGTTCAATAGTTCTGAAGATGATGATCCTGCTTTGGTATACTTCAAAGACTCTTTCAGTCCTGTTCTCTATGCTTTCCAATGTTTTATTTAAAAAACCTCACAAAGTGATATAAGCTGTTCTTTGTACTACAAATGCACTTTCATGAAGTACCCATTGCCTGACTGCAACATATCAGGAAACCAAACCGACTTCTTTTCCTTCTTACCCCATATGCCTTGCTTATTTGTGCTACAATGATTCAAATGGCACGTTCATCTTAAGCTTCTCAAATTTATTACGTTTGTCTCTGTGTTACGAATTAAATTTATGAAAAAATTTTCATCAGGAAGAAATATGCTCCAGGTCAGTTCAACAGGAACTGCAGGGTACTCTAGTTTTAAAGTTTCTCTCAAAATATTGGAGAGTGTTTTTGGCTTCTGATGTTTGTCTAAGTCATGTAATAGAATTTTTTGAGCTATTTGGGACTAAAAGCCTCTATTGCCTCTTCACCTAAAATTAGAGGGGAATGAACTTAATGATCAAGTAATTCTCTCTAGTTATATGTCCTTCTCCCGGCACAGCTCATCAAGTTTATGGCTTTGCATTATTCACAGTCTGTGGCATTAATTATTTTTTGTCAAAGAAATGAAGACTGATTTCCTCAAGTACTCATGAAGTTCTTGAGTGCATAGCCAATTTAAAAACATAATCAGTCATGTTTTGAGTTTTCTTGGGGACTGGAACTTTCCCAAGGGTATGCTACTGTCTCTAGATACCTTTGTGTTTCTATGCTTTTTTGAGCTTATGCATTTCGGTCATCAGGGTTTTGTCTCATGTACTTTTTCTGTACAGGAGGCTTTAAAAATCCCAGCCAAGCAAGGGTATCTAGGAAGGCAATTGTGACTGTGGAAATCTAAGCTTCCCAGAAGTCCTATTTTGGACAGCTAAGATTTTTCACTGAATCTAGATTGTTACGAACATGCCTGTATTACTGATTTCATTATGATTACAAGAAACTCCCAGCCTCTTAGAGTCATGTTTAGGAATCAAAGAAAAAAAGTAAAAAGTATCATGAACTTAAAGTTTATAGTGATAATTTATAGTTCCATAATAGTATTTCTATAAAAGCTATTCCTAAGACAGTGTTAACAAAAAAAGTATTTAGTTTTGAACATAGTTCCTACAGTAGCATAGCAGGGTCAATTAGCTGTCTGAATATATATATTTATTTTATTTAGGTGAAAAAAGAAAACTTGAGAGTTACTGACAAATTAATATTTACATTGTTATTACATACCAAGTACCAGTACCTCTAACCGATAGTGGTTGAATTACATGACACCCCATTAAATTAAAGAAAAAATAAAAATCCCCTGTACATTGTTGTCTTCCTGTCACACTAAAATATTGGCATACGTATTTTTCATGGATTCTTACAAATGCTCTAACTATTATATACAGTTATTCTGGACTGAAAGAAATATACTCACATTAGGTGGGTGAAAGACAGATTTAGCTCTATGCGTTATGGGGATAGAAGCAATATAAGTTGAAAAAATAATTATTTTCTCAATGTTTGTCCCCAAAGAAACAAATCCAAAACCACAAAGGCTATATACAGTGTCAGTTTTTTGTATTATGATTGACATATATGTATCTATGTATATAATTGAATTTCTTTATTTACACGTGTGTTAGCACAAGAGCGCCTAATATGGTACTTCATCAGTTGTCTAAGAATTAATGAATGTAAATAATTACCGTAATTATCTAAACTCCAGTCACTTAATTTATTTACTTTTTCTGTACCTTGGTACAACTTGGACTGTGCTATATATCAGAATAGATGATTTAATCAGCTAAAAACCACTAGTACTCTCTCCCTTTTGTTGCAGTTGTCTCAAGAATTTTGGTGCTTTTCCCTGTGTGACTGTGGAAACACTACACAATCTAAAGGCCTTTGTTAACCTGCAGTCAATATTGCAAGTAATTTTTAGTAATACTGAATAATGTAGGTTTAAAAAAGAAATATGTTTTACTAACAGCAGAAATTTTTTGTGGTATACATAGGGGAAAAAAAGGTATTGGTATAAAATCAAAATGTTTGGAGCCTTGTGATCTACACTTGATTTTCATATTTGGCAGTGCAAAGAAATGATGAAAAAATCATAATGACTTAAGGTAGTTGATCAAATATGGCATTACATGACATTTTGTTTTGGACAGGAGGAGGTGGGACACTTGGTAATTCAAGAAATCCATTCCACTTTGCTGGTCCTGTGATTTAATTAAAAAAAAAAAAAGACAGACATATATTTCATAAATATACTGGATTCTAGGCTTTTTGAGAGTGGGATTAGAGTAGTGTACATGTTTCAGTGTCTGGAATTTCTCTTCATAATTCTGATTCACCTAGAAATATTCCAGTGAATCTCTGTCAGTTTACAGAACTGAAGTCTGGAGGCCGTCAGACTTCATTGTCTGCTCAGGCAAAAGATATGACCTGTGAAACTGATACTAAAAAAAAATACTGATTTTTTTTTGGCAAATATCCAGCATCATTGTGCTTGTAATTACCAATGGATTGTATCTCAAAGACAGTGACATTATCTCCCAGTACACCAGGTGAACCCTCTTTGGAGAGATCTATAATATCTCTGTTCTTATCATCAAGGTAAACTTGCATAATAATTTCCAAAGTTGAGCCTGCAAATGAAAACATAGCACAATATGGGACACCAAAACCCAGGGGCTCAGTAGAGACATTGCTGTATGGCACACTCTGGTACTCCTCTCCCACACTAACTGCTGTTTTTTCTGTAGGCTATAAAATAACTCTTTTTCACCTACTTATCACCTTCCTCCTCTCTTTCTGACACCTCCCTCCTTCCCTCCCTTTAACATTCTCTTTACTTCATAAGTACCAATTACCTTTCTTCACAGAGATAGTCTAATGAATGTGTAGCTAACTAAACTGAGAAATTGTTGTGAACATGCATTTAGCTTTGTAAAATAGCTCTTTTTCAGACCTGCAGAAGGGCTGGTGTGTTTGAAAGCTTGTCCATTTTTTCAGCTATACCAGCTGCTCTGGAAAAAGATATTTCCTTCTCCCACAAGTCCTGTTTTGCATTACTAGCTTGCAATTTTAACCTCATATGCTGATGACAATTAAAGTAAGATGATGTGGCCACAGAACTTGCAATGAAGTACATCGTTAGCATAGTACCTTTGCCTAGTTGATCTTCCATCTGTTTACCAATGAAGAAATACTAACTTTTTAACATGCGATTTTTTTCCATGTGCATGAATATACATATTTGGAAGTTTTTCACATATATATTTTTTTACTCGTTAGCTGTCATAGTTTAGATTCCTTTCTGAATTGCAGCCATGAAACTTCCTTTCATATGAAAAAGAAATAGGCCTGTAATCTTTGAAAGATTTCCCAAAGCTCCTTTAATATTTGAACTGGAAATCTGAGATTTAAGAAACTTTGTTGGAGAACTATTGTGTTGGTTTTATTCCTGATATCCCCAACTGCAGAGATTCTGTGGATAGTGACTATCTGTTCCTCATCTGTGCTCCTAGTGAACCAGATGAATATCTAGCAGTACTTGGTATAACTGTGAATTGCACGAGTGCACTGAAAGAAAACTTTCTAAAAATCTTTCAGTGCCCAAAACCTGCTGTGAAACCATGTTCTAGTACTTATAGAGCTTTAACACGCATGCAGTAATAATACATAGGTATTAGCTATTCTTAAGTTATGTTTTTTATCTGTAGATCTCGGTGCTTTACCAAGATATTCTGCTATCCTCTCTGATAGGGAACTGAGCTACAGAGAGACATGGTGAGCTCAGATCCAGCTCAGGTGTTCAGTGGCATGAATGAATTCTGCAATGCAAGTTGCTTCTTAGCCCTGCGCTCTCAACTTGGCCATGCTCTCTCCTTGGTAGTATGTTGCTGATGTCAGATGAACACACACCCCCTTATAATTCATTGTAGTTCCAAATATTTAATTTGCATTGGATTGAAGATATAAGTAGCTGATTTAGATTCCCAGGGACAGTAAATCTTTAAGTCTTGTATGGAACTGTCAACAGTCTGTAAACTACAGAAGTGCAGCGACTGGCAGTCTGAGGTTCAAATAAACTTGCCATCTAATCACATAGGGAAAAAAAAAAGATACATGAGTCCAACATGTTACAGTAAATATTTTCTTTAAAAGGAAGAACAGGAACATAGACAAAACAAATTCATAATATGTAGCAGGAGGTTGTTGTAAAAAGCTTGCTTTGGGAGATGATTCTATTTTGGAAACATCAGCACGCTTGAATTATAGCCCCAGTTTGCAAATGTGTCAGTGATTTCACTGATGGCATCACTATGTATTTATGTTTTCTTCTGTTTTTTTTTCAGTCTTGATTTCATGGTCAGTGTCAGAAATCCCAAAGAATTTTTCATCTTCCCCCTATCTGTTTGGTTGGGGTTTGTTGTTGGTTTTGGGGTTTTTTTTTTTTGGTTTGGGTTTTTCTTTTTTGTATTTGAAGATGATGTAATTATTGGTTTGGGGTCTCTTGTGTTTATAGGATGTGTTACTTCACAAGGAGCATTTTCTTTCCACATTTAAGATATAATTACTACTGTAATGTGGGCAAGTATTTATGTAATTAAGTCCTATTCTTATCAGAGTTGACTGAAGCTTTAATTACTTGCTATTTCACTATAAAAATACTGTTTTAAATGGAGGATGGATTGATTGAATAAATATTAGGCATATACAAAGCTTGGTGAATGTTTTTATAAATGATTTGTCCAGTTATAAACCAATCATTTTCTTTGATTGCATAAGTTGTCTTTTATGTTCTTCCTGGAAAAATATCCAGCTTAGGAATTGCTAAAAAAAGGAGTTCTGTATGCAAAATTGAATTTGTAATAATGTTTGCCCTGAATTTTTATCCTGGCCATTTCTGAAAGCTCCTTACAACTTTCAGAGTTCAGCTACTGAAAAAAACCCAGGAGCTTTATCATTTATCAAATGTCTTAGAGGAATAAAAATGCAGTGTGAGCAAGTCAAAGCAATAGCCAATCTACAGGTGTTGAGCAATTCAAAAACTAAGATATGGTGATAAGAAAACACTGAATAGCTAACTCTAAATAGCAAAGATGATAAAAAACTGAATTCAGTTTGTTTATTGTTCATTAGTGTTTTAGCCAGATTTGGTCAAGTTAGAGGAACTGAGGTCAAGGCTGATGCAAGAGAACCAGCAAACATGTAAAATCAGTGAGAGGTGATTGAATAAATTATTAAGATGCTGAATTTTGGGTTGGGATTAAGGTATAAAATTAACACAAACCCTTGCAGGTTTATTGTTGTGTTGTTTAGTTTGAAAGGAGCATAGGTGAACTTATTGAGGTGGGGTATTTTTTTTTGTTTGTGGGGTGTAGTTTGGTTTTTTTGTTTTGGTGGTTTTTTGTTTTTTTTTTTTTTTTTTGCTTGCTTGTTTGTTTGATTGTTTTCTCAGAGCTGAACTTTTACTCTGTGGTAGAAGGTCCTGGCCAAGGTGACCATGGACACAGTGGTTGTGGGACTGCAGCAAAGCATCTGGGTGAGATGCAGCAGGGTGGTACTGGCAGAAGCACTCGAGGCAGCGCTAGGGAACATGTCCCCTCTTCCCCTGCCATGGAAATTGAGAAGTTCTTAAAGGCAGAGACTGGTGAGGGAGACAGTCAGGTGTAATTGGTAATGTGACCTAGAAATTGCTGGTGTTCCAGATTTGTGGCAATGAATTTCCTTAGCAGTAAATAAAGCCTCATGCTGGGCTTGCAGAAACTGGTTGTGTTTAATCTACTCTTGGGAGTTCTCAGGGATTCCCAAGATAGCTCTTGAGTCGTTGTGTGGGATAAAGGGAGAGATTTTTTAAGAACATATTTACTTTCCAGTATTGGAAGGAATCCTGAGTTTAAATATTCAAAAAAATCTGGGTCTTTCCTTAGTAAACCTCCTCCCCAAAATAGACTGAGTGTGGAAGATGAGTTTCTGTCAACATTTGATCTTCAACGATCCATTCAAGAGAAGCCTTAGTTTAAATCCCATTCTGCCTGTGTTATCCAGGGACTGGCAAGACTATTCTAGATCTTTTGCAGCCTCTGTGCTGTTTCAAACACGTCTTGTTCCACGGTTTTCCAGTTTTGTTCAGTTTTTCCTCCAGTTAAGCCCAAAGGGAACCTTAACAGAGCTTCTCTTTGTCCCCCTTTCTCTCAGCATTGCAGTGTTTCTCTAGTAGTATGTATGGCGTTATTCTCATCATGTCAGGAACCAAATATTTCTATAAAATGTATTAGAAATGAAAACTCTCTGTATTGTCAGTGTAAAAATATGCTGAAGACATGCATGACTGAACAGGCAAATGTAATTGAGCTACTGGGAAGTTCAATATTGGAGATGCATAGTATTGACTGACAGTAGTATAAATGGTGAACAGGCCTCTGCAAACATTTACTGTAATTACTTTTCACCTCTTAGATTCCTAAGAAAAAGGAAGTTGAGAACAGTGCTACAGAGCCATAAGAAATCATCTTAAGTGTCTTCCAAGCCCTTTACTTTGTCTAATAGGATAAGAGATATCTCCATATCTTTTTCTAAACAGGCTTCAAAAGCAGCATGGACCAATCAGTATTAGAAAAGCCCTATTGTAACTGTAGATAGAGGGGAACTTTAGTAGCAATGGGATTATTATTCTATCTAAATCAATAGAGGAAGTTTCTATCTTGTTTAAGAAAAACTGGCTGTGACTGCTGGGCAGGTGGGAAAGGAGATAGAGTTGCAAATTAGACTAATAGCTAGATGTATAGTAAGGCATAAAGGTCTAAAAATGGGATAGGCATACTTGAAAGTGCAATTCTCAAATTCCCTGCTTACCCTCCCAAGCACCAAAGGTTTTATTGCAGGTCACCTTGCAGTATTATTTGCCAATCATCCGATGTCTCTTCCTTTCGCCTGAACAGCAGTGTCCTCTGTCTTGGCAGTGATGAGCAACTAAACATTTAGCTGATGAGGAAAACATCTTTTGGGGAATTTCCTCAACCTATGTCTCTTAAGCTGGCAGCAGTATTCAGAATACACTACTACAAACTTCCAATGTTAGGTGATCACTTGAACGCTGAATAGCTATTGATCCCAGTACAATTAATGTATTCTGAGAGAGAAAAGGCAGCCTAGATCTCAGTCTCCAGAAAATGCATCCTAATTGATAGAGCACCCTCACTTTCTCTCTGGCTCTTCATTTGAGCTTTGGCTCAATGTTAGAAGTCTAACATTTCCATGAGGGACTGGGGCTGCTTCCAGAAGACTTAGAGCTTCATAGTTAGAAGCTTCCTGAGAAGTGAGACATGAGGATTTGAGCACCTGCAAACCAAACAAGGAATTGAAACCCATATCTCTCTGGCATGCTAAATGAATACTTTAATCACCAGCTCTTGTGTAAAAGAGTAGGCATCACTCTTGCTGGTCATGTTTTGAAAGGGATGTACTCCCTTGTTATTGTTACTATATTTATTTATATAATATATTAAAGCTGAGCTTAAGCTTCTAGCTCCTGGGTTTGGGAAGGTGAGTCCTACAGCCCATTAAAGCTATCAAGCACCTGATGGTCATGAGATTTAGGACACCTGTCACCTTGATGTTTCTTATCGGCTGGTTTTGTTGGCCTCTGCCCTGGGAACTGACTCTTCTAAGGGGTCTAATAATTTTATAATCAGTTGAGGCATTTACCTGAGGCACTGGTTTTCTTTGAGGGCTAGGGGCCTTACGGACTGAGAGAGCTGGGGTTGTTCAGCCTGGAGAAAAGAAGGCTCCAGGGAGACCTTATAGCAGCTTTCCAATATCTGAAGGGAGCGTACAGGAGAGCCGGAGAGGGACCCTTTGTCAGGAAATGTAGTGACAGGACAAGGGGTAATGGTTTTAAATTGGAAGAGGGGAGATTTAGATTAGATATTAGGAGGAAATTCTTTACTGTGAGGGTGGTAAAGCACTGGAACAGGTTGCCCAGGGAAGTTGTGGATGCCCCATTCCTGAAGGTGTCCAAGGCCAGGCTGGATGGGGCTTTGAGCAACCTGGTCTAGTGGGAGGTGTCCCTGCCCATGGCAGGGGGGTTGGAACTCGATGGTCTTTAAGGTCCCTTCCAACTCTAACCATTCTATGATTCTAAAATCAGGTGTTGCATAGCCAAGCTTTGCATTGTACATGTCGCCTTGTAGAGAATTCCCAAGACTTCAAATAGCTATTTGAAATCATAGAAGCAGAAGGAAAGAAAATTTTTAGACCACCACCTATGATATCTTCCAGTCAAGGCAGGGATATTTTTGTTTTAATGAAGTCTTCTAAAATGCTATTTAAAAATGAGCTCCTTATCAGAAAAGTAAAAAGTAAGAAAGACTGCAGATCTTGTGAAATGCTTTTGTTTTTTTATGAAAACCCACTTTGTGGGGGCGAGGGGGAGGGTAGAGAGCTTCTTCCAAGCATTACAACTCCATCAAATGCAATATTACCCCAGTAATGATTGTTATGCCTAATAGTCATGGACAGCAACTTTATTCATCCCAGAAAGTACACAAAGAAAAGCAGCGCTGCAGTCTCTAAGATACGAAGCTTTCTCTGTTAAATTTGCCATGGATGGTTGGATTCATCAGTTTGCATGCGTTTTTGACTGATACATCATGCTGGATGCTTTAGGCAAACACACACTAATTAGTAGAACAAATAGAAAACCCTGAGGATGCCCATGCTTAATGACATTGCCCATATTCTAAACTGTCTCTACGACAAATTACTCATTTCATGGCTGTAGGCAGTGCAAGTTAATTTATCTGTATCAGTTGCTAAGTTGAAGCATTCACTTTTAACAAGGCACACTGTATTATACCTCTCTAGGAAACTTTCCAACACTTTAACTTTTAAACAAAAAAGAAACTAGGAGTAATAGGCCAGGCCAATTCAGGGATAAAAAGTAAGAGATATAGGATCTATTGGGAGTTTAAAGAGTCAATAGGTGCTGATGAATTAGTTAACTTCTAATTAGTTTGTTACCATATAAAAACCAAAAAATTGTGAAGAGGGCTTGAAATTATATCCTTGGAGGAGCGTTGAGTTATAACCCAGAACTTTGGCTCAGAACAAAGGCAGACTGTGCAGAAGCGTGTGCGGTTCCTGCCGTGAATGCTTCAGTCAGGTAACTGCTTTTCAGTCAATCTCAGCAAAAGAAATGAGAAGTCGAGTATGGAGAATGAAGCAAATTAACAGGCATCTTATACCAGAACGGTTATAGTCATCTTGTCATTTTCAGTTGCTTTTCTTCACTGATACATTTGACTGAAGAACTTGGATAAAGTGAACCTTGTTCTCATAAGATGAATGAGTGGAACATAGCGGTCAAATGATATCCAAGAGTCTATGGCATTGCTGAACTGTAGTCACTTAATTACCTAAATGAACATGGATCTTTGGAAGCATGCCACTAGATATCCTGAACAACCAAGCAGATTGAATATTGTTGTCCTAAAGACAAGTTGCCTTCATACTGGCAGGTTGGATGGGAGGGGAACAGTGAAGGGAGAGGATTGAGTGGAGGCAGATGACCTGGCAGAGTACACTGGAAAGTCAGGATTGCTCTTTCAACAGAATGGGAGGAATAGAAAAAGCAACTTCTGCATTTGTTCTCTCATAGTTGACCACTTCTCTCAGTTGTGGAAGTATCTAGTCAGCCAGTCTCACAGAAGCACTGTAGATGGTATTGTGGCCACTTTTTCAGGTATCTAAGCGTAAAACTTTGGATACTACCATTCAGTGCAGTTACAAAAGCTTTGACTGCAACCTCTTCAGAAGCATGTGGACGTACATTGTCAATAACCCTATATTTACAACAAAAGCTAAAATCTCATCCAACTGTTAACTATCTTTACTGAACATATATTTTGAGGCTGTGCTGGTTTATGTTCTTTATAAACATATAACATAAAGACTAAAATATAGACAAGATTACAGCACCAAAGCTCTTGGCAAGCAACTTTCCAGAAACTAGAATGTTCAGTATCCTCATAGAGACCTTGAAGAAGGAACACCTTTATTTGGCACACAACACTACGTTGTTGCTAAACAACTTCCAAAGGTCAGTTTGGAACTTAAAAATTTACAAATCTGATACTAGCAAATGCCTTAATAGGTACCAGGAGGCTTTCAAGCTGCTGGCTATCTCCCATACTTCCTTGGAAGTTGTGTTTAAATGCAGCTGTATTCATCAATCTGCTACAGTCTTGCCCCAGAGAAAGTGCTTAGAAATGTTTCTTTGCCCTTGTGTACATCTGGCATCCTAAAAGTATTCAGGGTCCCGATTGAGGACATACCTTTCTGACTTTCCCCTCTGCTTACAAAGCAGTGGAGAGAGGGAAGAGCAGCATTTGGGGATCAAACCGCCAGAGTTAATGACTCTAGGGATCTAGGTTCACTTTTTTTCCACTGCTGTAAACTTCTTTTGTGGATTTAGATAAATGTCATTGTGCCTCAATGCGTGTTACGTAAAGGCAAAATAAGGAGACCTAGTCTCTCCTTGCTTTTTCTTGTTTTCATCTGTTTGGATTTTTCCAAGTGTCAGAGCAGACCTCCCATGTACACTCAGGTGGACTGTGTTCCCAGCTGCTGTGTGTGCGTGCTGGATGTACACTTACATAGCCTGCAACTCCGATATGCACAGTTGCAGGTTGATGTAGGAATGAATCCCATGTTTCTGGCACATCCAGCTCTTTGCATCTCTCTCCTCTGTGGTACTCGAGACGCTTACACCCGAGAAGCTGCAGCCGATGCTCCTTGCTTGTCAAGTGTGCAGAGAGCAAGCGGCTGTCTCGGTCCATCTGTGCTGATTTAGTTAATAATGTTCACCATGTCTGCTGGTTTGGAGAAAGATGGGGGCTCGGGGGGTGTCGGGAAATTCTTTGAGCTTGTTATCCCTACAGTAACTATAGACTTTGGCAGGAATGCGGCTGATTAATTTGAGGTCTGTGGGCTTAGCCCAAGCGGCAGCAGGTCTCCCCGCCGCTGCGCTGGATGTCTAGGAGACAGCAGCGTCCCCCGTGCTCGGCTCTTTCACCAAACCCTGTGAATTCAGCTCGCCTAAATAAACATTACCGAGCTGCTAATCACACGCTCTGAAACAAAACAGCACTTCACTTCGGGATCTGGGCAAGATCAGACTTCCCTCCCTCCCTCCCTCCCTCTCTCCTCCCCTCCCCTCCCCTCCTTCTCTGCCCCCTCCCTGCTTTTCCCCTCCCTCTCCCCGGCAGCCGCTGAGCCGGTCCCTCCGACCTGGCAGCCTCATGCTGGGGGCCGCTGCCGGCCGGGGCTGACCGAGGCCGCCCTGCCCGCGCTGCCCTGCCCGCCCCCCCGGCCCGGCCACCCTTCGCCGCCGGGCTCCCAGGCACCGCCGCCGCCCCGACGATAAAAAGTTGTGCGGAGCGCCGAGGATGGGAGCGCATCTGCAGCCTCTAGCCCTGCGGCTTCTGGCGTTGACTTTCCCCTTGGTGGCGAAGGGTTTTTCTGACGAAACCTTGGAGAAAGCCGCGAAATCCGAGGGATATTGCAGTCGGATCCTGCGAGCCCAAGGCACCCGGAGGGAAGGGTATAATGAATTTAGTCTCAGGGTGGAGGGCGATCCAGAATTTTACAAGCCTGGAAACAGTTACCGGGGTAAGTTGGTCATCCTCTACTTCCTATACGAACGATAATGGTCAGGACAAGTGTCTCTGAAACTATAACGTATCTCTGTATCCCTTTTGGTGTGTGTGTCACTGTGTGGGTTAAGACAGGGTAATATACTCCCACGCATTACTTTATTGGGGATGCTTTCATGACAAGTGAGAGGGAGTTGGATTTCACAGTATCGCTTTACTCCCAAACATTAACTCAATATTAAGAGGAATTTCCTTTCTTTTATGAATCCTCTCTGCCAGCTCAGTGCTAGCACAAGATCAGAAGTTGATGTGATACAAAGCACACACTCTTTCCCCATTTACCTACTTCTATAGGATTTCTTCCTATCCCTTTAAATATAACACAGTGAATAGGAGCAGCTCTACCATTCAGCAGGAAGGAGAGGAAACTCGGAGCTAATTGTTCTTGCCCTGAAATATGAATGCTAATATAATGAGTTAGCATATGGGCAAACAGTGATGCAGCACACTGCCAACTTCCCACATTTTCCACTTATGTTTATCCCACCCCCCCTTTTTTTTTTCTGGGGAAATGAACAGATGGTTCCAACGGGAAAGAGGCAGTGCTAATGACCACTGTAAATAAGAGATGGAGGCATTCGTTCTCCACTGAGCATTTCACATACAATCTGAAATTAACTTCCAAAGCACATCTCAGCGTATTTTTCTAATTAATAGGCAAAGGCAGTTTTGGGTCACTTTTTCTGCCTCACCTTATAATGCCTTTGGAAACAAACCTTGGAGTATACTGTGAACTTTGTATTTTAAAAGTACTTTGAAAAGGCTTTGGACATTTTTAGGTACCATAACTAAAGTAGTTTATAAGCATCACTTTGGAAAACAAATTTGAGAGTTTCATCTCTGTGTTTCTCCTGATCTTCCTTAGATACAGTGTAGAGAGCAATGTTTTCCAATTGCATGAATGTGGGAATCTTGGTAGAGATAGGGAGAAAAAAGTGTGCACATAGCATAATTATCATGTTCTCTTAAAGGGTAAAAAATAAATCTGCAGCAGTGATTAACTAGTTTTGAGCACCAGCCTGTAAATTTGCATGATTCTTGATTATTTGTGTGTTGTTTTTTTTCCTCAAGAATTGATTAATTTTAATGTGGTGTGAGGAAATGTGTGTTTCCCACGAATTGATTAACTATTCCAGACATTAGGATTGGTACCTTGAGTCTGAAAGATTTCATGTTGCACGTCAGTTTGATACATCTACTAAGCAGGATAAAGATAAGTGTCCAGTTCTTTGATGGTGACAAAAGTGAATGTTCTTAAAAAGTTTTGAAATTTACTTCTGTGAAAGGATTACTGGATATTTTCAGTCATCTGCCAAAGAAGTTTCTATTCCATGGAAATGTACGGGAAAGAAACTCCCAGATGAATTAGCAAAACTAATTTTGTGGAAATACTAGGTCTTGGCATTAGGAACTCAATTAATAAAAATCACATCAGTATGTTGTAGGTTCTTGGAAGAGAGAAAACTACAGCTAATAGTAAAAAGTTAAAATGCAGACCAAAATATGTGCCTAAATTTTTGGTATTTAAGATTGAATTATTCAGGTGGCATATAAGTTTATCTAGATAGTCCTTTAAGGACACTTTCTGAATGGCTGGAAGAACTTAAGTAAATGTTACCGTGACACATACATTATTTATGGCAATAGTTAAAACTAACAGCATTACAGAAAGTGTCAAGAGCTCATTTTCAAAGGAAATTCTGCAGTACATCTGGAGTTTTATTACTGTTTTATACAAAGTTTAGAAAATCCAACTAATGGTAAAAAAATGCAGGATTATGGCAGGTCTGTGGGGTTTTTTATATGTAAATTACTGAATGTACAACTGCAGAAGATTTGCACAACCTCCGTTGCGTTGGAGCCAAATGTGCCTGTTTCCATGGCCCCTGTTTGATTTAATGCAGTCTGGATCCTTGGCACATTCCCTAGCGGTCTCCTAGAATAAACTAGTATTTGTGCAAGGTGGCTAACACAGGAATTAACTGTACATACAAGTGCCATATTCCACCAAATTGACAGTATAGATGTATCCATTTATGTTTGAAACTCTCTTGATCATTGGTTCGCATGAGACCCATGTAAGACCCTCAAGCTGCAATGACTGGAGGGAACATCACAGCAGTCTTGAGGGTGGGAATCAGAAGACTGTGGTTCACAGCTGCCATTTGTCTTTGGGAAAATTTTCATGGCTTTCCTGCAGTTATCTTTAGATCAACCAGGATCTGCGTGTCCTGAGGGGAAATGCTGGGTGGAACTGAAGCCTTGGTTTTCCACCTTTCTGGAGCTGTGATAGAGAAAAATGGCCCTGAGCACTGAATAGCCTCTTTGAATGACCTCTTTGAATAACCTCTATGCATCTCCTCTGGTCTGCAAACACTGGCAACAGTAAATAAAGACACTTTCTTCTGTCTCAGGCAATTAAAAATGAGATAGTAGCAGAACCATCCTTCTTTCCTCTCTAATGTCTAACAAAGCAAAAACAGCTATGGGCTTCGTGGTGTTCCTCATGGGAGGCGACATGACCGATTCCTAACATCTTATTTGGGACTCTTGATGCCGTAGCCTGCAAGTGGCTTTCATCTGCCTGGTGTTTCAGGCTGCGATGTTTTGCCTTTCCCCTTGTGAAGCAGGCAGCCAAATGCATGTAGTGGTCAGGTCTTCCTGTAGTAGCAGGTCTGTGGCACACCATCCTGGGGTTGAGGTCCTCTCCTACCTGCTGGTTAACTCGGACCCTGATGTAGCTGCTCTTGCTTCCACTGAAGGTCAAAGTTCCTATTGCATTCAAAGGGCACAAATGAGCCTTAAGTTTAGATGATGTTACGGGCTAATGATCCTTGAAAGTACTCAGTCCTAGCTTTATTGACCTGTAGAGTTAGATTAATGATTGTGTGAGATTCCCATGAAAAATTTGGGTGTTTCATTCTATTAAAACTAAAAATGAAATTGCTTCTAAAACAAAAAGGCAGTAGTATGTCCATTTCACGAGCTAACATGCAATGTACATAGTTTCCTCCATGATTTTCTGAGATTGTTATTCTGATGAAGAAAATTAGGATTTAACTAGTATAGTCCTTAGATGTCTGTTCACCTTCTCGGTTTTCAAGGACAAGCTCAGGTAACATTACACACTCCATTGCATTAGTTTGAAGAATTCTGAGGAATGTTGAATCTTTCTTGCCATTTATTTCATCCCTCCAACATGCACACACTTTTTTAATACTTTATAAATAAACCCTCACTCTAAATATTTTAGTGAGGGTTTTTTAATACTTTTTAAATACTTTATAAATAAACCTTCACGCTAAATACTTTAGCAATTCTTATGTTTCACAAATTACGGATAAAACAAGATATTTAAAGTGTATTTGTTGCTACTTGTGCAACGTACAACACAGGATGTGCTATAGCGTAGGATGTGGAAAGTCAGATTTCCTGCCTGAAACCAAAGGAGCAATTGCTTTGATCACCCCACCTTTAGCTGGGAACACTGGGGAAAGAGGAGTGTGTTGAAGGTGTGTGCCAAAGTGCAACTTGTAAGGCAATTAGAGATTTGCCAGAGGGGATGGAAACAGACAAAAGTAACTGCTGATATGTAATCTTCCTTTTAAAATAAAATCCTTAACTTTGAACATGCACTGAGATCTAACTGATTTTTGCAGGAAGTTCATATTGTTCAGTGAATGTTAATTAATGGGAACGCAGCGTGAGCAATACTCAGCTGTTCTTTAAAATGGCAGAGTTTATCCCAAGAAGGAAAACTCTCAACTCTTATGCAATGAGGAGCTGCTATCTCTTGTGAAAACCAGATGTAGCCTGACAGCTTCCCACTGCTGCCTGTGCACTGCAAACCGCTGCCTTCTGTGCTGAAACAGTCCGTCCTCAGACAGTGACTACAGACCCATCACCAGAACAGGGCTCTGTTTTCAGGAGTGTGTCACATAAAGCCTTGCATTGCCATGTTATCTGAGCTCGCTGGGTAGTTCAGAGAACTGGCGGAAATTTTTTCAGCTAAGGTGTTAGCATTTCTTCTGGCCTAGCTCAGTCAGGGGTGACCAACGCACGTTTTTCATCTTGGTATTCTTGAGCTGTGGTTGCATGGACATGAAAATCCCACTCTGCTCCTATGGATCACCACTCTCCCAGCCCCTCACTTGTGTCCGGGTGTCCCCACCACTAGCAGAAGAGCTCCCGGGGCAGCACAGAACAGCCACTCGGGGACTGGACCCAGCTGAACTCTTGGGTTGGAGTATTTTGGTTTGTTTGACTGTTCGGCTGGATGTGTTCCCTGGTTCAGCTGGCAGCACAGCTGCCTGGATGTGGCTGCTGTACGAGCAGTGCAGGGTGGGGGAGGGCAGGATCTCTCATGTTGGAGGAAGCACGGATTTATTCTGGGTTAAAATGACTGTGCAACCACAGCATGAGCATTGCTAACCCCAGGCATTCAAAAAGTATGAGTCAGGCTTTGGAATTACCTTCCTTTTTTTTTTTTTTCTTTTTTTTTCCTGATGGCTTTTGTAGCATTTCAGATGTCCTCAATTTTATAGGTAGGTGTTTTGTTTAGAATTTTGAAAACTGTTTGGTTTGCTGTGTAAATTTGTGAGGAAAATTATGGAAACTGTTGAGTCAATTCACAGCTGGATTCTGTGTCTGCTTGCATAAGTATTTAAGCGTTTCTGGTGTAACCTTTTTACTCATAGTGATTCAGACTTTTGAGTTACGTATAATATATGGAAAGATTTGTTGCATGCAAAAGACCTTTATGGCAATTAGTTTCCAAGAACGAGTCTTCATGCCAGTGTAATGCATTCGTCCTTGTTGAGTTCAGCAGTGTACTGCTCTCAGTTACTGCACTGAGAGGCTGGCTGTGGATTTTCATATAGATAGAGCTGCAGAAGTTTGCAGAATTGGGCTAATAATACTAATTATTGGGCAGATAATGGATTAATGAATTGGAGCAATACTTAGAAATGTAATCAGAAATTAATGCTATTATGCTGCTACTCAGGTCCTGCATATAAAATGTGAAGGTTTTTTTCTCCCCCAAAATGGTGAGATTTAATAAGGTTCTATGGAATGAAAATTGTGCTGAAAATCTCAAGAGTTGAGGGACTTGCTATTATGCCCTTCACTGCTCTATATTTGCACAGGTGTTTACAGGTGTACAGGTCTAAACACAGCACTTCCATTTCAATTTTTAACCTTTTGTGTATCTCTCCAATCTACCTTTTTGCACATAAAAAATGATGTATTTGTACAAATACCATGGGTTTCAGACTGTATACAGCTGTATACTAGAAATCTCCAAATATCCTATTTTATATTTTTCTATTATTGAATTTCTAGATCAAAGAGCTCTCCATGTGTTCCAAATGAACTCTGGATGTTTTTTGAAATCCATATTTTGAAGGGCAATCTGTCATTTTTTAGCAAAGTGTTTCAGTCCCTCACGGTCTATTTGTGTGAGAAGGAGTCTCCTGTGAATACCCTTCTATGATGCAGCATTGGTAGTTGCAGTTTGCTCACAGAAACTCTGGGTGGTCTTCAGTTCCTATTGTGCCAGTCAGGGTTTGAGAGTGTGACAATAGTGTACTACAAGCAATGCTGTCTGCATTATGCTTAAAGTAAAAGCTCCTTAAATTATTAGTATTCCAGTTTTCTGTCTCTTCCTTTAAGTCAAAAAGAATTTTTCCCTAAAATTTACCTCTGTTTCAGAAAAAGATTCCTATAAGTTGTTGAAAAGGGTTCAGTAATTTTAAAACTCCCCTAAAAGTCCTGCCTCAAAGCTCTGCCTCATTCCATCTTTCTGATAGTGTTCAAAAGAGCCACAGTTGACGTAACTCAGGTGTTGGCTGATGCTTAGGTACTGATGGTGGTAAACAGAAAAATCATGCAAAGCTATCTTGCACTAGCAGAAAATGAGGGATATAGTTCTGATGCTGAGCATGGTAAAATGAGATTAGTCAGAATTATGTTATTTGTTCTCTGCTGTTGGATCCAATGACTCCTTCCTGGTCAGGACTGGTGTGTCAAGAAGGGTGTTTTGCTGATGTGTTGGGTGCTTTGGTAATCAGAGTTGGCAGCATGATCTCTGGAGGTCATAGAATCATAGAATTGTCTAGGTTGAAAGTGACCTTTAAGATCATTGAATCCAACCATTAACCTAACACTGCCAAAACCACCAGTAAAATCATATTGCGAAGCACCATGTCTACCTGTCTTTTAAATATCTGCAGAAATGGTGACTTACCCACTTCCCTGGGCAGCAAGTTCCAATGTTTGATAACCCTTTCCGTGAAGAAATTTTTCCTAATACTCAATCTAAACCTCCCCTGGCACAACTTGAGGCTGTTTCCTCTTGTCCTATCATGTGTTACTTGGGAGAAGAGACTGACCCCCAGCCCTAAGTCAGCTTCAGTCATGAGTTTAACTTTGTCTACTGTTCTACTCTGAGGTTAAGGGAGAGGAAGGATAGTTGTAGAGTGACCATCTACATCAGCTGGGGTTCTGTGTTGTCTGCTCCAGCTCAGCTATGCTCAATGTGGTCATCTTGTTTTACAGTTAAATAAACTTTCTGTGTACTGAAATGCATAGATCCTTATCTGTGCTCAGAGCGGGACAAAAGCTGAAGCCAAATATTCAGGAGATGTTTCCTTACATTTTAAAAAAAAACAAAACAGCAAAACAATACAAAAAAACCCCAAACGTGTGTGTCCCTGCCCCCAACCAACAACAAGAAAATAACCCTTCTGTAGATCTAAGCAGATTAGCAATCTACTTTTAAAACAAATAAAGGGTCTGTGCATGTGGGGGAAAAAAAAATAGTGGAGGTATTTCATATCATGACAGTGTTTTTCAGTTTACGTGGAAAGTTGAACTGAACATTTTTGCATTCATGCTGGCTCTGCTCCATGTTGTTAGTGCTTTAGTTTTTGTTAATACCGATTTAAAAACACATCTTTCAAGTTGAACTGTGCAATGATATGAAAGTGGCTGATTCCACAATTAATATTATGCTTTCATTATTTCTCTTTTTATTATATCTCAGTGACACTTTCTGCTGCAACTCCTGCTTACTTTCGAGGATTCACATTGATCGCTCTCAAGGAAGGAAAAGAAGGTGACAAAGAAGAAGACCATGCAGGAACTTTTCAGGTGAGAGAACTTTCCCTGACCTGTACCTCTAGGAGTCTTCCTTAGTGTATGCTTGGCTCAAAGAGAGATGCACAGCAGAATGCAGACTGTGCTTAAGTAAGCATAAATATTTGTGGTTGCTGACATGAGAACACCATAGCATATTTTATATTCCATGCAACCTCTTCAAGGCTTTTGTACCCTGACTCCTTCTTGCCATCCCGCACTCTTAAACACCACGGTCAGTTATTAGAACTGGAGCCCAAGACACCTGAATTTCTTATCCAAAGTGAATATGAAAATTGTTTCATTCACATTTTGCTTTTTGTATTTCTTTACCTAGATATTTTTGTCCATTCAGATGTAGATTATGCCTCTGAGAAGTGTGTTTGCCACAGCTGTAATGACTGTTTTATCAGTCATAAATTAGATTCTGCAGTTTTATTGATGCTCAGTAGTGCTTCACTTAATGAACACATTCAGTGGTATGAAATGTTGTTTATCATTATTAAAAGGATCAGATGATGATTCACAAAACAGTATTTCCAGCTATTTCAAGATCACATTGCATGAAAGGAGTTCTGGAAATCGAGAATAAATTTCATATTTATAAAAATAGGTAGAAATTATGTAGGTCTGTTGTTTGTTGTACTCTCAGGTGAGGTATTGTTTGACTTTCCAAAATTAGAAATTGTTGAATGATTATACTTTACAGGATGGGTAATAATATTGATACTAATTTAAGTAACAATTTATAGATAGAAGATTTCACTTGCCTCAAAGAAGCATTTCTGTATTTTCAAAGGAAATACTCAAAAGTTCTAATTTTGATAAACTACAAAACTACAAGGAGACAGGAATCAACTTAATCGTAGCATCTCTTCCTGAAGCATCTTCTGGTTTTTGTATATAGCAAATATGATGTGCAAACTCAGTACTATTTTCATATTGAGTTTGCCTAGAGGCCTGTTTCTGGTTTTCATACATTTTGTAAGAAAATCTAGAATAAGTGAGAACTTATTTGATACTGGAGTAACTCCATCTTCCGTAAAATTAAACCATTTCCTAATATTATTCAGGAGAAGTCTGTTTACTAGGGACAGTTTGGGGTTTTTTTAAGAATAAGCTAGCATTATTTTAAGAATAAGCATCAGGTACTGTTAAGAATTAGAAATGGCAGTGCTTCATCTATTAAAAAAAAAAAATGTCACCATTCATTTCTCTATTTTAGTTGTTAATGTCTCTGTAGCTGTGGCTAATGGGAAAGACTTGGCCTGAGTTTTGCCTTTATGGCCAAATGTATGTCTAACTTATAGTGAGAAACTCACTAAGCTTTGCTGAAGTACAGAGGAATTTTGACGTAAGTGGAGAGTGGGATGCAAATGGAAATTCCATATAGATCCAAAAAGCCCAATGGGTCTCAGTGGAGGGAAGATTGCAATCCATACAATAAAGCTAATAATTAAACAATCTGAAATCAGTATTCTAATTGGTAGGTGAGAGTTTCAAATTTTATGCAGAAGTGAATTTGTATTTCTGTGGCACAAAAAGAATCCACTGTGCTCATCCTACATTAGCACAGTAACTGAAGTTCATTCAGATAGTTCCTGCCAGTTCTGCTTGCGTTGAGACAGATTTAAGATTCTTATTTAGTATCCAACAAATGCTTACTGCAATAAATACTGGTGTCTCTTGTATCATGGCTAGGTGGTAGCAGCTAGAGGAGGAAAAAAGATATTTAGTTCCAGAGTTTGCACTGTGTTTGTTATAATGTGAAGATCCTAATGGTGTCTAAAGAGCTGTGCAGAGTAAGAAAAAACTGTGTGTATAGTAACTGGCATGCCACTCGCAGTTACGTGTTTCCTGTGCTCAGGTGGAGAGTATGTTATTCAATGAACTACCTAGTGGAACAGAACTCAGTGAAAATTCCTTAATAGTGGCAAGAGACTAAATGCTACTTCTGGACTACTGGCATAAGCCTCTGCCTCCATGAGAAGACATATTTACTGTTCAAAAAACAGTCAAAATGAAGCACATGTATGCCCTGCGTGAAGCAAAGTGCTTCATTTGTATTAGCAAGACTTTGCAGTATAGCCAGTATAGAAAGAAATGAAAGCTGACCAAATAAGACATATGCTTTCCCCGTGGGCCTCAGAGACTGTAAAACACCATATTTTCAAGCCTGTGAGTGCCACTTTCAAATCATGAAGTATGGCTTGTACTGTTTTTCATGGGGAAAACCTGAATCCAGACTCTGTACTCAGGTCAGGAATCCACTGGGGCTGCGGTTTCTGTTTTGTACGGCCATTGAGCGTTGAACTGATCAACAGGTGTAATGCCTGAAAGTAACGTGGAGGGACTTGTGCTAGACCAGCAAGGTGGTAAATAAGGACTAACATTTCAGTGACAGACATGTTACACTCAGGCTGGAAAAACTTGGTTTTCAGTAGTCGCGGTCACGCTGCTGCAGCAGGTTGGGTGCTGCAGCCCATCGCAAAGGATGAATGTGCAGTAAGTGGCTGCCATGAGTTCACCCTGCAGGGACTTTGCTGTGCCTTTTACAATCTCCTCATGGCTCATTTACTCTTGTCTGACTCTGCAAGTCAATAGGTGTGGTCAAACTTCATCAATTATTAAGCTGCGGGGTCTTGATCCTATAAATAGCACAGCCGTTAAAATTCTTGGTGGAGCAGGTTTTTGGTTGTTTTTTCTTTTCCTTTTTTTTTTTTTTGGGGGGGGTGGGGGTGGGGTGGGCAGTTAGATACCTTTAAAGACGTGTATTTTGGACTCCACCATTCTAAACCTGTTTTCCTCCGAGAAAACCGAGACTTTAAAATCTGAATTTTACCGTCATTTGTTTATTTAATGCAGCCAAACCTCTTTCTCTTTGTCCTTGTAGCACACCCAGGGTGCAATTTGGCTTTCAAATAAACAAATCCCATTGTGTCCCACAAATGCGCAAACATATGTTAAAAGCTAAATTAAATACGGTTGGGGAATTAAAGATGCCAAATTCAGTCATAGAAGTTTGGGGATATAATAGTACAGCTCTTACTTATGCCAGTGGTAATTGTACAACTTAGGGGCACAGTGTGGCGCTTTGGATATTATGTCCTATTGGTCTCTTTACACAAGGCATTCCCAACTGTTGTCGTGCTGATCTTTCTCTTTGGTAATGTTTAGCAACAGTCGGCAAATTATACTCGAGGGCAAAAATCAAGCACTGATTGACTATAGAACAGTATCTATACAGGCCATTTTAATCAACATATGTATGCAGTGTAGTAGATTTAGTCTGGTAAATAATGTAGAATAATAGAAATTTGGTGCTGAACATCATCTCATCTATCTTCCTTGTTCTCCGAGGAAGAATAATTATTCCAAGAAAATTCTTGGTAGATGTTTTCTGAATCTGTTCTGAAGAAGTATCCAACAACAACAAAAAATTCACCTCTCCAAGTGGCCTGTTCAAACACTTCAATATATTTTATAGAAAATTTAAGGAAGACTCTAGAGTTTTTACTATTGTCTAAACTGAGTCTTCACTAATGGTGGTTAAATTCCTGTCTTATCAGATTATGAAGAATTTTCTTGATATGTTACGAGACAGTTATTCTGGACCTTCCCTTATTCTCTCTCCAACCCCACACTCTCTCTCCCTGTTTCTTACTAAAATTTTCATTGTAGGGCATTTTTTTTCCAGTTTTGCCATTTCTGCAATCAGGTTGAGAGTCCAGTCTTATTTATATTACCCAGAATTGTGTGCAATAGTCAATCTGGACCCTCAGCATAAAACAATATAGAATTCAGATACAACATTCCTTTGGAGTATCATAATTGCTTCCCTTGCCTTCATGCAGAATCCTTGAACTGTATGCAACTTGCCTTTATCGCAGGAATGTCTAAGTATTGTACAGGAGGTCCATGGTAAAGTCCTAAATGCTTTTCTGCACGTACTGCTGCCTACGTTGTGATTCCTCATCTTCTGTTTATTCCTTCAAAGTGGAGAGTTTGTATTTGTCTTACTGAATTTCATCTTGAATGTATCTTCAATTTAACAAGAAAGTTCTGAACTACGATCTTATCCTTCAAAGTGCTCACCATTCCTCCAAAAGCTGGTGCTATTTGTGGACTTTATAAATACATACTGGATAATTTAACAGTCAATATAAAATATTGTGTGCAAAAGTGACCTGCTTTTCTCATGTATCATCAGTTGTTAGATTCTTACGTCTGCTGTTTTTGTGATAGTTTAGGGTTAAATGCATTCACCATGGCAGTGTTCCTGGAGGTATCCTTTTGACTTTCATTGCTCTAGAGTGAACCAAGAAATTCTTAGTTTGGGTCACTGAATTCGGTGAACCACCAGTGCAAAGAAAATGTAAGAACATAAGCAGGCACGGTGGTAGCAAGAGTGGTTTCATTGAAAGTATGGCATTTATAAAAGCTAGATACGTGTGCAGAAGAAAACATTTAAAGAAAATTTGGAGAAGTAGTGAGATAAGTAAGGTAAGTGCTCTTTTATTCTAAGTTCTCCTTCTCTAGGTTTACCCTGAAACAATAGATGCAAACATTACCTTTGTTTTTGAAGACATGCTGACTGGTGACCGTTTCTTTTGATGCTGTTTAGCTGGCTGATGTGCCCACCAAAGCTTTAAGATTAAAAGGTATTTTACAAGCTTGTAGAAAAGCAGTTCCTCAATTGCTGTATTCCAGGATTTTATAGGAATCTTGCATCTTTTTAAACACTTGATATACTGCATTTTGAAAGAAGCAGTCTTAAAAGGCTTTTAGCCATGTCTCATGATTTATTAGTTCTTGTATTTATAAGCAAAGTTTGTTTATGTTTTTTTTTAAAAAATAATTACTGCAATTATTAAGCTTTTTCTATTAAAAATTAAGCTATACTTATGTAATCTTGATTTATTAGTTCTTGTATTTATAAGCAAAGTTTGTTTATGTTTTTTAAAAAATAATTACTGCAATTATTAAGCTTTTTCTATTAAAAATTAAGCTATACTTATGTAATCTTGCTGTTGCACTCAACTAATATTTTTTTTAAGCTTGAATCCCAATATAAACACAACAGAATACTTAGTAAATGGCTTATTCCGAGATGTATGAAATGACGTAGCTTTGTTTAACAAGTGTTCAGAACTTGCAAGTATTTTGCTGATTTTTGTATTCTCTACATTCCCTTTACCAGCATCTTATCCCTGAAAAAGAGTCTTTCATCTTACTGCTTATAAGCATGTGGAAATAGGCATGTGCATTTTTACTGTTTTGATGTGAAATGTTTGATCACCAGTGGTTTGCAAATCAGGGGGGATAAATTTCCAGTTCATAGTGAAAAAATGTAGTTTAGGTTTCTTAGCAAAGCTTTGTCATACTAGCGAATGACCTAATTAAAATTTCAAATTTTAAAAATTCTTTATGGTTTTCATGAAGGAAACTGAGTCATTACAAGCAGGAAACATAATCTTCAAGTGATATACGATGGGAGGGGAAAGGATGGACACTATTTACTTGTGGTTTTAAACCTATTAATTATGCAGCCATCACATTATATACCTATTCTATATTTATCAAACAAAAAATAATACAAAGCTGCCTATGTTGGTTTCAAAGAGAAACAGATGTTATACCCCGAAAAGGGTGGTGGTGGTGGGGGGAATGCAGTTGCATCCAAACCCCTAAATGAAAGTTCTCTTTCTGAAATGTTGATCAGCAGTTCTAATATCAGCAGAAGACAAATCAATGTGAAATAGCTGTACACAGTCATTAATGATCCAATGCTAAAATTACAGGAGTATGTTAAATATGAAAGGATCAGAATATGTCTGGTATATGACTTGGAGGATGAGAAGGTAGAGATGAGTTCTGAGTCTATAAAATTTAAGTCTCAGGGTCTTTTGTATTTGCAAGATTATTCCTGAATTTCTTTTTATAAGAATCATTGCATGTATTATTCTAGACAGAAAAAAATAATAAATTTTATAATGGTAAAACAAGCTCAAGTTCACCTTTCTTGTAGGGTGGAATTGATTGCCTTTGAAAACTTTCACACATTTTCCTAGAACTCTCTGACTTCCATATGATGATACTCGGGGATTAAATGTTACCTTTTTTTTTTTTTAATTTTAAGATATCTGCCACAGTCAGTTCTAGCATTGATTGGAAAATGTGAACGCTTTGAATGAGATTAAATACAAAAATCTCCGGTACCCTGGAGAAACCTTAACTTGAACTACTTATTGGCAAGGATTTGGTTAAAAATTGTCTCAGGAGATAGTTATGTCTTGCTTCAGACAGGAAAAGGTAATAATTTAAAATAAGAGTGATGAGCACCAGGAACCTGCAGAAGAGTAACAGCTTTGTGATAGTGATTATTTCCTATTGATGAGGCTGTAGAGAAAATAAACTAGATTCCGACCTTGTCAGGGATTTTTGTACCCTTCCTTTACATTTATTTTGTCTTTTTTTCTCGATTGGGCTTGTGTTATGAACGAGGCAAATGTTTTTATATTCTAACATTTCCCACTTTTTTGCATATGCTAAATGTTGGCTTGTTATACCTTGGGAACTCCCTCAGCTCATTGTACACAGAGTTGCCATGTCTTTTAGAATTAATTATTGCAACCGTAAAATTCCACAGCCAAAAGCAGAAAATATAAGAAATTTCTGAGTACTGTTTTGTTTTGTATTTTATTATAGTGGATCTTTGAAGTACTAGCTAACATGCATTTACGAAGACGAAATAAATATGAAATTGTACTTGCTTGCAGTGTACCATACTTCACTACTGAACAAAAATGGGTTTCGGTTTCTTAGCCTTTACTTCTGTTGACAACTTGCTTATCTCAACTCTCTGAGTTTTCGTGTAGCTTCCTGGTTTATCGTGTAATAGGGATAAAGCTAAGAGGCTTTCTGTAAAAGCCCCCTGGGATTTATGTAGCCCAGACTCTTCCACCATGGGTGCTGGGAGGATGAGTCAATAGGTAAAAGCTGAAACAAGGTAGGATAAGACCAGATGAAAGGAAGAACTTTCTCTACGAGGACAGTCAGGCAGTGGCAGAGATTGCCCAAAGAAGACTGTGCAGTCTCCAGTCTTGGAGGTTTTGAAGACTTGCCTGGATTTGTATTTCTAGTAATGTATTTTGATAATTGGAGTTATGAACAGATGCCAACACATACAATGCTACCCACTCTCGAGTACATACATGGTCCAGTACAATTACACTCAGCCTGTAGCGTGACGTGTACAAACTTTTTTACATGGGCGTTTGAATCAATCTGAACAACTTCATAACCATTGATTTCATATCGAAAATCTTGCCTATATGTGCCTTTGTGACCCCTTCCCCCCAGCTGCTTTTTGCTAGGGCATGCTCATGCTGATGGGAAACTGACTGTGTAAGCCTGACTTCCTCTCGGCCAGTTTAATTTTAAATATGCCGGAGTACCTTTTGTTAGAGTTTTCTTGGTATGTCACTACCATCACTTTTAAAACTTTGAATTCTTTTTTATTTTATGTGGCTTTAGTTTCTCTCCTGCTTTTTTTTTTTTTTTTTTAAATTTTATTTACTTATTTGCCCTTTTTCCTGTGTCTCTGCTTCACTGTAGAACAGATCGTCTAGCTTCTGGCCATGTCGTTTTTAGTCCTCTTTATTTGTTTTAATCTAATCTTATTTATTCTCTTTATATCTAGTTTTTTCTTTTTGCCTGCTGGGGAAGTGCTCTTTCTTGAGAATGACTTGAAATGATGATTGTGTCACAGTAAGAGCTTATGTTTTTTGGAAGGGGTTATACCTAAACAAATATTCAAGTTCTACTTTAAAAAAAAACACACAACAAACCCCCCAAAACAAAAAAAGCAACCAAACAAAAGAACCAAAAAGCTAAACCTCAAACCAAAAAAAATGACCCCAAACCCAGGAAGCATGCCTCTTGAGATATGTTAGCTAAAACTCCAGACTCCTTTACAGATTCAAGGCTTATCAGAGTCAGGTTATCTCAAGTCTAATGTCTGCCCTGCCTTGCAGTCTGCCAGTGCATCCAGCCTACCTTTGCAGTACCAGACCACATCATGGTAAAATACTAGAATTGCCTAATTAAATGTCCGTTAAAAAAGAAATCTACTGGTTTATTCCTTGGATTAGCATGAAACTGAAAGACTTTCTGGTTCTAAGAGGCTCCTGAAGAGGACTATTAGAGAACTGTTTCCTAGAATTTGGCACTGACACTTAACAAATCAGCTCCACTACATGGGAAGAAGTAAAGAGAGGAAGTGACACTGTAAGCACTGTCCCTTTCTGCCTTGGAGACTCTGGTGACTCTTCAGACACATCAGCACTGGGAGTCCTCTTGCGACCCTTTTGGGACTTGGGACTATTTGATGCCTTCTGAGAATTCTCTGTTCACGTCTTGCTTCCAGATTCAAGGCCAGTTTTGCATTTGCAATTATTTCATTCAGAGCCAAAGTCTGGTTCTGGGAGTGCAGATCCCACTAACTCTCTTTTGTTGATCAACAGAAGCTGTATGTTCTTCCCCTGGGCAGTGTTTAAGAGGACATATCCACCTTAGTGACTCTAAAGGAACGTATTTCAAATACACCTTTTCTCCAGCTCAGTTAATCTACCTAACTCATTGTTATTCCAGTGTTATATAGTCTTTCTTCAGATGGCAACTCACCTTTGCCAGAAATTTTAGGAAAGACACTTAACCTTCTGGCAACAGCCAGATGCTTTACGGTTACCATAGGGTAACTATCATGGGCTATAACTAGATGTATGTAGGCTCTGCGTTCATTGAAACACCTATTCAGCATCTCTCTCTTCATTCATAATATTGCCATCAGGCTTTCCTTCCTAGGTTTCACTTTCTGTCTCCTCGTTACTTACCAGCTTCATCTAAGGCACTCATCAATTACCGTAGATTCTTTGCTTCTCTGCTGAGAAAGATCGGCACTTCTATCTCATTAGCTCATATTATCCTTCTTTAATGCCTCAAGAATTACCTCTGATGTGGTTACTTGCCATTCTGCAGCATCAGAAAACCTTCAGTGTGTCAGTTACAATCAGTGGGACCTTAGAGCAAGTGTCTGTTCTTTGCACTTCCACTTTATATCAGGTTACAAAGCTTTTATCAGGTATTCCCTACTGACACGGACCTCTTCAGCTATCACTGCCTGTAATCCTAACTATGATAGCTGTGGATCTGGACAACCATGCTACCCCCATAATGACACAGGGCTTTTAAACTTCTCTCCAAATGAGCACTGCCAGCTACCAGACTACAATGGATAGACTACAGAAGCACAGAATTATGTCTGTACTTGAAAATCTTTTCTCATGATGTGCTTTCTTTTCCCTTGAAGTTATTTGGAGTGGGGGGAAGGAAAGGGGAAGGTGTGGGGGAAGGTGATGTTAAAGGCTGAGAAACTTGACAGTTTCTCTGGGCTATATGGACATTTCTACTACTTTAAGAAAATTCTGCCCTCGGTCTTCTGGACTTTTGATGAAGGTACACATATGCCAGTAGGAAGTCTCCCAATTAAATTTAAATGGTCATCTTTCATTCTTTTTTTTTTTTTTTTTTCCTCCCTCCAATGTCTTCAGAGAGGTCTTCAGAATGGCTCTTCTAAATTCAGGAATTTACCTGCCTGACTCATTCATGAATGACTGTTGTAGGGAAAATCCTTCCTTCAGGCTTTATAGTCAAGCGAGGGAAGTCAGTTCTCATCACAGCTCATTGCTGAATAAATTGCTACCAGACTAAAAGTACTGCTTGCTATGCCAGTTGTCTTGAGAAGACAATTTTGCATTACCAAAGTGACAATATATTTAGCTTTCATTATTCTAGACTGCATGTGCACCCTTCTCAGACTTAGATGCAGTCCGCCGTGACAGTCGTCCTCCTTTACAACTGTTCTCTTTCTAATGATGACAGGGACCTCTCAGTGTTTGCAAAGGGATAATGTTTCAACTTCCATTGCTGTCCTCAACAGTTGTAATTGATTATTCTCTTTGCCGTGATAGCTCTTTCTCATGACCTAACAACCCAGGATCATTAGTCATCTGATCACAGTGTATTTATTCTACATCAGAATGATGCAAGACCTGTTCAGGGAAATGACCACATCTTTTGATTCTGGTGCCTTTTGGTGCTTTATCCTAATATACCTTCATAGATTTTAGTCATTTCACTTCATGCAGTGAAAATAATGGAAATCCATAATGACGTCCTCAGAATGATATGCAAGGACTCATACAACTGAAAAATACACTTCTCATCCTGAACAGATCAGATGTTTCGCTTCAATGCTAGTCTTTTCTCAACTTTGCAGACAGGTTTCTGATTAGGATGCTTGAATTTTCTTTGGTCTATTTTCTCTGAAAACTGCAAGGTTCGGCTAGGATGTAGCTTTAAGAAGTCTTCTTTCCCCCTACCCTGTTGAGACTATTTGGAGTCCCATACCAAAAGGCCATATAATGTTGCTTTTCCTCATACCTGCTCTTACAGAACTCCAGGAACTTGTCTCATCCAGCATGATGCTGGATCTCTTCAATATAAAGTGGTTTTGTTCATCCGTGTTCTGTGAAGTCTGGGATTATAAGGATATCACAAACTGAAAATACTTATATGGAAGGATCTCTTCAGGCATAGGGACCAAGTTCAGTCATCGGAATTTCTCCTGGTCTGTCACCTCACATCTTGATTTTCTCCAACTGGTTGCTATCCACCTCAGCCTCTGCTTAATGATCACCTGAATGCTGTCTGCTTCCATTAATGTAAAGTCCTATCAGAGAGGGTTCTCAGTGCTCATCCACTATATAACTATACTTTTTCAAAGGCTTCCTGAGGCACTGTCCCAGTGAGAAGTCCCACCAGTAAGACTTCTATTCAGTCTTGTCTGTTCTCCTCTGCCTGTTCTGTTAACCATGCACACTGACCCCAGCCTGCCCCCTACATCTTGGTCTATGTGGATTTCCTGACTGTGGTCATCATTGCTGTAAGAGTCATGCTTTTATGGATGATCTTTTGTCTGCTAAATTTTTCTCTGACAGAATTGCCCCGGTACCTGTGCAGGACTGTCATATTAATCAGGAGACAAAGCTAGGAGATCTGGCTTTCACTTTAAGCATGAGATAAGATTATCTCTGCCTCCCTCCTTCCCTTATTTACTCCTTTAGTTCTGAGACCTTCCTTAATATGAGAGCTCTTGCCTTCTATGTTGGCTGAGCCCAGGACCTTTCCTCAGCCTCTCATTTTTGTGTGTCTCTAGCAGGGAGACACCAGAGAACAGCCGTAAGTAGATATGGTCTCACCATGGACCATGTCTGAGTCAGGTTATTTCTCAAGCCACGGTATGGATGTTTCCATCCTAGATAGCATGAGGACTGCTACTTACTTATAGGACTGACTTACAGGAGCATGACTTACTAATCAAGCACTACAAATTCAAGGATATATTTCGAAATTGCTAGGATAGTTATGCAGTTTTGTTTTCTGAAATTATTCTTGACTCCTATTCCAAGTACTTGGGCTTGTGGAAGGACCTATTACTGGGAATCACCCACAGTGGGAATCTATGTACCAACAATCATTGAAAGGGGACAGAAAAGTGAATAATTACATTTCTCAGAGGTGGGTGGCATTTTGTTTTGACTTTATCTCCAACCATCTTCCCTTCTGCTTTGTTTTGTGCCCCTTTTCAGCTGAGAAAAACTGAAAATCATGTGTTCCACTATATTTTTCTTATGGCTATATAAGGGGTACGATATGAATGTACCCTACATATGCTGCAAAAGCAGAATTTTCTGGTTTAGGTGATTTTGATTTCAGTTCATGTAGACAAGTGAGTATATAATGAATGCCTATATAGGCAAGACATTTCAAGAAGCCATTATTACTGGTAACCTGTTGAACTTTCTATAATTTTCTTTTTTATTTTACCAAATAAATTCCCAAGCAATATTTGCTGGACAATATTTTGTGGGGTTTTTTTATAGTTACTTTTGATTATTAAACCAGAAGCATATTAAAATTAATTTTCACATGAAATTAAATTGAGACTAGCAAAGAAAATCCTGATCCATTTGAACAAAAGCTAGTGTTTGGCTCTTGAAATTGCTTTTCATAGTACTCAGTAATTAGAAAGGGAAATTCCCTGCTGGTTTGGAGCTACCATTTTGTTCTCCATTCCCTGCATTGTCACTGTGGGTAGGGCTATTATGCAATCTCTGGCAAGCTCATCCTACCAGACTGCTTACTAATTTGTAGGCTGTAGGTGTAAATTGAAAAGCCTTCATCCTGCTTCTGTTTACTTCACAGATTGAACTGGGCTCCAATTATTCTCATCTCTGTGAATTGAGGCACTGTTATTGCTCTTGCCTTTTTTTTTTTTTTTTTTTCCTCGTGGGTGGGCATAACTCATTTGGACCTGCATTTCTTTTCAAAAGAAACATTTAAAAGAATGAGTATGTAAGAAGTACTTTTAGTACTTACTGTTCTGTAGCTTTAATGATTATATATCTTGATACAGTGAGTAGTGTAGTAGAGGTTCCTTAGATCTTTGCCAGTGTTTATTCATGGCATGGCATTTATTTGTCAGACACACATCAGGGTTTTGTTCTCTTGGAACTCATTTAATTTTATTTTTTTTTTAAATTCCAATTGTATGAGTAAAGCTGACTCTGCTTGTATGGGAGGCTTAATTATACCTGATATTGCTCGGTTTAGCCTGTTTGTCACAAACTTATTGTAGCTAATTTACCGCTTTTTTAAAGAGGAGGAAAACACAGAGGGGACATAAAGTAGCAAACAAATGCTGAAAATGGAGAAATATTTTATACTGCAACCTGTCTTGAGCAATAGGTCACTTTCACAGGAAAATTAGCTACCTATTTTATACCATTAATAGAAGAATGCTTTCTGGGTGCTTCAGGGAGGTATTTTCAGTGGTTGCTAAGGCGGCAGTCTGCTTCTTGTTGGTGGTCCTTTTCCTCTGGCCTCTCTGTACATGATATTGTGGGAATCCCAGATGTAGGAATAAAAGAAGAACCTGCAGTTAGTGAAATTATCCCCCACACTAATCTTACCTGTTAAGAAAATCTGCCCATACATTATGATAAATCCCAGTAGCATTAAGATAATCATAAATGTTTTCTGTATTTTCTGCATGCATAGGACCAGTGGGTTTTTTTGGCTATGCAGTTTCTTGGCTTTGAGATTCTTTCAGTAAACTAGTTTTATTATCCATAAAGGTTATTCAAAGTAGTTATATGAATTAGAATTGGGTTATGATATATTTAGACAGCGGGATTATGTAATAGCCTTAGCTTCAAATACAATACGTTCTAAACAGTAATTTGGAACTTTTGCTTAGAGGTTGTGTAATATTTCTATAAAGGATGAAAAAGACCTGTATGCTACCTACTCAAAATTCTCTGTAGATTCATCTATTTTTTTTTCTTTTAGTTCATCTGATGCTCATCAGCTCATCTGATTACATTAGTTGCAAAATGTATTAAACCCACATAATAAACAACCAGCTTTGTATGTAGTGCAGATGTTACGCAACTGGTAGCTACCACAGAAAGAACATAGCTTGCATCACAATGTGTTCTTGGGTTTCTAAACCTATTTGCCTCTAACTGCTGACTGTGAAAGAGATTCGGTATTTCCTTTTGGGAATAATAAATCTGATACAACCTATGTGAAAGCTGGCCTTGAAGTATGACCATTTCTGTTTGTACATTTACATGTACAAAGAAAGTTCATTTATGCCTGAGCCAAATAAGCCAGAATGGCATAAATATTGGAAGAAACATTGCAAGATTAAAAACATGGTAACCATATAAAGGCAGGGTAAAACACTGAACTCACTGCTGTGAAGATATTTGACTCTTGATATGTCTCCTGTATGAATTTAGAGAAATCATGACTAATTTTTTTTTCCAATTAAATTTACTGAATCATCCTAATGATTTTGTTGTCAGTGCTACCAGATTTGCATTTACATTTATGAATATAACACAACTTTCAAATGTGCTTTTATATTCCCTTTCTGCTGAAGATTTCAAAGGTTTTTGCATAAATTGATTTCCACAAGAAAATTTGGTAGAATGTGAATTTATCATATCCACTTTACAGAAGAGTGAATGTTGAAGCAACTTACTCAAGGTTGCATATCACACTTCAGCCATGACTAAACTTCAGGAGTTCTGCTCTGTGCATATGATGTTTGCCTCCCAAGTCAGGAATGTTTAAACAGTCATTTGTCGTCTTGCATGTAAATACTGTCCATGCATAAAATAACAAATGTTTGTAAAATGTATAACATTCAAACCATGAGTGTATAATTTAACATGGGGATTTTAAAATATGGGAACACGGTCTAATTCTTTCTATATGGTGGAGTCCCTAAAAACAATCCCAGTAATTGTAGCTGTTGTGCTGGTAGGTATAAGAAAGATACGTCATGCTGAAGTACACAAGATGAGCACAAAAGCACTGTGGTTCGCATGTGTCTGTGCCTGTCTCTTTCCAGTTCCTGTGTGCTGCCATAAAACTCTCTGTAGAGTTACTATTCTTCTGTCTCCATTTCCATGGAAGTATGTGAATCTTTATCTCTTTGAAAAGCATGAATGAGAGCACATATAGGTGAAGTTCAGCTGCTTAGGACCTCAGTTTTTGTCAGTCTTTTCAGATGGCTCTTAGAAGTGCAGTAGGAGGACGTCAACTCTTCTGTTGCGTGAAAAACTGATCGTTTGCCCAAAGGAAAGTGAACACTTTACTCTTTGTGCATAACACCTTTGCTACCTTTTGCCTCATATTTGTCTCTTCATATTTGACTGACCAGAATAATGTGGGCACTGAATGCAATGAATAAGGTTTCAAGATTTCTCAGAATCATGTGTAATATCAATCTACAGATAAATAGGTGTATCTCTTATGACTCTCTGACTGTCAGTAGCACATGAACTGTGAGTGTATTAAAGACAGTTTCGATCAGCAGTAGAAAATGTAGTAAATTTTGCCTGCTTTGTGATTAATGTTACTGTTTTCTTCTATTGCTACTGTATGAAAACCACACCCAAACAATACAGGACTTTATTTTCCCCAATTAGGGCTAGCAGTAAAAAAGGGTACACAGAGCTGTCTTTGAACGACATAAAAAAAATGAAACTGGTTGAAATGAGAAATTTTCCCTGTCAAAATGTGCTACAGTGCTAACTAGTTAAACAGGTAAATCACTTGGAAATTTCCAATAGAAAGGTCATCAGCACTTTATATGCAGATAAAACTGAAGTATACTATTCTTTTTATTACATTATTTATGATAAATATTAAATAAAATATCGAAGCCGCAATACTTGAGATGATGAAAAATCAAATAATTTACATTTCAAAATAGATTGTTTTGAATGCATTTACATTTTCCCAATTATTTTAAATGATATTTCAATAAAATGGTGAATTTATTTTGAAAAAAAAAAAAAATGTTTTGCAACTGGAAATCTTGTAAAATAACGTTTTTCCTACTACTTATAGTTAGGGGTGGTAGGAGTTCTAAAGCCTAAATTTCAGTGTAGCAAGAAATACTACCAAGTCAACTAGAAAGTTAATTTATTTTAAAATGTACCTTTGAAATAGTGGAATGTGTGCCTTTTGTAAAAGAAAAATCTCTTGTATTTGAAGTGGGCTTGCTAAGAGCACAAAATAAAGCATTGGAAATAGAGCCAGCATAAATACAGGGTTTTTTTATTGTTTAATTCACATTATAATTTATTCCATTCTTCACGTTCTTGACTCCATACACATTTGTCTGTTTCACAATGGAATATTACTAAAAAGGTGGTTGATGCTAGAGATCTGCAATTTTAAATTTTCCTTATGTGTCAAATTGATTTGGAAATGAATTTTCTAGTATTTTAATGAATATAATAAAAAACTGGGTTTTTTCTCAAAGAAAATGTACTTACCTCCCTCTTGGTCTACAACTGCATATATTGAATTTCTACTTGTCCTAATGAAATTTCAAATGAAACAGCTTTATAGTCTTGAAATACATATTCATCAGAATTAAATCCCTTTGAGACTGAGATAAACTTGTGTTTTTTCTAAAGGTATTGTGTTGTCATCTGCATGTATGGTAAGATGGGAATACAGTTTTTTTTAATTGGAAAGTCTATTTACAGCCATAAATTTGACATGCATAAAGAAAGCTTATACTTCAAAATAAACCATGCCAAACCATCAGGAGATGAAAACTTAGTCATATGTATATATATTGGGTTGCTCTGAATTCTGCTCGTAGCTTTAGCTCTTCTGTGACAGCACAGTAAACCTTGGATTTTTATTTTGCATGTGGCTTGGCAGTGTCAAGGAGGGGGATGTAGGCAGGTCGTGTCCCACTTTTTTCCTCAGACTTATTGCTCCTCCTGCTCTTTTTGCATCGGACCAGGGCAGAGCTGCCAGCCTTGGGCAGTGGCGGTGGCAGCAGCTGCGGTGGTCGTGGCACAGGATGCAAGAGTCTGGGCTCCTGTCTGGCACCCTCTCGGCAGGATCAGGTTTCACACATGCCCTCCTCACCTCAGTCCTGTCCTTCAGAAATTTGCTGTCCCCTATGCATTTCCATTTTTCTTGGAAATGCACTTAGAATGTCCAAATAGTTTCTGAAGCAGATTTATCAAAGTCACTGTCTTTAATAATTTGGTTCAAAAAAACCTTGTGTGCCAAGTACTTTACAAAATTCATGGTCCATGTGTTAATGCGGAAGTACAACTATGTGAATGCTTTATTCAATATATCACTTGAAGCAAATGGAATCAGTGTATCCATTGTACTGATGTGAGGGGGGAATACTGTTTTGGGCCCTAATGTAACAGCAGAGTTCTACAAATGTTTTGTAGCTTTTTTGAAATTAAATACAGTGATGTCTGCATGAGAAGATGCCACTTATTTTGTTGGCTTCTTGCCTAGGAGGAAGCCTCTTCTTTGAGGCGTGCTTCTGACTGTTGTGCCAGGTTTAGTGAGTGAAAGCTGCAGTGAACAAACCACATCTTTATCATTGTACCTTGCTTGGAATTAATATGAAAGCAAGATACCACTATATATTTATATCTATTTTTTTAACCTGGGAAAGTTTGTTAGTCCTTATAGTGTTAATATATGTACAAGTACAATTTCATACAGTTCCATTTCAGTTTTTAGCTCATTTAGTAGAGTGCTTCAATTTACAGAGCTATGAAGAATTTTATTATAAGCTTTTACAAAAATTTTTTGTTATTCTATGTTTTCAGAACCTTTTGCTGCATGCTTATTTCCTTTAAGAAGTTTGTACAGCTCTCCAGCAGATGTCTTATACTATGATGAAATATACTGCTATGTTCAAAAAAATATAGAACTTTTTTTGGAGAAAGAAAACCACAAACCCAAACCAAATGCATACAAACCTTGAAGCTTTAAATTACTTTTTTTTCCTGATAGTCATGTCATTGTTTTGTTCCCATAATGAACATCTTGTACAAGATAGTGTTCAGGAAAAAGTGTCCAAACCATGTTTTAATATAGATTTGGTTTTAATATTTGGTGTTGTGAGATTTTGTTTAGTCACAGCACTTAATCCGCTTGGACTTCAGTCAGCATTTGAAGAGATCCTACCAAACTCTTGAAAAGAAATCTGAAGTCTGCCCACAAGACTCTCCGTTTTGCCAGACTATGTCTTCACTGTTGACTGACTCAAGTGTGTCTTTCTGAAGCAAAATCTGCTCATATTGGAAGGGAGAAAGGACAACCTTTTGATTTCCTTGAAACTCTCAGCAAACATGTTTAATTTACCTGAAGGGTACTTTAAGTAATGTGAAATTTGGTTTAGTAGAAAACCTTGGACACAGAGGCAGGCAGGGGAATTGTTCATGAATAGACTGTGTAATCTGTGATGCCCTTGAAATAAGGAAAGAATTTGAGAATCTGTGCATCGGTAGTTCATCAGCATATCAAAAGTAAGAGGAGCCATCACCTGGATTATTATCTCTTACCTAATGTGCAGGCACACACTAGTTCAAACACAAAGAACTTGGTGGTTTTAATAGTTGTTCACAACTACTGTCAGTGCTGCCACACACCCTTCCTGACTTTCTGCAGCTCTTCAGTATGAACAGTATTCCGGATCTGACGGCTGACGCAAATTGTTAAGCAAAAGATTTGAGAGCTCTTTAAGGAGGTAAATGCCTTCTTAAATTTATCTGCATAAAGCCTGTAGTTACAGATCACCGGTATTTTTGCTATAAATGTGGTTTTAGCAGTGGATTAAGTCTCTCTGGAATAGATTATGTTCTGTACAGTCATCTGAACGCTATGGGAATTTGTGTGGAATCTGCTTGAACTAGGTTGGGATGTATATTTTGGCATTGAGACATTCATGAGGAACATGAATAGTACACGTGCCAGAGCTGCTGATGCTTCAAAGTTCCAACACCAACAGGACAATAATGCTATTAAAAATATGTATTTTCGCTAATCCTTAAATCCCTTCTTAACTTAAATGAGGAGCTCCAAGTGAGGTAGCTATTCTTGGCAGTATATTCGTAATGCTGAGTAGCGTAATATTTTTGAAAAGGAAGGACAAATGAAATGCTTGAACAAACTAAGCAACTGAGAAATGGTGATCCAGTAAAACGTGCAGACCCACATTTTACTATGTCTTTCAAATAACTTTCATCATTTCTGGTCTACCTAATAGCAGAACAGACGTTTCCTTTGTACTTTACTATCAAATCTTATACTGTATCATAGAAAAGTGTCATCTCTATAATAATAATATTATTGATTATATTAGTAAGGAAGCCCCATCTAGGTTTAAGCCCATGTTGCGCCTTGTACTCCATGAAGTCATAGTTAGAAAAGGTTCCTTTGGCTGACAATTAACACTCTGACAAATGCAAGAGAGAGAAAGGTTGAGGATGAAGGCAGGCTGTGTTATCATCACCCTGCAGGGAGAACCTGAGACATAGAAAGGTGGCTTCAGTAGAAGAGCTATATATGTCGTTTGACCAGCCGCTATAAAATTTCTTCCTTATCTGATGTTTTATATGTCTCCTCAAATTTAACATTCCTTTTCCTTTGATCAACTGGTCTTGCAACTGTATTCTTATCTGGAATGTTGTCCCTGAAATAAAAATGGCAGTTCCTGAGTTTTAAATTGAATTGACAATGAACCTGGAGTTCCTTGCCACAGAAATATAAATGAGAAGTGCCTGTGTGAGCAGAAGATAAGGTCCATGTCTTCTGTCTGAGTCCACAGCAAATATTTCTCTGGCACTCACATTAATTGTGCATTGCTCATTATGGTGCTAAAAATATTGACAATATGCAATTGTGGCAACAGTACATGAGGAATGATAATCTTGTCAAAAGAAAATCATGTAATTAATTTCAAAAGAGAGAGTTACACATCAGCAGTAACATTTAACACCAACTTTACCAAACTACTGAAATGTAGTAATTAGTAGATAATGACTTTCACCCAGTCCATATGTTTTGTTCTGATATAAAGGTCAGATTTATTGACTGCTCATAGTTAAGCTTTTTAGAAATAATGGCAAGAATGGTGTTTTTAGGACTAGATCATGTATGTTTTCTATCTCAAGTATTGTTTCATTATGAACATGAGAATGTCAGGTTTTTGTTTATTTATAGTTCTTATCTGTTTAAGAGCTTAAAGCTTATTTTTATGGTGAACAGAAGTTCTGGACCACTGAATTTAAAATATGTTATTGACTGGACTTGAATGGTGTCTAGAAGTCCTTACTAGTGAAATGTCTTTTAGTCGCAGTGAAGACACATCCTTTCAAGCATTTATAAATGGGATTTTTGTGCAAAGAATTATGTGCATTGACAGAAGCAAAGACACGTGAGCTCAGGCTGGTAAAGAAGGTTGCTGCAGAAATTGGGAGAAATCCTAGTGCTTCTGTGAAAAGTTTCATGTAGTTTTAACAAATTATTAAGAACACGCTGACAAGATTTTCATTTTTGTATAGCAAAAATTTGAATGCTAATTTTCAGCTAAGTTTACAAATATAGCAGAAAAATGTGCTCACAGCGATCAGATGGTCCCTTCAGGGGACCACTCCAACTTTATGGCTTCCCTGGAATTCCCATACTTGAATTCCTAGTTGATTCTCTAAGCCACTTTTCTATCTAACTTGAGCTATTGGCATGTCACAGAGCAGGCTGAAGATCTGGCATCTCATATTTAATCTCCTCCCAAAGAACTCCTGTTTCTCCTGAAGACTGAAGACTCCTGAAGTCTGAGGCCAATTTGAGGTATAACAAACTGTTTAAGATAATAATAAGTATACTTTTTATAGACCATTTCATGTATTGTTTTGAAAAAGGAGCTCAATGTCTACATCACCACCTCACAATTAGGAAATGGACTATACTGAAGTGATTTGAGAAAGGTTGCTCACCAATAAAATTCACATCTCTCTTCCAGTCAAGTGCTTTTCCACATTGCCTTATTTTATATTACTTTCATTTATGAGGCTGTGATAACATTTATTTCTTTGTACAACCTTCCAAAGCCTTTTATTCATCTAGGAAATCAGATTAAAATGGGCTTTTAAATATGAGGTAGCTAATTGTATTATATATACGTAGGTAAAATGGCAGTGAATGTATTTAGGAGAGATGGGAACAGTTGTTTTTTTTTCTCTTTCCAAAGAAATGTGTGTATTATAAGCTTAAATGAAAGGTCCTACCTGTAGTGACTACACAAAAAAAGACAGAATATCCTTAAGCTTATACTGCTTTCAAGTGATTGTTTTCTAAAAATGCCTGATTGTGAGGTTGATTTTTTATATAACGCTCCTTCAGCAAGAAACATTTCTCCCAGGCTAAAACCACTTGAGACACCACCTATCAAAATTTATTTTTTCCCTGTGAAAATTTCTTATCAGATTGAAATAGTGGTTATTTTTTGCCAAATAAATACTGTTCATACTGAAATAGTTTGACAATAACATTGAGTATTGCATTCTTCTCTGCAAATGTATTACACAATAAATCCTGCATCTATTTTTGTTGAATTTTATTGTGGTTATAGTCTTATAGGAAATGAGTATCTTAGTTTTGTAATCTTGGAAGAACTGTCTGCACTCTGATCTTCCAATTAGGAGGAGGAGAGAAACTAGAAATCCATGAGAGCCAGTGAGAAGCATGTAAGTGGTTGTGCTCCACTTTTTTTTTTTTTAGTATTGGATTTGATTCTCTATAGCTGCTATTTTGGGTTGGCCTTGGCTCAGGTGAAGGGGACTGCAGCTAGAGGATTGCTCTAATTAATACTGACTCTGTTCCCGAGGGGCCAGCAAAGATCTCCACAGCATAGCCTTGCTCAGTGTCCCCATCATCCGCGCTGGTTATTATTCTGTTTTAGGGCTGCAATAGGGAAGTTCTGCTTCTTAATTCTTGGAACAGAGTTTTGAAAGTAATATTTCTTCATTTCCATTTGACTAAGTGTTCATAAAATGTACCCTTTTTTCATCTCCTTGTCTCATGTTTACAAAAGTAAACTATATTTAGACCATAAACAAACCCTGATTTCATTGAAAAGCAAATTCAGTCTTCTAGCTACTGCCTGAATGTAATGAAGAAAACCCCAACCCACAAGTTAATGTGTTTGAATTGTTCTCATAGAGCCGGACCTCAGTAAATTTACTCTAGATTTAGGTCTAACTTGTTTAAATTATACATCAAGGTGAGGCATAAGTCCTATTTCTTTGAAAGTAAAATTTTCTATCTTGCCCAGACTCCTAATACATCATTTCAAATGTTGTAAAAGGAGCTGTGTAGACTGAGCACAAAGCATGAAGAATAAAGTTAAGCCGTTTGTCATGCAAGGCACAGAGCGACTCATTGCTTTTGCGCAAAACATCACGAGAAGTTCCTTTACACAATTTACTCGTGCTGATGTCCCTAATTCTGTGACTAATTTGTATGCTCTGATGCTTATGCCAGGGCACTCTCTTGGGCAAGAGTCAGATGGTGCACTTTGAATCTTTATGTGCCAAGGTGAAAAAAGCAAGTTCGGTCTTCAGAATAATTTCCTATTTCTGATGAGGATTGGTGGATAGTATTGGCTGCATTAAGAAACTAGAATATTTGAAGATATTTCATAAGGTGATACTATTTAAAAAGATTTTGCTCTTTCCATGGTGGAACTTGGTATTTACTAACAGCCTTTCAAACATGAAATGAGAGGATTTTTCTCAGACAAAATAGCTACTTTTTAAAGAAATAGATGGAACCCAATGAAATTTATAGCTATGAGAATAATGACAGCTTTCCATGCCTAATATAGTTTCTCTGTTAGAGATTATAAAAGTAATATGTTATCTGGGAAAAGCTGGATTATCTGTCAAATATACTCGTAATATAGTCTGAGAAAGTAGCTTGAATAAATTTACCCAACTGTTTTCATAGAAATGTTAATGTTACAGTCAAGGAGAAAAATTCATGGGAAACAAAGATTAAACTTTGGACCTTAAGTCCACTTTTAGTGAGTACTTAGATGAAAAGAAAACTGTCTCAATTCACAACCATGAATGAACAGTCTATGTTCATTCATCTCTTGATTTTCATGGATAGCTTTTACTTAATTGACCATTTTCAATTCACAAGCATAAGCCTTCAGCATAAGCCTTATAATTCAACATGTTACAACACTGATGAAGTTAACTGAGAGTGGTTCAAACTCAAAAAAAAAATATACAACATAATATTTTACACTTACTAAATGCTATCAAGTTATTGTTATCTGTGTCTGCCAATATACATCTTCTCTTTTGATATATATTGAATAAAGAAGAAATAGCTGCTTTGTTGAGCTTTCCTTAGACAGTCTGTCAGGCAGAAAAGGCTGTTTAGTGTAAAAGCTGACAGTGTAGTGCTTTGTCTTTAATGCACTTCAGGTTGTCGTCACATTGAACTGCTTTCTTCCTCCTTTTGTTTGAATTGCACCTTAGAATAGACTCTACTGCCTGCTCTGCAATAGGTGTAATACAGCTCTCAGGTTTATTTAGACTGATGAGCAACACGCAGTACAGTATAAGATTCTTGATAGCAAAAATTTTTGGGACACTTGAATGCATAAGATTCTCATACAGGATTCTTGTTTTTCATTTTGATCATCCAACACAGCCTTTTTTCAATGAACACACTATTCAAATTGTTTTTTTTAAAGATGAGAAGGATAGTTGGACAGAATTTAAATACTTCTTCTTAAAACATCTTACACACAAATATTTGGCGGTTTTGCGGGGTTGCTTTTTGGGGTTTTGTTTTGTTTGTTTTCTTTTTCATTTCTTGGAAGATGATTTAGAAATCCTATATTTCTTCCTCTCCTTTTGCTAATATACAAAGAAGACTTGATCTGTCTGTCTGTCATCATACTATGTAGAACTGGAAGGGTCCTTTTTCCCCCACCCCACGATTCCAACTACCTTGTGCCTGGGATAAAAAATGAGCAGGTAGGATACACACAGGCAGGTAGGAGGAGAGCCATATGACTTGTACTGTGCTCAGGTAATGATTACAGAACTGGATTTGATTTCCAGTTACAACATTGTGGCATATCTATGTAAAGTTTGAGCTAGAAGTCACCAGAACATAGTGATAATCTACTAGTGTATTTTAGCAATGCCTTTCTTCAACAGATTTGCACACTTTGCTCCAGTGCTCCAAGATGTGGCTACTTGTTGGGTAACTCCAGTCTTCTGGTGTAGTGCTAAAGATGGCAAATCTTACTGAGAGCCCAGCAGTGCTTGGTGGTGCTATACAGCTTTGAATCATAGTCTGCATCAAGGTTGATTACTGACATTTCATAAAAAGCCCTAGTTCTGATTCTTATTCTAAACACAGACTCTGCAGGAAATACTGTGTCCTTTAGTCATAGAAATTGGTCATGTGAAGCGTATCTTTGAGGTGTGTTTTTTTTTAAACTGACTTTGTACATCATTAGTTTTCCATTCCACATAATAAGCTCTGTTCTAGATTAATCCCTAAAGGACAAATATTATTACTATTATGTAGATCCAATGTTTGTTTTATGACGGGAAAGTTTCCTCAAGAAGATAGTTTTGCAACATTCTGGAAGTTAGACTCCATATTAGCTCTTCCAAAGAAGAAAGCTGCTCACAAAAATACTCATCTTGTGAACTTTTTCTGTGGGTTGTTTTTGTTTGTTTGTTTTGTTTTTTTAAACTCAGTTGTTCCAGTAGAACACAGCTGTTTCAGTGGGTGGAAAATGATGATGTGTCCACAGAACAAGAAATGGGGCTGAAGATCCTAGCCAGTGGTTTAAACTAAGGAAGTGGACACAAGCCATTAAAGGATTTATATAGCTTCATCTCCTTTTGTACTTGATACTAATTCCTTTCTTTGTGGCATATAGCATTTTGACTTTTTTTTTTTAAACACTGCATAAATTTAACAACAGACAAACAACTGCCCAGTTTCATTTATTTGACTAACAGTTTATGGAAATCAGAAACAGATAGCAAGCTCCATCACTCAGCATGAAACGTTTCAATTCTGAGAAAAGAAAACCACTCATTCATCTTTTTAACAACTAAATAGTCATCCAGTCCTGCTTTTCAGGAACACCCAAAACTTGTCCTCAACTTTGTCAATGTTTGGAATATGCAAAGAATGCAAGACTGACCCTGGAGCTGGTAAATTCTCCCTTTTAATATGCTTACTTCCATGTTTGTAGATTTACCCAAGTTCAGCCAAATTCTACTTTCTGTGACAGTCATTAAAATCTAGCTTAACTTCAAGAGTCTTGTTCAGGATTTGCACTAGTTTCCCCGAAGGAATAAATTGGTCCAATAATATTACAGTCATAATGGAAAAAAGAACCAAAAAACCACACCAAAACCTAAATAGAACATTGAGACTTAATGACATTGTGTTTCTGGATTCAAAAGAATTAGTCACATAGAGAACGACCCTCTGAGACCTCGGATTCTTTGGCCAAGTGTTTATTTTAGATCTTAGGAATTTTGTCCAACATGTAGTTAATTTTCTGGCCCATTCCAGAAAATGTAAGGCTTCCCATTACAGATAACCTGGGGTTTAGAAGCTGTAATTTTGCAAATGCTACATTTTAATCTGCGTGCCTTTTTCCTGCCAATTATTTCCTTTATGCCTGACTTGATTCCAGAAGAAAAATCAGGGTTGTATGGTTTTGAGAGATTACATATCTTTTTTTTTTTTTTTTTTTCTCCTGGCCCTGAAGTTGGCCAGGATACTTCTCCTGTGTTATGTGTGAGTGCAATAATATCATCCACCACCCTAAAATATTGTGTCATTTGGAATCCTTGCAGAAGTAGTGAACCCTTTCTGTATTACCCCTCAGAACTTTATAAAGAATCAAACCTCTGTGGATATGGCAAAAACCCCATCTGTTTAACAGATATATTTGAGAAGGGTTTATATTTACCTGAAGTCCTGGAATCTGTATAATTCTTCTGAGTTTTATAAAATATCTAAAAAGAACATTTTCCTTCGTCCTCTCAGATCAACTGGCATTTGAGCTTTTCCAACTAGTTTAGGAGTTCTTTACTGTATTCTGTCAACATTAGGAGTGTTTATTATGAAAGCTTATGTCTAATGTTTCTTCAAAGGAACTCTTTTTGGAGGACCTTATTCTTTTATTGTCAGGTTTTCTCAGTAGACACATACTGCATGTTGTCTTGCTTTGATGGTTAGCAATGCAGGAAATGGTGATGTAGCCTTGAGGTTCAACCACTTCCTGTTCTTCAAGGATTATGTTCTAAAATGCAACCAGAACTTTTAAGTTGTTTCATTATAGCCATCTGTATTCCTTGAGAAAATTCATAACTTGCTAGGTTGCAGTAATTGAGTAGGCTATAGAAGTGCAAAATATGCCTGCAGTTCTGTGTTCATCTGTTTTTATTGGAAAAGGGCATGGATGTGTTCCAACCTAGTGACTATCTAGAATTCAAACAAATATTTCAGGTTCTGGTTTTGCAGGAGCTGGGAATTTGACTTGTAATAACTACGCACAGTTGCTCACAAGTCCTTCCTTAAGTATTAGTTGTTGGATTTTGGTTTAGTCTTCCTTGTGATTCCGTTTATTGTTGGGGGAAAAAGCAGGATTGACTCACCTGGAGATAAGAATTTACTTAAGATGCAAATGCATCGCAGATGGGTCTACAATGATGGCTGGTGGACGAATGATATTTAGGGATATGAAAGCAGCTAAGTTCTTGTTAACTGAAAATAGAAACTTTATACTTCGAGAACACAGGTTCATTTCAGTTTTGCTTCTCAAGAGACATTAATTGATGAAGTGTGTGTCAGAGAAGCTAAAATAGATTTGGAAAAATCAACATATGTGAAAGGTTCGCCGATCATTGTTGAATAGTTTTTACCTGGTCAGTCGTAAAGTATTTACACTTACCTGTAGTTACTTAATCTTTCTTGACCTGAATTGAACATATTTTTAAAGCTTTTATCCAAGAACGTGAGTTATGATACTACAGCAGCAGTTTGCATCTGACAAGAGAATGTGGAACTAGTGTAACTTGAACAGTAATTTTCAATATTTCTGTTTTTTCTAGAAAAGCTGTCCTTTTTAAGAACTTTCAGAACCTCTTAAGACCCCTTTCAATGGGAATTATTCTGCTCTTATATAATGTACAATAGTATTTTATTTTGTATAAGATGGTATAAAATCACCCATTCTTCACTCAGTTTCCACCAAAATTGGGTTTTGATTGAGAGTGAATTACTGTAAGATGTGGATAAAAGGTCGATTGATATGGTCTTGAATAATTGAGACAACCTTTTTGAGAGGTAAGTAAACAGTTTTATTCTTTATTTTACTGTTGCAGGAGTAAGGCAAACAGAATAAATACAGTTGATGGCCAAGACAGAATTGTACATTAGGGATTTCTTGATGCTGGAGTTAAATGTGTTAAATTGTATCAAGTGGAAATAGAAACCATGCAGTGCCAGTTTAAGCCTACGCTATATCCCATGCTTCCCAATGCTTCACATTAATTACAATCTAGCAAAGTAGTAACTGTACACATTGTGTTCAGTTACACAGATTCTCCGAAGTGTTAAAAAATTGAATAATATTAATGGCTAATTAACCATTACCCTGTTGACCAGCTAAATAGAGTTTCTCAGCACTCCTCTGGGCCAGTGCCCCTCTATTCTGCCATGGAAACTCAGAAATGTTTGTTAAATTAGCTGAAAATGTTTGGTAATGCTGGCAGTATCATTGGGTGAGACAACGTGGATGCTTGCTTAATAAAGCATATCTGGTCAAACAATAGATATTGCCATTTTTTCAGAATATAAAATAATATTTTTTGTCAAAATACTTGTTTAAAGCTATGTTTACTGCCAGAAGATTTTTTTTTTTTATTGTAATCTGATGAAAGAGTGTGTGTTATTAGAACCAGAATTCTGGAAAAGTGCCTTCAGAGTTGAGTCTTGTTATAAATCCGTAAATGCAGCTTCTTTCTCAAAATGGTAAGGTTTTTAATTCATTGCCTGAATCTTGATTTAATGTAGTGTGAGTTGGGGCTTCATCGAATGAAAGTGGACCACTGAGTAATTTTGCAGAGAAATTTTGCAGCAGCAAAAGCATTGCAACAGCATTGCCTGTCTCCAAATAAAACTTGGCAGCTTCTGATGAATTTTCTTTGAGATCTGATGAACAGAAGGCTTTAAGTACAATCCATAAAGTACATATGTAGTGAGAAAGCTATTTTGTCACAGACACCTTTCAGTAAAATCCTTAGAACAACACCAGTTCCAAATCAGCCTCTCTGGTTTTGTGTTGACCTATACCACTTAAACCTTTCTGTTAAACACCAATCAATCAAAAAAGCAAAAATGTGTGCAGATTGGACTAAATAATTAGTCTCTGAATTATAGATGATTATGATTCACATATTGCCTCCTTTGACCTGGAGATTCTTTTGATACCTTAAAAATAATACTGTTTAAACAAAGGCTAGTTTAAAAAGCAAACAAAAAATAAACAAACTCAAACCCTTCTTCTCTAGCATGTTCCACCTGTCCTAACCAGTTGCCATAATATTAAAAAAAAAATGAAATTATGCATCTTTTATTATTTTCAGTTTATTAACATTTGCAGGAAGCTCCACTAATCAGGATCTAACAAACCATTTATTTTGCAGCCATCCTCAGAAAGGACTAACTTCGCTTCACCTGCAACTGAATTGTTCTCCTCTCTTTATTTTGTCGGCTTTTTGTTTTCATTTCAGTGAGTGATCTGCATGTTATAAATAAATTTACCAAAGTAGTGCTAAGCTAAGCAGAGAGTGTTATAAATAATCCCACTGAAGGAAAACATGAACTGACAAAACATATTTGAGAGACATTGGCTATGTGTCCTTATCTTTTCACATTCTTCTCTTTATATTTCCTTAGATCATAGATGAAGAGGAAACACAGTTCATGAGTAATTGTCCTGTTGCTGTTACTGAGAGCACACCTAGAAGGAGGACACGCATTCAAGTATTTTGGACGGCTCCTCCTACCGGTACAGGCTGTGTAATCCTGAAGTAAGTACTTTAAGGCATATCAAACTAACCATTAAAGTAAAATTTGAGTTAAGAACACTAATATTTATTAGGTTAAAAATTACTGGAGTTCTTAGATGCTTTTTTTCCCTTTGATAAACTTGACCAAGGATAGTTCTACTTACACAGTTAAATGTTAGCAACTTAAAGCCCAAGTATTCAAAAATTACTCCAGGCCTTACGTAACTATTGAATTGGTAACCCTAATTGAACTTCGTAGGCTCTCAGCCATTTATTTCACCTAAAGAATACTGAATCTTTAAGATCAAAATTATATCCATCTGGTTGAGATTTGGGTAAAAAACGTGATCTTAGTTGAAATGAACAATAGGAATGTTCTGTAGAATCAGGATTTTCTAAATGGACCTTTATCGGTAAAAACAGATCTGTTTGTTTAGAGGTGAATGCTTTCATTTTAGAGCTGGTGATCATTTACTGATGTTTTCTATCATTTCTACAGTCTATTTCTAAAGCATGTGTATTCATGCTTTTTAAGCAATAGACAAAGGTAGCATTATGCAGGTGCATTTTGCTTTAGGGCCACCCATTTGTCTGTAGAAACCTTAAGTCACTTCTTACTATGAAGAGTATCAGAGGAAACTGCCAGAGAGACATTGCCCTACCTCTTAAGATTTTGCTTGTCATATTTAATAGGACAGATTGGTCAACTATGCATGGTCAATTGGGATTTCTTTGCTTGCTTTGAATCTATGTCTGGGATAAGCCTTTGGAATTGCTAAAATGTGCCCTGCAGCAGACTAAAGAATTTCAAGGAGCCTTATCAGTACTGGGGATGCCTTTAGAGACACAAAACACCTCTAGACTTTTAAGGAGATGCTAGCACAAAGGTGGTGAAGATAGTTAGGCCAGTTCAGGAGAATATGTTATTAAAATTGCAACTGATTTCTGAATAGGCTGCAAAATTTCCCCCAGCAAAAGGCCCATGCTCTTCTCTCACCCTGTGCTTCATTTCCTTCTCCTTTTCCTGATTGGCACAAGAGATAAACACCCCCGTCTTCCACATCTGTGAAGGTGATCTAGCTCCAACCCTGACACCGGCTGTGGAACGGTCTTAAATCTTTGGCAGTCTGCTTCTACCTGCTGCCTCTTGATATCAGTAAAATAATTTTGTTTAATATCATCTGTTTTCATGTGCATTGAAGCAGTTCAACAATACACTTTTCAGTCTTTTCTTAAGCTTAAGTGTACACTGGACTGCAGCAGAACTGTGAAGCCTGCTGGATGGCAGGCAGGTTGTGTGTTAAAGTTTATGTAAGGAATTTTTCAAGAAGTAATCAAGAAGATTCTTTCAGTGTTTCTGAGCTGTTTATCAGTAAAGCTATTTGCTTTTCCCTTCAGGACTGCCTCCCTCTTAGTTGCATAACATATATTGCTTGAGACACTATTTACTAGTTCAGTAGTGTAATAATATCGTGGTGATGTTTTATACATCCTTTTAAAGAGACAAGATTTAAACTTTAATCCAATAATTATATGCAGCAACACAAGCTGATGGCTTTTTTTTTTCCATTACTGTCCTAAGTAGAATTGCCATTAAGGAAAAAAAATGAACCAAAACCTATACTTTTCTCACTAAAACTTAATCATCTGTGACTGACATTGGTTCAGGGGTCCGCCTGCCTCTTGGCAGCAGAGGAATGTAGTAAGTATCAACAACTGCAGGAACCTTGATATATGTTTCTTCTCTGTCATCTCTCCTGGGCAAGTCATGCTGGATGTTCAACACTCTCTGATTTTTGCACTGTGAAGTACTCACATTATTGCAGAGAGGAGGTGTTTCAAAAAAGTAACACAGTCAGGACTCCATTTCTGATGTTACACACACGAAAGAATGAAATTGTCGCTGCCTTAAACACTGTACAGAGTAACTCAGGGGCATACAACCTTCTCAGACTGCTGGGTGTATATCAGTAGAGCCAACGAAAAAATAAAGTGCTAATACAGAGTTAAATTAGCTGACTGGTACCAGCTCCTGTTTGGACAACTAAAAGAACATCTTAGAAATTGAAGTTCACAGGGAAAGGAAAAATTTTTGGTGTTATGACCACCTATTTACAGTGTGTTGTGGATATCTTAGGTGTGTATGTGCTGATGAAAGTGAAAGGAAGTTGTTAGATACTTTCCAGTAAAAATTATGTGAAAAATACAAGCTTGCTCCCAATGGTTGCTTTATTGACCTCAGAGGGTAAGTGCGTGCTCCATTCCTGAGATAGTTCAAAGAAAGAATGAAAGTCACCATTATTACCAGTTGCTGATGCCAGAAATTAACATCATAATGTGGCATTTGTGCTGCTCTGCAGACTTCCATGACACCATGTATAGCAGTCACTGATGTGGTTTTGGCATTAACAACATTTACATTATTTTCTTTTTGTATGTAAAGCTTTGACCACATCTGGATTAGAGTTTACAGTCAGCATTCTTTATAAAGCTTCTTTATAGGCAGCTTCCATAGAATAGCATGGAAATGTCGGATGCAATTTTCAAAATTATTCTGTCACTTGTGAGATCTTTACTGATATAATAAAAACAAAATTCTAAAAGCAGTTATTATTATAAATAGTTAAGTCCAAACTCATAATGGAAAAAATCTGAAGCACTGAACTTTAGAGGAAACAAAAGCCCTCTGTATTTTTCTTTTTTCTGTGTGAGATGGAGTGCAAGTATTTTTTTAATATTAATACATATCTGTGTCAGTCCTTGGAGACTATCTGATCATTTTCTTTCATAATTTCCAAAACAGAATGGCAGTATTTTGGAGCCTATTCTGAATAAAAAGGATATACTTCTTCCTTTTCACTATGTCTGGTTTACTGACTTCAATATATAGAAAAGTTAAATGTAGTCACACGTTAGACATACCCGATCCATAAAAACTCATTTGGCTAGTAGTCTTCTTGGTGTTTTCTAGGCATGGTGCATGGGATCAATTTGGTTGCGACAAGCATAAAGTGACACAGACGATGGTAATCTGTAGTTCTAGGGGTCAGTAAGGGATGATAAATGTTTTAGCACGTTAGCTTTCTGTGTAACTGCAAAATACAAAGTTTAGGAAAATGAACATATATTTGAATTTGACTTATCACTGCTTTCTAAAACATCTCTGTGTGAAAACTTAGAATTGGGAGGGGGAAGAGGGGATCAATTAACATATGATCTTGCACTGTAATTGTTTAGTGGAGAACAATTCATCCATTCTCTTCATTCCCACTAAGTGATGACAGTGAAATAGCCTAAAGGATCGAATCCTTCTAGACTCTTCGTTAAAACTGCCAGTGTACTGAATGTACTTCTAGGATACAAACAATAGCTGAGGCTCTATTTGTCCAAATGCTTAAGCCTGTGCTTGAGCCTCACTGAAGACAGAAGACTTTACTTGGATGTTACACACCGCTTGGAAGACTCTCAAGCTTTAAGCTCTCTTTCCACTTGCCTGATGTATGCTAGGAACACTTTGCAGCTAAATCCAATCATAGGAAGGTACATAGACTTCAGCATACGAGATCTTAAAATGGTTTCTGCAGATGGATGAAATGGGGAAACAGCATATCACTTTGGGGATGGCCCCAGACACTGCAAGACAATTTTAAGCACTTTGATTTTTAGGGTGAACTAATGGAAATGGAATGCATTGCCGGCTGTCAAATTGTGTAGTCAACCTCATCACAGCGCTGGGTACTTGAACAGAAAGTTTTGCCTTGTGGAACAAAGTTATTATAAAAAGATAAATCAACAGAATACATTCACATCTTAGCAATAAGGGTTCCTTTGGCTGCTCTAGCGTCTCTGCTGGCTTCAGAAGCTACCCGAATGTATTTTTTGAGGAAAAGTATGAAACCTATTGTTTTTCTGCATATGTAATTACCTTCATGATTTTAATTACATTGTTTTTTGTTTATATGTAGTCAAAAGAGAGTAGAGGAGTTTTAAAGAATTGAAGTCTTCCAAATAAAAGCTATGATATATTTAGTATATCAAGTATGTATTGAAAAAATCTTTTAGATAGTTTGCTATTGCAGCAAAGCTATCATACCCACAAGCACAATTTCAATACTAGCCCATGGGTCTACGACTTGGATATAATACTCAGTTTCCAACCTCCACGTGGATTCTGACAGCCCTCTTGCTCTCGAGCCTTCAAAGCTCTGAGAGCAAATTAACTCCAGCTAGAGCTTCTTGAACGTGTACTTTTTGATTTCTTGTAACTTCAAACATTATATTCATTCAGGTCACTTGGCACCTCACCCTGGGTAAACACTACCCTGAAATGTGATGTTGGAAAGACTAAAAGAAGAACCAAATGCAAAGGAATCAAATGTCACAAACCCCCCATGAGTTCATAACTACATATACGTACTGAAACTGTCTTGAGATGCAGCCAAATCTCTTCTGTACACTCAAAACTCACGATGAGATCCAACCAGGGAGTCCTTGGGCCAGAAACAGAGCACAAGGCATCTGGATAACAAAACCCACAAAACACAACAGCATCCCTGTGGTGTGTGAATTAATATACGAGCAACTCAGTAACACTGCATTAAGAAAATCAAAATGGTCAGAATGAAATGCATTTCATAATTAATCTCTCTTACTAAAAGTGTTGATATTATGATTATCACCAAAAAAAAGTTACACAGATCTTCTCCTACCAGAAAGAAGTTTCAGTTGTCAATGAGCTAGAGAATGGGTCTGCATCAGTCAGACTCCTTTAAATAGGTGGAAGCTACAGTGCTGCTTCTGAAATTATAGCTAGTCATATAACAGGAACATCTGATAGATCATCAGAGTAAGAAACAGTAAAGAAAAAAGAATTATGTACAATTACATCTGACAAATTTGTGTGTTACTTTTCAGGCTTGTCCCAAATTCCTCATCAGTACCTATGAGGTGGCAGAGGGAAGAGAAGTGGGGCAAGGTTTTAAGCTATTCAGGTTACTAGACTAAGGTGATTAAGCAGTATAAGTAGATTCTTTGCTCCCCTCTGATGTTCTCACCACTAAAACATTTTATTTTCTTTGCCAGGCTGCACTTACCCCAATATGTGCAATTTTCCTTGATTTTTCAGGATGCTTACCTGATTAATATATAGCTCAAGTCTTTTTTCATATGCTTAATTGGGTGTTTCTTTAAATACATCCTATTTCTTATAAAATATGTGAAATATGATGATTTTACATGTTCTTTTAGGATTCCTGAATACTTGCGAGTTGTATTTCTTGAACAAGAGATTTGTGGATTTGAAAAATCATGGTGTTTATTTTGTAGCAGATGAGCTACTAATATATAGTTGAAGAGCTATGAGTTCATGCCTCTAAATATCCAGTGTAAAACAAACAACAAAAAAACCCTGCTTATTTCAATTGGATATTAAGCTTGTTATTCAGTCTTTTCCATTTATTCTTTCAGTATTCCCGTGCCATTGTCCAGATAGTTACATGTCCACAATTTTACCTGATTGTTTATTAGAATACTAATACTGGAGCAATTGAGCACAGTTATAAAGCATTTACTGAAAGCTTTCCATTTTTACTAAATATAATGGCCAAGGAAAAATAGAGAACAATCTGCCTTCCTTGCCTAGAAAGAGCTTTCAGTAACAATTATATGCCGTTTATGGAAAAAATAGAAGATAACAGTTTTCATATTATAAATAACTATATTGATTTTTCCCAGTAGAATTAATGACTCTTCTGCACACAGAGAAATGATCAAAATTCCTGTATTAAGTTTAAAAAAAATATAAATCTGTATCTTCCAGTTGACTACTGCACGATAATAGGGGTAGCTTCTGAACTTTGTTTTTGACAGATAATAGCAGTATAGTTTCATATTTCTTTGTGTATAGCTTAAATAATGTATTTTATGTAGACACTTTATGTATTTCTACACAATTAAGATATCAGTCTAAGATATCTCTGTACATCCTAACAGGTCTTAGAACCAATGCAACCTTTGATGTATAGAAAATGTACTAATTTTTTTGACCTGCTTTCATTTTTCCCTATTCTTCACTTTTAGGAGTTGATGTAAGAGAAATGTGCACAGCTTTAACTGGCTAGGGACATAGACTGGAAGTGAGTAGATTTGGGTCCATTCCTGCCTTTCACACTGGGTTATCATATACAGCTAAACTCATTTTTCAATGTCTCTGTTTTCTCAAAAACAACTAGAGGTCAATGTCTTTATAAAACACTGCAAGATGGAAAAGATACTAACATGTACTGCAGTATTCTAATTCCTTAAAAATAATTTAAATATTTTCTTCATCCAGGTAATTATTATCTTTTGTCCAAAACAAATAGGACTTAGCAGTGTAACTAACTTACAACCCTATATTGCATTTTTAGGCTAACCACCTACAGAGGGTTTACTTGTATTAGGAAGGAAGAATAACCTTCTGCATTTCTATACAGCTTCTATATTTATAGCAGCTCTAATATTAGACTGTAAAAATGCATATTTGCATTTTAATATATACAGTAGCAGCTCCCTGGATCTACAGACTAAACACATCTACATTTAAAACAAAAATCTGTTTCATTTTCATTTTCTCACAGATTTAGTATTTCTTTGACTTCACAATGGGACCACGTGAATTTGGAAAGTGTTGTAAATGGATTTCTTGTAATCTTGTGTTCTTCTAAATAATCTTTTTTTACAGCACAATTAATATAGTAACCCTATAAAATCTAGCTAGATTCATTCATATGCTGTTTTGTTTGCAAAGGCATAGTGTTGCAAAGCAGCGTAATGATTTTGCTACTGAAAGATGGGTTTATTCCTTCAGGAGTACAAAGCCATAGAGCAACAATGTGGGGAGAAAAAAAAGTATAAGGAGAGGATGATAGTCTTTCCTCTAGTGGTAGGGGGAATATAGTTATGGCTTTATTATAAAAGGTAATATTTTTAACTGTTTCACACTGTACCTTGAAAATGCCTCCTATAATTTCATATTAAAAAAAAAAAATCAGTGTTATGGCACATTTCTTTAATTGGTCCATATAGTTACTATTTTGCAAAAATAGTTGTATTTTTGTAAAACAACCTGTTTTACAAAAAATAAAAAATTGTGTCCTTTGAAGTGCAGTGGGGTAGGAATGCAGACATTAGAGAAATACAAGATACTTTATGATAAGACACTAATATCAGTTCTCTTTTTAATCATTACTCTGTCTTCTCCAGACTTTCTGGGGAAATTCTGCAATTAAGATTAATCATTAAGATGAATAGTTGACATAAACACAGAACTGATCAGAAGTCAACTGTGTTGTCATTTGGTAATCAGCAAATATATAGGGGGTATTTAAAACTTTCTTTTTTATTTCTTAACAATTATACATGCCAAATTTCTTGGTACTTCTAGATGCTCAACACTGTTCTAAGGATACTTGCTATGTGTTTAAAGTGTGCACTTGGAAAAATCATATGAAGTAGCAAATCGGGTATAATGCTTTCTAGTAATTCTACTTTCTCATCCCAAACTTGAAGATAAATAGGGAAGCCGTAGCAAATGATGTTAGAAGGGACTTTGGTGAAATACCAACTTTTACTTTCTGACAACAGCATGACAATAGGATGAACTAAGATTGAGTTGCCCCTGTCCACCTCTTCTTAAAGGTGGAGCCTTGGCAAGTCCCCATAAGGAAGTGGTGCCAATACTTATTTGTCATTGCTACTGTTTTGCTAAAATGATTCTTCTGATGCCCCTTATTCTCAGGTGCTGTAACCCTCTTTTCAACCCATGCCTTCCTTCAGTCTTCTTTTCTCTAGGCTACTCAACACCAGCTCCTTCAGTCTTTTCCCCTTCTAGCTATCTGTTCTCATTAGTCTTGTCTGAACTTAATGATCCATATTCTTCAATTGTGGTACCCCAAACTAGGCATTTTAATCCTACTTATGCCTTGCATTACTATACATGGTCTCAGAGAAAGTGCTTCCACCGTAGTGTTTGTTATTTTTCATAAGAGAATAACATTTACTTGTGTTCAACTTCTGATCCCCTGGACTTCCTTCATCCTGCTAACAAATACTTCTCTCATTGGCTTTTTCCTTTCTGTCTTTGTACAAATAATTACTGTTATCTAAAACTAGGACTTTGTGTTTAACATTATTTTTCAGAATTCCTCAGATTTATGAACTATTTTGCATTTTAAGCAACTGCAGCTTGATACTGTCTGCGGTCAGCAACTTGTTCTCTATTCCATCATTCAAGTTATTAATGAAAATATTGATGTATGCATAACTGCACTGAACTTGAAACTCTTCATTGAGCTCCAGCTTTCTAAACATATGAAAATTCAGATTCATTTGTTTTAAACAGGTGGACATTGCTGCCTAGCATCTAATTCAGATGTGATTACTATGTAAACATTTTAAATAAAATTTTGAAAAAATCTGCTTGTTTGAGGTAGCTGTGTATTTACACATCTAAAAAGATGTATCAAAAAATCAAGAAAATATTTTTATTCAATAGTATATTTTATTGATAAAATTTGTGTTGGAGAAGGATAAATCCTCAAAGAATTATTAAACCTATTTACATATCCTAGAGACAAACCTGTAAGGAGGGAAGTTCTCTGTAGTATCTTGCACTGAAATCTGATTTTGTCTGAATTTTGGTCCCAGTTAGTGGGGAAATAAAACAGTAAACTCTGATTTCTTTCTGGCTAAGTCTCTAGTAGAGTCTGTCTTTTCATAAATTTCAAGTAGTGGGATAAAAAAAAAAAGACTCCATAATTTTCTTGTTGTTTGCTGTTTGTAAATGAAAATCATTGTTAATTTAGGAGTCTGACAGCTGTAGAACATTTGCCATTCAGCAGCAGCTGTCAGTAGCACTCCAGTTTATTCTATAAACAGATGTTTAATTTGACTTCAATGCCATTGTCAATTTTTGAGGGGAAACAAAGAGAGGAAAGGAATAGAAATAATCATAATAGTAATAATTTGATTTCCTTTCAAAACATAAAGCAGAGTCACTACTGATGACATCAAAAGTGTTTTCAGTTTTTATTACTGAATATTTTAAATCAGAGGGTTTTTTTTGTAACAGCATGAACTGAAATTAAGCTTTCTTAATGCATGGTAACTGATGTTAAGGAAGTGTTTTGTCTTATGTCAGGAACTAAAGGCATTATATTAAAGTAGTATGCCACATATTTAAAATATGTATTTTATTTATGAATCAAAATGTCATACTATTTCTACAGTTTACAGATAAGGAGATTTTTGTCTCTATATTAAAACCAGGGCACCAGTGGACCCACTGTCATACAAACTGTAGTATAATAGTATTCTCATTTCACATCAACAAAAGTGAAGGGCAAATTGGGTCCAGTAATTATGCAATGAGATAATGGACAATCCAAGTGACATAATGTGGTTAATTTTTCATTTTAGTAACCAATGATTTTATCCAGTATGTGCCCAGTGACTAGGAGGCTTTATAAAATATGCTGTTAGAATATCTTGGCAAGATCCTGTTATTCAAAATGTCTATAGACCCAAACAAGAGAGTTCAAATTCACAGTGTATGGTCTTGATCCTACAACACTTTGGCAATTCTTAGATGTTACAAAGTCTAATTTAAATTAGTCATAAAGATGGCACATCCTACTGGTCATTTGCTCCTCCGTGATACAGTCTGTTCAGATATTTCAAGACTATGTGTTTCTGAGGGTATATAAGTAAATCTGCAGTTAAATTTAAGAAGCCGTATTGGGTGTGCCCTTTTTTTTATGAAATTTTCTATATTAGCAAAATTTTTCTTGCAGGCTGAGTTCAATATTTGCTGAACTGTCTGCATGCCTACAAAAATCTAGAACAGCTCTGCATAGCCCATTTTACAGTTAAAATTTAAAGCACAGCTATATTTCACTATGAAAGGCAAATGACTGAATTAACAAAGTGTCAGATTCTGCCATCCTTACTTATATTGAATAGTATTTAAATTCTCATGTGGATTTAAATATATTAACCAGAGACTCTCTAAGAGTGATGTATTAAATAAATAAGGGTCTCAGAACCTGAACACGGTATTTATCTTGATTCTTTTTTTCATATGCAGTACCACAAAAATCGATTCTGATTTGTTTCCTTACAGGAGCAGCTAAGTGTATTATTGCAATTCTTTAGAAATTATGAAAGGGTAAAAAAACACCTAGAAAAGGAATTGTTCTTTATATAAACTGACCGTTGAATTGATTCTTTATGTCTTTTCTACTTATGTGGTTTGACAATTTTTTGAAGGGATTTGCGAGAGGATTGATGTAATAAATTCAATCAATAATTGGATGGGCCATTCCTTTATTTTCCTTGCAGTAATTAGGTACCCACTTTTTCTATCTTTTCTTCTTCATTAGATATGCATTAAGTATCTTTGCTATCTGAACAGCACCAGTCTGCATGCTTTCTGCACTGTTTTGCTGAAGAAATGGATTCGTTGCTCAGTCAGTTCACTGCTTCAGCAAAATGTATTTTAAAGCCTTGCAATGCACCAGAAAGCACACCTGATTTTTTTTTTTTAATGGTTTCTGGGTTTTCATTTGCTGCAGAAAGGCTTACAGACATAGGGGCCTCTGTCTAGAGAAGGAATCGGCTCTGTTCATTAGTAGGGTAATGAACTTGACACTCGCTCACAGCACAGTGTATGTAGCCTGTTGATACTCTTAATATGTACCAACAACTCATTTAGTTTCTAATGATTACCTATCATAATGTTTCTTCCCATAGATTTGTCTGAAAATGGAATATACACTTGTTCTGTACATAGAAAAAAAGGTGTGCTCTCATACTGCAGTTGCCTTGCAGTTGTTGGCTGAAGTAAATATATGATGAAACAAGGAACTCGTATGCAAAATAGAAAAATGTCCCACACTGCAGAGATGATACCAGGTACTGAGATACCACCATTTCATGACAGTTCATAAAGAAATTGTCATCTTCATCAGAGTTAATGTCGATAACAGATAAATAATGAACAGGCATTCATCTAATTCATCTGAATAAATCATGGACAAAACATCGTCTTTATAGTGAAGAAACACAAATAGCTCTTCATTCTGGCCAGTTTTGTAGTAGTAGTCTGTATTTCTGCCACACACAGTTCTCACAAAGTACTAAATATGCTCAGGCAAGTAAATAAAATAAAACTAAACTCATGAAGAGGAGACAAATTTCACAGATACTCAGATATGTGTTTTCTGCACTATCTTTATCAGTAAGCCACTTGGCTTAGCAAGAATAAAGTTTTAACTGCTGTCCTTGTAATTTTCTGGCTTTTTCCAGTGTCTTCTTTCCAGAAGAAATTCAGGCTGTGATTCTCTTCTGATTAAGTGAAACTGAAGTCGGTAATTGATTTCAGTAGAAGGTCGGTCAGCTCTCACTAGAGTGTCATCTCACAATCAACAGCAGCATAAGATTGCAGGGCACATCTAGGTTTTCAAAACCCCCTCAACATCAGTGTATCTGATAATTGTATGTTTTTAATTTTCAAAGCATGTATTTTTTCTGTCTCTGTGTAAATGTTTGGTGGGATCAAATGATTACCCACTATAAAAACAGTCAGATAGTCAAAAACATACCTTATGTTTTTGTCTTGTTTGTTTTCCTTCTTGCCTCAGTTTTGAAATCTAAACCAACTGTTGGAAAAGTTTAAATTGCACTGCTTGGGTGTCAATCTTAAAAACGTAATCGATTCATATCCACTGCTTGACTCTACAATGTCTGATCCTTTACTCTATTTCCTCCTGTATCTCTAATCACGCTTGGTGTATCTCAATTATCCACATTAAAACATCTCCCTCTCAGAGTTTCTAATGAAGTTAAGAATCTAATTAACTGCACTTTTGTTCCAAATAAAATTTGGTAGGGCTGGATTCCAGTTCCTAGTCTGTGCCTGGTTCTCAAAGCTGCTAATATGAAGGGTAATTTATCATCTTAATCCTTCCCATTACTACTTACTACTGTTCATGATGCTTTAATAGTTCTATTCATGTGCTCTCTTTGTCCTGATGATTGAGGGAGATACAGACTGTGTAGCTTTTGTGTAATCCCCGATCCTTTAAGCATAGTTGTAATCGCTTCCTCCATGAAATGATGACCTTTATCTGGGTCAACAAGGCTTCACGAGCCCCACAGAGACAAAAAGCTTCTTGATACTGTTGCGTATTCCTAAAGGTTTTCCCCTTTCTCCCTGCTTCTATATGTTGTTTTACAGAAAAAACTTCAAACCGCCTCGAGAGAAGGAGTCAGTCACTTCCAAGGAGCTTCATTACCCCAGCCTGTTTTGAGGAGCTAATGTATATTATCTATATGTAATCACATCCACAGTCTGACCACCCACTGCTGCAGCAAGGAGATATGACTAGACTTTTTTCTTGCCCTTCCTATGCATATCTCAGACAATTTTTGATCCATTTCCTAACACCTGTTTCTGTACCATTCAACATTGCTAGTTCCTTAACCCTAAGAGTATTTTTCTGATTTTCCTATAGTGTGTTTAGCAATTCTTCTTTATCCATTTACTTTCTTGGTCCTTTTGTTTCTGCTGTGCTCTAGTAACAGCCATTAGTGTTTACTTCATGTGTCCCAGATAGTCTGCTGCTTTAGGTGCTGATGCTACCTTGTCATCCCATTCAGCTTCCTGATTCTTCTTCCTTTGGGCCTTTAGCTGCCTAATTCACAACTGATTCCCATGGCAATTCTCATGCTTATAAATCTCTTCTGCACCAATCCTTATTCAAAAATAGTTGTCACCCAGTGTTTACCTTCTCCTAACCTAGCCAAACATCCGATATTGTGTTCTCTTCGCACAATAATCTGAATCAGGTAAAATCACAACAGACCCAGCCTTTTGTTGTCTTTGAACTGCAAGGATTACTGTAGTCTGTTTGCTGGTCTGACTTGCTTAGAGCCTTCCTTGTCTGCTGTCCCATTCAGGTTCAAGGCATGCATGCCCTGGGCACCATTTCCATCAATATACTTTGAAATTCCACCAGTGAACCAAAGGTGATTTGTGCTGTAACTTTGTGGTGAAATCCTTCAAAATCTTCCTCAATCCCACGTGTAGGTGTTGTTTGTAAATGGTCGGGTATTGACCTTCTGTTCCCATATTGATTAAGCACAATAAAAGAGATCAGTTTACTGAAAATTTCTGAGGCTAATCTGTGGTTCATTAATATTAATGTCCACAGAGGAATAGAAGTATTGGAAGCTCTGTGCTTCCTGTCAATGATCCTGGCAGAGTATATTTTAAAGGACACATCTTATTTGCATCATGATAGGGGCAGTACATGTGAATATTTAATTTTTTCATTGTCCAAGCAGCTGTTAAGCATTCCCAAACACAGACTGAAGAGCACAGCTCTGGTATTGATATTTTTATGTATTCATCAGTTACTGGGCCCAGGGTGGTTTTTTGGATCTGTTGTAGCAAAACTGCCACCAGTGCTACTGGTGTGGCAGCTAGTCAGACACAAGAAGGTTGTATTGAATTTAACATTTTTAGGGCAGAAGCAGGAAAAGCAAAAACACTATGTATAAGTTCCCTGCCATTGCATTCTCCAAAAATCTGCATACCAAAGTTTTGCAACAATATTTGCTACAAATCCTTACTGCAACTAATTTTTGCAACCAGAACAATTGAATGAACTAGAGACACTACCCTAATGCTCTCCTCAAGCCACAAACTTGTTCCAGCAGTTGCTGAACAAAAAGTAAGAGGAGAAGCTTGGTGAAAACCTCCGTAATGATGCAGAATAATTTCATGGATTGATTTGATCGTTCTTTGAAAGTTATATATTGCATGAAAAGGATGGTCTTTCCAGATAATTCTGAAATACAATTTGAATGTGCCTTCTTCCCATATACTGTCCCTTCAGAATGAGAAAAGCGGAAAAGTTACAGATTTCAGCCCTTTTATCTTTACTGGTCCTTTCTTTTTTTTCATTTCTCTGCACTCATATCTTTCAGCTTAAAAAAACAGTATCTTCTGGCATTAGCTGTCTGTTCAGTAGTCTGCAGTCTCAGCTGTCAGTGAAAGCTCTTAGAAAAGACGAGGTAAAAGAGATGCAGTTGTTACAGGTGTTAGTTCTTAAAAGCTGAAACGTGTCTTAGCTGCACTAAGGAAATGGCAAGTCTCTTCAGATGGTTCCAGTGGATTTGTGGTGTCAGACTTAAGTACTAAAGGTACTGCATCAAAATTAAACTTCCCAAGGCACATACGTTCATAACATTAAGGTCTCTTTTAAGAAGTGGTATTAAGCATTTTAATATCCAATCAACTTAGCTTAGTTTCAGGGAGTGTTATTTTTTTCTGTTAATTGTACACTTAACCTTCAGGCTCCTGTCACCTGAAATGAGGTGAAGATTTTTCTGAATTTGAAAATATCAAATACTTTATTCCAATTTGGATTCCTGCTACTGAATACCCAGTAATCAGTATTTTACAAGTGGATGGAGCTGGTTAGGATGTTGCTCTTGACATAAAATTTTTGTCTGTATAAGCAAATAATTTAATCTTTAAAATATAACTTCAGTGTATTACTAGTTGACACCTGTTTCAAAACAATAGTTGAAGAATGACAGCTCTGATATTTTTGCTTTTATCTACAAATTCTTCCTTCCTGAATCCCCTAAGAATAATAAAGATTTAGAACAATTTTTCTAAAGGTTTGGGGATTTTTTTTTCAAGCTTCATTGACTGAGCATGCATGCTGATATTTAACTTTTACTTATTTTGCTTTTTGAATACAATATTAAAAGAATGGGTTTTTTCATCCCCCCAGCCTGGAGTGGGAGAAGGTGGCTCAAGAAGGGGAGGGGAATATATGTAGAGTATAAAGATTAAAATAAATATTGTAAAAGGGCAAATATGCTTTTTACTGTGTCACAGCTGTCCACACTTGCTGTGCAATAATGGCAAAATCAACAGAGGTCAAGTAGTGACAGCACAGAAACAGAGGACTGGTAAAGAGTTGCGCATGTGGGAGGGTTTGAAATGTGATCTTTGGCTGTGTGGTTTGTTCTCTGCCACGTCCCAGCATAGCAGGTAAAGCAGACTACAGACTGCAAAAGGGGTCATGGTTACCTCTTTCTTTTCTTGCTTCTCTTGAACAGCCAGAGGAATCAAGTCTTAGAATTCCCTGTGCCAGTGGGTGAGTGTCATACAGGTTGCATAGACCTTTTAAAAAGAAATAAAATAATGCTTGATAAGTTTTTTCTTTTGTTTCATTTTTCACTTTGATTTTAGGATTTATTAGTTAATACATAAGTGCTTTGTATCAGTTCTTATCACAAGTTAGCTCAATTAATATAGCTGTCAAGTAACATGACTTTGGTATCACTAGCTTGGTAAAAATTATATTCCCACCTTTGATAGATTGTTTCCATCTACTATGCAAAACTAGTACTTAGAATAACAAAATAAATATATCCTCCAACCGTCCAGTCCTATCCAATCTTTTCTGACTTTTTTTACAGCATAATTTATAATGGTTAGTTTTGAAATTCATGGAAATGGTACTTGCTACCAAAACACGGTGGCTAGCAAAATACCTGGTGAGGATATAGCCCACGAATAGCAAAGGGATTTAAGCAATGTGAAATGTTCTCAAGAGCCCAAGACAAACTCGTTCTTTCATCTTTTTTGCCTTTGGTGGGGTTTTTTTTGGTCTTTTTTTTTCAAGTAATAGGTGTAACGTAGATGTCAGAAATGTTTTTTGTCAGTATGAGTTTTTATCCTGAAGATTTTAGATTTAATATTTATGTCTTGTGGCCATTCAAGCAAAGAACAGAGAGATTTTCTGAGGACAAATACAAGATAGCAGCATATATAATTATGTTTTCCCTTAGAGCTTTTTGTTGTATTATATATGATGGCCAAGTCAGTCCTGAAGTCAGTGAGCTCCCATGTATACGTGTGATAGTAGACCTGGGTATGATATGAAGGACAACCAAAAGGATTTTGAAGCTAGAACACATCTGTAAGACAAGTTTAGAGTACTTTGCTCTTGCTGTGGGGTTTCTCTCCATTATATTTTCTGACAGTATGGGTGAAATGTTGAAAAATAAAACTGAAGAAGGATATTCTGACGCATATGTATGCAATGAATTTTTAAAAAGTGAGCAGCTTTTATTTTTTCTTAGCTGACTAATCTATTAGAGAAAAGGCACTCATCCTGTGCAGAGATGTAAATGTTGAATTATGGCAACATTGATAAAGTTTACAGTAATATTACTGTTTTATCCAACATCAAATATTGTCTGGTTGGTTTGCTCAAACTGTATTAAAAACATACTTAAAAATAAACAAGTGAACAAACCCAACAAAATAACAACAAAAATTGCACTGTGTTAGCTTCTAAGTTAGGAATCAAGACAGAAATAATTTCATGCAAGTTCTTAATAGTACTGACCCTTGTCAGTGGTGGCTGATGACACAATTAGGTTCTGGTGTAGATGGAGCTTTCTTGTTTTTTGGTGAGACTGAGCACAGTTTCCTAGTTTAAAATTATTTTGAAGAGTGTAGTTGTCAAATATCCTACCAATGTAAAAATTGCTGGGCATGTAATGGCTAAAGGGTTGTATGTGCTTTCAGAGGAATTTTGTTTTATTTTTAATAAGAGTCTCCTAATTACTAGAAAGAGAAGTAAATGTTGTTCGTAAACTTGGAGTTTCCTGACCTTGTAAGTACTTGACAGGAATGTAGGGTGTTTTTTTTTTTTTTCTAAGACAACACAGTGGGAAAGAAAATGAGAATGTCCTAAATAATGCATTAGAATTACAAAATCCACTAGCACCAACAAAATGACAGTAGATGTAAATACGTGGTTTTCACCTCGCTTTCTATCACTAAGGTAAATGGTACCTTTAGAAATTCTTTCTCTCCAAAAGACAACAAAACTAAAAGCAGATGAACTTAACATCATATTAAGTATAATTATTCTTGGTAGCTTTCTGGGGTGGGAAACAACTTACAATAATGTAATTAAACCAGTAAGGCATGAAATAAATAAAGAAAATAATTTTGGTGGCTGGAAGGGCAAGACAAGCTTAACTCGTAGTAATATAGACCATAAAAACTTCTTATCTGCAATCCAGTAGTTTAAGAGTATTTCTGCTGATGCTAGGATTTGACAAAAAGAGTAAGGAAAATGGTCTAAAGCTGTTTCTGTGCAGGAAAGGAAAAAAAAAAAAACCAAACCCTGAACCAGCTCTGTTTCTGGTATGACTTGGAGCATTCCCAAGGCTGCTCTGAATTTTTATAGTTTATGACATTTCCTGTTTGTTAATATCCCAGAGCAATTTATGTGTCTTTGGTAGAACTTTTCACAGCAGGATGGTACGATCATTGTGGAACTGTGCTGGGTCCTTCTTATTCAGGGAAATTTTTCAGGGTAGGTCTTTCTCCCCTCATGCTCGGATGAGGTCTGACGAAACTGAGACAGGACAGAGACTGACATACTTGTATCCAACCTACAACATTCTAAAGTAGTATTACCAAAACAAACATTATAGAAGCTACTAAATATTCCTTGATTTTGCTGAGAGAACTACAAAACAGAAATAATAAGTAACACTTTTAGGAGTTGATTTTTTTTTTTAAATAAAAACAAGTGCTGCTAGGTATATATATGCCTGTAACATACAGTTTGGCTCCTTAGTTTAGTGATGGAAAAGCTTTAACACAAATCCAGAAGCATCACTTTGAAGAAAATGGAAAAAAAAAACAAACAGATTTTTTGAGTCATATTTGTTTACTTTTTCTTTTTTATTCCACGGTATGCTGACAGTCAAAGAGAGAAACAAGTCAATTAAAGATCCACCTAACTTAATATGTAGGGCAAAGCCATTGGCTCTTCCCCTTCCCATAAAGTTCAGACAGCACTGGATGTTGGAAGTGGTGGGAAGAATTTATGGAGACTGAGCAGATGTGTACCTTGTGTAAATTCTTAAAAGCTTTCTTACCTCTCTGTAAAATTAACCATTCCATTTTTAAGCTGTTTTTGTAAGCTTCAAAACCAAAGAAAATAATCTGTAGTCCAAATCAGAATTTTTACAGAGGAATAAAAATTATGTAAAAAAAATAATAAGTGACTAAAAGGTAGTGATAACAACTAGGCAAATACACTGATCATATCCTTTGGTCTGTCTTCAATCTAGAAGCTGATTATTAAAACAATATTTTAAAATTAATTTGTTTCTGTCTGAGTATTTGTCAAGTTGCCTGCCTGCTTTTGGTATTTATGCAGCCATCTAATATACCGTTCCTGTTCCACTTGGAATCAGTAACAGAACTTCCATTTAGATTATTAGCTCCATATATAATTTCAAACACAGATGAAGAGACAGTGACTCAGAAAGCTGTGAAGCTTTTGTTGTCAGAAGGGGAACTGTTCCCTTGACATTTCACAGTGATGAGCTAACTGCAGCAAAAAGAATAATGTAGGTACACTTCAGGCTTCAAACAATCTTTCTACATTTTATTACTAAAATAACTGTTGATCAAATTAAATACTCGTAATATCTTTGTTATTTGCAGATTTTGGAGCTTCTTTATCAAGCAGATGATTTTTTGTTTTGATTTTTCAAGTGGTAGAGTTTTTTTGAGTAAGCTTTGGAAAACCTGTTCTTTAAAATGATATTTAAAGCACAGGGTCATAGAACTATTTAGGTTGGAAGGGACCTCTGGAAGTCATTTAGTCTACCTGCCTGCTTGAAGTAGTCGTTGTTACATCAGGTAGGTTGAGTAAGTTGCTGAGGCATGGATCTAAACAAGTTTCAATATCTCTGGGGTGGAGATTGTACAAACTACCTAGGCAGCCTGTTCTGGTGTTTGATCACTTTGACCATCATGGTGAGAAAGACTTTCCTTGTCTCTGCATGACATTTCTTCTGTACCCACTTGTCTGTTGCCTTGCATCCTTCCACTATGCACTTCAGAGAAGCATTTGGCTCTACCTCTTCTGTATATTTCCAATAGGTCATTGAAGACAACAATGAGGAAGATTCTTCTTCATTTGCATTTTCTTCTTTAGATGGAATGAACCCAGTTCTCTCAGCTTCCACTCAGACATCATGGGCTCCATCCCTGTAATCATCTTGATGGTTCTTCACTGGACTTTCTCTAGTAATGCAATGTCTTTCTCTAACTGGACAACCCAAAACTGGATGTAATACTCCAGATGTGGTCTCACAAGTACTAAAAGGAGGGAAAGAAATCCAAATCCTGGTCAAATCCTTGACCAGGTTGCTACGTTTTGCTGAAACCACCCAGGAGGCTGGTGGCTGCCTCGGCAGCAATGACATGCTACTTGTTCATGGTCAGCTTATCCACCAAGACTCCCAAGGCCTTTTCTGCAAAGAGCTGCTCTCTGGCTAGCAGGTGCCCTGTACTGTACCATTGTAACTCCATCCTATGTGCAAGACTTTGTCTTTGATTTTTCATGGGGTTCATGCCAACCCATTTTTCAAGTCTGTCAGGAATCTGCCTGTCTAAATAGAAACCTTACTCTCCATCGTGTCAGCTGCTCTCCCAGTTTAGTAGGATCTGCAAACCTGTTGAGGTTGCAGCACACCCCCTCATCTAGGACATAGATGAAGATGCTTTGGCCTTGGTATCAATCCTGCAAGATGGCCGCTGGTAACTGGCCAGTGTATAAGAAATTAAAGCATCTTGACAATGTGTGAGTTGTGATGATGCATATACATTTCAGCTTAGGTTGCTATTACTTTGCATTTTATTAATCATCCTACATAACTGGTTTCCAGTTTTATGGTACAGCGTTTGAAAAAGCGTGATTGATGGTGTATCAAAAATTGTATGTGTTCCATTGAGTCTGTGTGAAAGTATTGGTATTGGTTCCTAATTGCAGCATAGCATTCAAAAAGTCTTTAAAGTTGTATTTGGTTTTCAACATGAAGGCTGGAGAAAGTAAGGTAGCATGCCACTGTCACAAGCTGGCCTTTGGGCTCTTATTGTTGCTAGTAGTTGTTTTGGTGATTTTGTTCATTTTATTTTTTCCCTTTGTTTCTTGTTAGAAACCCTGAAAAGATTTCTCAGAAAGCTTTCATTCTGCTTCTTACATACTTGGTCATTTTCTTCTGGCACCATTTAAATTGTCCCGTGGCAGTTTTCATATTAATAAAAGACAGATTCAACTAACTCTAGGTTTAATTCACTTTCTATTATTTGCTACAGGCTCTTATTTATCCCTAGTGTAAACACACCCTTATAAAGATGAGCCCTAGGAGTTCCCCTTCACCAAATACAGGCAGGTCATGCTCTTGCTTTTTGTAACAGTCAGTCTTGCTCTTCTCCATTTCATGCTGTTTTTTCACAGCTTTGGTCGGTTGCCTGTATTGTCCTTTACCACATCTTCATTTAGAAGATGCCAGCCCTATTAAGAGCAAGCTGTAGCTTCTGCACCCTTTCCAGTTTCATCTAGCTTTAAGAGGTTTACAAAACCCGGTTATGCTCCTGGGTGCTATAAAATGTGAAAATAAAGATTTCTTCCTATCCTACTCTGACCGTGTATCTTGACAAAGCAAGCACAGTAAAAGTCGTAATTTTATGGGGTGGGATATTGTCAAAGAAAGGCTTACGTGACTACAACACTTTGAAGCATATACAGTCTTATTTTTCTTCTTACTTCAACTGGTATGAGTAAGGAATACTCTAGAAAGATCAAGATCGTTATTTGTAAAGTTGAGGTAAGACAAGAATCTGGCCCTTGCTATTTAGAGTTTTAAATATGACTGTTGGTACAAAGTGTTGCTAGAAGAATGCGCTTCCTTACTAGTAAACAAAGAGTGCAAGCTCCTAAAGCATCTTCTCCTCAGAAAACTCTGTCCAAAGAATGTCTTTGAATTTAACCAAATTATGTTTTCTTATAGAAAAAAGATAAAGTTTACCTGTGAATTAAATTTTTATAGTTAAAGACTGGTCAAAGAAGATACATAAGTTTTTTTTAGGACTGAAAGAGGTGATCTGAGCCATTGGAACATATATTCCAGTTGATTATTGATTTTGACATTTACCATGTGGTGGTTATGATACCAATCTGCTTGGTGCATTGCTGGCTTGAAGATCTTTGATGAAAAATTCAATTTATGGTCTCTCTGATGGGAGGCTAAAAATCAGCTAAATTTCAGCTCTACAGTTTCAGCTGTAAAAAATAAAATTGCACAGTAACTCTGTTTTTTCCTTTATCATTTTCAGATTCAGCCTTCCTCACTCCCCCAAACTGAGGCTTATAAACTTACATGTCGTTTGCACTATAAGTCTTAATAAAATATTCTAAATTTAATTAATTTTAAAGTGGCTCATCTTTTGGAACCTTTGAATTGCTTTTAAAGACTTTAGCTTATGCTAGCTCTTTTTCTAACTTCTATTTTACCTGATATTTGCACTGAATTGCTGTCATACATCAGAAGTATTTATCTCTTCAGATTGCCATTTAATTTCCTACAAACAGCTGCTTGCTTTAGCTGTGCTATTTTTCTGAAATTGAATATAATTTCAGTATTTTAATATAAGATTCGGTTGAAATATTGAATATTCGGTTGACCATCATGCATTTCAAGAGCACAGATCTTCACCATATGACTATGATCACTTCTCTAAAGGTAATAACATTCCAAGTTTCTGTAAAACATGATGAAATTTAAATGCAAGTTAAAATTAAAATATCCCATCTGTAGTCCTGTGTCATGTATATGTATTGCTAGAAGAGGGAAATATGCCTCCAGTTCTGCAGTCCAGTTCTGTCCTTTTGCTACTTTATGATGCATTTTCTTCTTCCTTTAAGGAATAGATATATTTAAAACCTTTCTTTTTTTTTTTTTTCTTTATAGAGCCAGTATTGTGCAGAAGCGCATAATTTATTTTCAAAATGAGGGTTCTCTCACCAAAAAAATTTGTGAACAAGGTAAGGTAAACTGAGGTATCTTTCTGACCTCCTTGACATGTTCTACATATTTCTCTTAGCAAATTATATCAAAGTAAAATTTTGAGGCCTTGAACAGTTTCATCCAAGTTCAAAGGTACAAATCCTAGGCTGCATCAAAAAAGTGTGGCCAGCAGGTTGAGGGAGGTGGTTCTGCCCCTCTACTCCATTCTCTTGAGACCCTACCTGGAGTAGTGCACCCAGCTCTGGGGCCCCCAACATAAGAAGGACATGGACTTGTTGGACTGAGGCCAGAGGAGGCCACAAAGGTGATCAGAGGGCTGGAACATCTCTCCTGTGAAGACAGGCTGAGAGAGTTGGGTTGTTCAGCCTGGAGAAGAGAAGGCTCCAGGGACACCTTATAGCCCCTTCCAGTACCTAAAGGGGGCCTACAGGAAAGATGGGGAGGGACTCTTTATCAGGGAGTGTAGTGGTAGGATGAGGGGTAATGGTTTTAAACTGAAAGAGGGGAGATTTAGATTAGATACTAGGAAGGAATTCTTTACTGTGAGGGTGGTGAGGCACTGGAACAGGTTGCCCAGGGAAGTTGTGGATGCCCCATTCCTGGAGGTGTCCAAGGCCAGGCTGGATGGGGCTTTGAGCAACCTGGTCTGGTGGAAGGTGTCCCTGCCCATGGCAGTGGAGTTGGAACTATATGATCTTTAAGGTCCCTTCCAACCCAAACCATTCTATGATTCTATGAAATTTGGAATCTTCAGTTATGTTCTACCTTATCACATATACTGTTCCTTATACAATTTTCCTTGCCTTCCCCTAAATGTGATACTTGCAGCTTTTTACCTGGTCTTAGTGTGGAACCCATTTGTGTCCAAGGCACTTAGTTTATTGAATCCTGGGCTATTTTATTCTTTCCTAAATGTAAGCATTGAAGTGGGTTATTGCATCCCACTGGAGAATTTAGATGCTTTGGCTGTCGAGAAGTTCCAGGCCAGATGTGTTTTTAGATCAGGTGAGGTTTTGTCCATATCAGATGAGAACCGAAACAAACTGGTTTTGAATCTGAAGACGACTGAAATAGCAGTGCCTTCTTATTTAAAAATGTAGATTTAAGTCATTATATTTGCTTATAAATATGATGTAGGTATTTCAGGGTTCTAGTTTAGTCTAGCGTAGCCCCACTTAAAAATAAATGAAAAAATATGTTTAGTTCAAATTTATTTACTGGAGTATTTATTATGGCAACTTTGCTGTCATCTGTTGATTCTGAGTTGTAACCATTTTCATTGGGTACTTTGCTGCTTTTTCAGACTCAGCCTCAGAAGGTGTGACTGACAAACCCATTTTAGACTGTTGTGCCTGTGGAACTGCCAAATACAGGCTAACTTTTTATGGAAACTGGTCAGAAAAAACACATCCCAAAGATTTTCCACGTGAGTATCATTCTTTTACTATTGTTGTACCATATAGGGACCATGAAAGGGATTGGAGCTTGTTGTATGACACAACATTACTTATTTACAGCTCAGCAGTGTAAATTACGACATATATGGAATACTGCTAATGTTCAGTATTGAAAACTTGTAGATCTTTCTGCGAATGCTATACATTACAAAAAAATTCTGTTGATTTGCCTGACATTTTGAACTGAGGTGCGTATAAGATCACATCTTTAAGATTTCTTTGTGGTGAGAAAGGTTACTTTTTTTTAATTTTATTTTTTTAAGTGAAAGCTTTACTGCCTTATAATGTACAGCTAGGAAATGAGATTTTAAGAAAAAGGCCACAAAGGATGGGCAACACACTAATATTTTGATTTTACAACCATGCCATTCTAGCCAACATGTTTTCCTTCAGAATCTTTTGAAAGATTCCAATTAGTTTTCATAAGCCCTGAATCTTGCTGCCTAAGGACATTAATTAGATATAGACACCTTAGAATATTCTGTCTTTTTTGTCTTTGTTGGTTGAGTAGACAGATAACATACATGTTCTGAGATTTGCCTGTCTGTTTCTGTTTTTAAAGTTTCTGAACTGCAGAATCAGTATTCTTGTTGCAATAACCCAACTAACCTAACAAGCCAAAGTTACAAAAATGTGTATTATGCATTTGTTCTTTCATTACTGAATGCTCAGTCTGTGGCAATAAAGGCTACAAAATGATTTGAGAACGTGGGTCACATTTACTGGTCTTGAAACTTTGTTATGTTTTCTGTGGCTGATGTTTGTTATATAGACTCTATATTTCAATTTTTATTATTATTATTGTCACATTGTCAGAGTATCATCATATAATTCGAATATGGTTTGTGTGTCAATAAGCTCGTAGTATTAACAGCCTGAGCAATATTGCTTGTGTTGAGTCTCTCGTACATTTTAAGCTGAATGTAGTATTGTTCAGATATTATTTGTCAGCGTAATACACGGGAAATAAAATGAGCCAAACCCAATAATTGCAGGAATGCTCTTATAGGCTATTGGATGAATTATATATCTGCTGAGAGTGACACTTTATATGCATTATTTGTATGGATTCAGCTGGTGGTTAGAAATAGGGCATGAGAAAATGATTGAAAACTATGAAATTACTGTGATTAAATGATGTAATATTGGGGATAAATGGCCTTTTCTTTTAAATCCAAGTCAGTGAACACATGAGGAGTATGGGTGCATGACTGTGAAAGTACGCAAGTTGCAATAGTTTGCCATAATAGTGGACTCTGTAGACTGCTATCTCTTCCCAGTTACAAAGTGGTGAATTATATTAACATTTCACTTAAAAAAAATGGATAAGTGAAAAGATAACCCTACAATACTAGCATGATTAAGCCCAGTAATAACAGCTGATAAGATTTTACATTGAAATTTCTGAAAGCTGAGGAAAAGAGCTCATCTAGATGTGTTGATGTTAAAAATGAAAGCTAGTCATCAACATTATTCCTTAAAATGTTGCACTTGTGCAGTAATTACATTAAAATAAAATGCTATTTATTATGGATTGTGGTAAATCACTAATTATTTGCCAAGACATCACAGAAAAAAATCCTTATACCATTAGAATGGCTGAAATAGAAAGCAGACCATAAAAATTACATTTTGTGTCTATTCTTTAACTTATCTTCTGATTTGCTTTAAAAATCCCTAAGTAATATGTACTCTGTTGCTTAGCTTTCTCCAAGAAACTGCTTTTGCCAAATAAAGTATTTTCTTTTGCTATTAAACAGGAATTTTCCTGGAAGTTGCAGTGCAAAACTTTTAATTCTGGGAAATTATTTTGAGGCTTTCACAGATTCCATGGATTATGAATAATTTTACATTTATTATACCAGTGCACTTAAAATACCCCTGTTCCTTTAAATTTAAAAGTGTATTGTCTGTTTAGGAGTTATCAGATGCACCTACTCTATAAAGCATTGCTTTGAATGAGACCACTGCAACACAGTCCTGTTCTGAGTTTATCAACCATAGATTGAATGGAGAGAGGTGTACCACAGCTATAGAAAGTGTTCAAAAACTAATTCTTAAAACAATGTTGCTGTCATGGATCTCAGACAGACTCAAAAAAACAAAAACAAAAAACAAACAAAAACCCAACTGATTTGCAAACTAAGGCTTAAAAAAAGTGAGGATGCTTTTCAGGTAATTCTTGCAAGTTATCATGACTCCTGATACTAGGACTAGTGGAAGCTGAGTATTTAATTTTTTATTAAATCTTACTCAGGGGGAACTATTAAATTTCTTATCACACTTTGCCAGTCAGAAAGATTTGTATTTGCATATGCCCTGTGGCTTAAAAGCATTTATTGTCTCTGGGTATCACCCATATATGATAACAGAAATATATAGGCCCTCCGTCATGATTTGATATGGCACATCTATGAAATATGTCAGAGGATGCATTCTCACGTTGTGGTGCCACCTCGATCTTTATGCAAAAATACACATATAAGTGTGTAAATTGAGAAACTACTCATACAAAAAGGAAGTGAAATAAGACAGTTGGAAAGCTGTCAGTATTCTGTTTGCTGTTTTAAGAATTGGATAGTGACATTGGACTGGTGATGCAAAATAGCTCTGGCCTTGTACTGCTCAAATTATTTCACGTAGACAAGTTTCTTTGACTTTTAGAGGAAAAGGCTTAAGAAACTATATTGAGTTGTCTCTTTGTTCTCATTAAAATGGGAGGTTCAAGGTGAGGAGTGAAACATTTGCAAGTGTTGCACAGATTTTGTAAAAGGTTTATGGTAGATGCAGTATACTTCCAACAGCTCATTTGGGCAAGTAGGTGGGCCAGTTGCTTTCTCTGCAGAGCCAATATCTTTAGGGAGAGGTGTTTAGTGGAAGAAGCTGGGCTCTGGTTGCAAAGACATCAGAGGTTCTTGGTCTGTTTAGGATAGAGAGTGTGAAAAGCTTTGGAGCACATGGAACAATTCATTGTCCATTTTACTAAAGATTAAAACACACTCTGGTTCCTCTCTGTAGTGATACATTTTCCTTTTGTAGGGACTATATGGAACCTTCTCTTTCAGTAAGTTTCGTTAAGTGTCACTTACTGTGTTTCAGGGAAAGATGCTGTCTATGATTTGTGAGATAGACCTGTGTGCTAGGAAGAAAGAATGGGCAAAACTGGTGGTCCCATCACTGGAACTGAATTGACAGTATCTCTCTGTGGTTTGACAAGGTGCCAGTGTATATTTAAGGAACAATAAATAGATCTTAGATCAAGAAATCATCTTCTGACACTGTAGTCTCTTCAGGGTGGGGATGAGTTTTAGTTTTGTTTTTCTTCCATTTGGGCTCAATTACTGATTAGCTTTAATGGACTCTGAAAACATCAAGTCTACTATAATTCAGAGCCCAGTAGGTATATTTTGGTCTAAGTTTAGCACTAGGGAAACTATGGAGGCTTTGTTTGCTGTGTTGCTAGGCCATCTCCCTCATCTGTCTATTCTACTTGCTACACTTTTCTAGCTTTTTACCCCTACTGTTGGAGTTCATTTTTTATTTCTAATCTATTTTCCGTTCTCCTGTGATTAGGTTTCTGCATCTGACTTTATCTATTCAATTCTCTACACTGTCTTTTTCAATTTTGTTGTCCCACCTTTCATATCTTAAATTTGCATTCCTGTTGTTTACATTATTTTTCATTCATTTATTCACTTTCAACTGTTTTCACTGCTACTCTCTACCTTTTGCATTGCAAAGAAAAATGTTGAGTATTGTCTTATTCCATCATTCTGTCTCCCTCATATCCTACAGTCTTTGCACTGTTACCAGACTGTCTCCTTATGTGAGCGGTTAATTTTCTCATCCTTTTCCTTTAAGCCCATATCTTTGCAGAGTGTTATTTGACGCTTAAGTGAATTCATTTTTGTTTCCGGTACTGTGGGACTTCTGTGACTCCTTATTTCTGCTAGATTCTCTTTTCAATTCCATCAGACTTCTCTAACATTTTCTCTTTAAACTTTTACATTGTTTTTCCTTTTTCTGTTCTCAAGATGAGAAACAGGAACGGGAATCTTTTTACAACTCTGCTAGGGGCGGTTTCTGGCTGTGAGCCATTTATAGCTCTGTTCCTGATAATGCTTGGGCACAAAGCTATAAACAAAAATCTATAGCATTTAATGATAGTGTAGTCATGCTTATATCTGCCTTTTGCTGGTAATCTGCTGTCACCACTCAAATACAAATCTAGTGGACTGTTAGAATCCAGTATCTCTCAGTAAGAAAATGAATTGCTGTTAAATCTTTGAGTGACCACTGAAGTCTTCCCTTGCAGCACCCTTAAAAATATTTTACAACCTAAAATAAAAGTATTCTTAAACTTCCTGAAGATGTGAAGCCTTTGGTAAAGAAAAAATATACTAAACCTATCTGGAGGGGCTGCTTGATCAGCTGAAAAACAATCTCACTGTTTCTGCCGGTTGTTATATCCAATAATTACTCTTAAGATATGGTGTATTGATGTAATGAGAACTGTCAGCATGCAACACATGCAAAAGCTTGGTGCTGGTTGAGACCGGGCACTAAAACCTTTCACTTTAATAAAAAATTAGGAATTACATTATATTGAGGCTGTCTTGATTGTTGATGTTTTTGTTTGGTTTCTCTTGCCCCCTGAAAGGACGCACCAACCACTGGTCTGCGATCATCGGTAGTTCTCACTCAAAGAACTACATCCTTTGGGAGTATGGAGGATATGCTAGTGAAGGTGTCAAACAAGTCGCAGAGTTGGGGTCCCCAGTAAAGATGGAAGAAGAAATTCGACAGCAAGTAGGTGTAATTTAGTGCATACTTTGAAAAATGCATCCTACCTTGGCCTGTGAGTGATTTGTCATTGACAATGTCTGTGAATGTCATTTTGCTGGCTAATTTTCAATTAAGCAGATTAGGAGATCTGCCTGTCTTTCTAGACTCATTCTTACTCTGGCAAAAGGTTTTGGTCTGTGGAAGGACAAGTAAGTGGCAGTATTCTGAACTTAGAAAATCTATGTGTCATGCAAGGCATAAATCAGAGGTAGAAAAGTAAAATTCATGTTTCCGGGCTTAATCATGAAGAAAATTAGGGTTTGTTAAAGGAATGCCGTGAAGACTGCAAGCAGTATGCCTTATTCCATTTTGAAGTGATGATTTTTAGTTTATAGTATACAGTAGTTTGTGTTTGTTTTTTTCTGGTAAGCACCATATTTGCAATTTTCTGCAGATTCATTCAAGTTAGAAATGCTCTTACAGGAGAGTGAGGTGATTTTTGTTGCTGAGCAGGAAAGCTTTACACAACTGCACTAATAAAATTTCATGAATCATGATTATTGTTTAAGGGCAAAAGAGCCTTTACAGTGTATCATCTTATAGGGGATAGATGCAGCTGAACAGAAATCAATCTTTCAAATAGTTTATAGATGATTTTCATTTTGTTACGTTAGGTAACAAGCAACCAAATAAAATACACCAGGACATGATGATTATTATTAGGACATCTACTTCCATGAAATTTAAGGACTCACTGGAAACTGAACTCAGTTATAAGACAGAAAGGAAGTAAATATTATAACACATTATAGAGCTATACATACAATTCAGTAAGAAAGGTTAAAGGCAGGAAAGTTAACGACAGATCTGGTTTACAGGAGTCTCTGTCTCATTCCGCTTTCCAGACTTTCTCCCCAAATTGATAAAGTGATACAGATGAGGAGGAGACCTAGTCCGAGGCAGCATAGTCAGGTGGGATGGCAGCATAGTCAGGTGGGATGGCAGGGACACACTGCAGGAGTCAGCAGAATGGGAGCCAAAGGGCATGTTTTGGCATTTCATGTGCTTGCTTTGCTATGCCAGCCTTCAGCATGCCGTGAGAGGTGTGACTTAATATTTAATTGATAAACAATATTTTTAAAGCTGCCAAATGTACTGAGAATTAAATATTTCAAAACCGCTGGAATTTTATAGAAACATTTGTGTTTCAATCATTCAATGCCCAATCCTTTCATAAGGTATAAATTTTAACAAAAAAAAATCAAAATAAATGTCGTGAGAATGAAAAATAGTACTTTACACTTCAGTAATGAACAAAGTTGTCTTTCCCTGTTAATCATTATTCATGTATCACAAGCATGCTTTCCTTAATTATCTGGCTTTCAGAGAAAATAATCTATTCCTTAATTTTGAACACATGTAAGATCTTTCCTGTATTTGATACTTCTGAATATGAAGTCAGCAAAACTAAAAGCAGTAATTAATATGACATTGTTGATTAGTCATATTCATTTTTGGTAACTGCTGTGTGTTAAAGAGACAGTATTTCGGGGCCTCCTAGATAACACTTAGATTATATACAGAATTATACAGAGAGATACAAAAAAAGATTCATTTATATTTATAGTAATAATGTAGAACAACCTCAAAGACTGTTTTGCCCACAAGAAAACTTACATAGCAAAAGGCTTTACATACTAAATTTCATTTGTGGTTCTGTGATGCTGAAGTGTATATAATTGCAGTACGAGAACAGCTGGTGGGTTTGACAAGAAACTCGCAAACCCAAGAAAAATAGAATAAAAACATCTTATAATTTAATATTATCAATGGATATGTAAGGACTATGAAAGGGAAAAACAAGTTTAATATGGAGGGGAGATGTGATGGTGGGTTTGTTACTCTCTTTAAATAATAAACCTTTGGTGTACCTGGGAATAGAAAGTAGGCCTTGATCCTAGAGAACTTCCCTTTGCATCTTTACTGAGAAGTGGCTAGATTTTACCCTAGTAATATTATATACACCCAGATGGATTAAAATTACAGCAAAGTATTCCATAGACCACATGTAACTTATCATTTTTGCTACTTACTTGGGAAATTAAGATTTTCTCAAGTACGTCCACATGAAATAAAGAAAATCAGCTTAATTAGTATCTTTGTACTAAAAAAGAGAGAATTTCTTTATACAGTCTTCACAAATACTTTATAAATAAGGGTTTGGGCCATTTGAATTGTAACTACACAAAGATTAGGTCTGGTCCAGAAGCAGCAGGAGCATGGGGAGAGTACGGGATGAAGGACCAGTGGAGGTGCAGTTGTGAAAGGTCATCCCAAGCATTGGCGGAAGAGGCAGGGAATTTGAATGGAATATGGAAAAAAATGAAAAACTTGACTCTCTCTGCTTTCCAAATTCTGGGTTCTTTGTCATTACGTGACATGTATTTGCAAAAAGAAGATGTATTTATACTCTGGATTCAAGTAAGAGGTGATTGTGACTTTTGAAGTACATAAAATAGCTAACTGTCTGATTGCATCAAACCTGCAATAATTCCCCTGATTCTCCTGGTTCAGTCTAATCTGAGCAATATATCCAGTTACAACTGGATATTACCTAGAACAGTGCAGCATATCAACAAATGCCATAACATTTTTATTGAGTTTAATTGACTTTTTGTTTCTTTTTAACATGTGTTTAAGATGTGCTCATATTTTTGAGAGATACTAAGATAAAGTTCTACAACAAAGACAGCAGAGCTAGTATCGTCAGGAGCTAATTTGCCGACATTTCATTCAGGCTTTTAGTTCTGTTTTCTTATTGCACTTTCTCCCTTGCAATATCAATTATAATTTGGTAACATTGCTCCTTCCCCACACTTCCCAGTCTACCTCAGGATCCATTTCGCCCTTTTCCATTTCTTATTCTACCTTTATTTCCCCTATCTGTTGCCCTCCCAGCCTGCTGTTGGGTTTGTGGGAGGATGCAATTCATTAAAATGACTCTTCCAAGCGGCTTTTGAGATTTCTGAAAGCACAAGAAAGGCAATTTCTGTGCTTAATTCTGATGTCTGGACCCAGCCCTCTGTGCAGCAGTGCAGGGCTGGTGCCATAGCCCCAGCGGGTAATGCACTTCTTACAAGGCCAGACTTGTGGTTGGAAATCTGCTGTGTTTCGAGTGGAGTTTCTTAGGTCAATACATAGACACGTATTTATGTAACTGGCATCGGTGCTATTGACATTATCTAAGGTTTTATTAAGAAAGGAAAAAATCTATCTAATAATTTTTATGAATTATTACTAAAAATTTACCATCCGTGTATGAAACAAAGAAAAAAAGGCTTTATTTAAACAGAGTTTTGTTAAGAAGTGTCCTAACAATTATGTGTCATTAACTAAAGATTCTCAAGCGTGAACATTTCTGCTCCCCATTTGACAGACTGCTGAATCATCATCAGCTTTTCTTCTTGACTGAGCACCTTCCAATGCTGTGATTTGTGTTGTTACTGTAAAGAGCCTGTGTGATATTTTTGCATGGATGGTCCTGGGTACTCTAAACTTGCTTTGTAGTTTGTTTATCTGGAAGAACTTAAAGGAACTCATCAGCCTTTTTGTTAAACATTTCCTGTCAGTCTGGAAGGAAAGCCATGGCATGTAAGAGTTTTAGTAAAACAATCTGTCAAGTGGTTGATGTGTACAATAGGATAATTCATGCGTTATACTTCAGGAGTTATAAACGAACAAACAAAGGATGGAAAAGGAATTATGTGAGCAAAAGAATGTTCACTGACCTCATGTATCTCTGAAATATATTCACTCTTTCACTTGTTTTCAGAAAGTCTAATTTGTCCAGAACTTGTTATTTGATAAGCTGTCTGGACAGAAACAAATACAGAATTTGAAAGGGGAATTCTGCATCCATATTGTGATTGCTGTGTTTAAACAAACAAACGATGGTTAAAACATGAATCAAGTGTAATGCTAAATGTCATATCCTAGGCAGATGAAACAAGATTGAAATAAAGACATAGTCATTCCTGTTTGATTTAAATGTCTCACACTTTAAGATAACTCATTTGTTTTTGTCTAATTAGGATAAATACTAAGTCATTTCACCACTGATTTTTTTTTTTTTAAACCAGGATAAGTAATATGGTGTAGCTTGTGGCTATAAACGGGAAATGCAGTCTGTACTCTCTACTTATTCCCTATAGACACGTAGATGACATTCTTACAGGTTTGGTTTAATGCTCTCTGAAATGTCAGTAAGAGGAATGACTTTTTCCATTGCCTTCAGTGGCCTCAGATTAGAGCTGACTATGCCTCCAGACCTTTGAGAAGAGCAAGTTCTGCTTTCCAGTAAGATGCTTGTGAATTTTTTGACACATGATAACTTATGTGACGACAATTTCTTAATTGAAGATGAAACCTGAAATATCTGAAACTTTCTACAGAATAAAATAGGTCATTGTTATGACTCTATCCAAACATTTATTTTTACAAAGTAGTTGTAGTTTGGATTTTTTTAAATATATCCACATAATAAAAAAGAAAAGGAAGTCAAAATTAAAATAATTTCATTGTTGGATAGATCCTGATTGATTTTTTTTTTTTTTTTTTTCTTTTTGAGATATGTAAATTCGGTCACAGGATCAGAATCACAGAATTTTAGGGATCTTTGGAGATCATCTAGTCCAACCTCCCTGCCAAAGCAGTATTTCAGTTGAATAGTTACCATTTCATTATCTGTTTTGTAACACATCGCTGTGTTCTTCCACTGAAAAATGGGGTCGTTAGATTTCTCTGCCTGAAGCTGGTAAATCGTCTGAATTACAAAGAGGAATCTGCAGTGTATTGATTGCTTTTTGTTATAATGTTAGGCGAATTATTATCATGTTTACTGAAAGAAGCTCAAAATTTTGATTTTTGAATTATCTGTTACTTTGTACTTATAGAAGTTAAAATTAACTAACTGACCAAACTGACTAAACTGAGTTGCACTTGTGCTTGATGGAATGGCTAAAAATTCTCCCTGAACACTTCAGCTTTGGAGACCATGACACACCCTAAGAATGTTTGAGAATAAGGCTACTTTGTGCTTCAAGTTTGTGCTTGCTGCAGAAGTAGTTTAGTCTGTGCTTGTTAAAAGTAGCTAAAAAAAATGAGTGAAAACATGATGGCTTGGCTTTCTTTTCAGATAGAGATTAAAACATATATAGGATCTTATATTATTTTACCATGTATTACTATTGATATTTCTGCTACTATTGCTACTCATGGAAACTAGAAGAAATTGGCCAACTGGAATTTCTGCCTTTGCTTAACCAAACCTTCAGTGAATGGTTTCAACATACCCACAGGGCACCCTTCTTCCTCAGTCCCCAGGGAGAATTTGAGTTCCCAGTTGTCAGAGGCACCAGCCTCTCTCTGTTGAAAAGACAGGAATGCTTAGGAAATATTAGTGTGGCCATAAAGTCTAGTATGGAAAGTACAGTTGCTATTCTTATAAATAGTCCAAAAGCTCTTTATGTTTCTGTGCAAAGCCCATAGAAAATTTCAGTAGTTTTTGGACTTGGTCTAACAATGAGGTAGTAAAACACTGTCCAGCATGCTTTCCTCTCTTGTTACAGCCTGACTGCATCTTTTTAATCACAGAATCACAGCCGGACTGCATGTTTTTAATGAGATATTTAATCTTATTCTGGACAGATCAAGCCACTTGATTGCAAATTCGTGTTTAGACTTTTGTTTGCTCGGTTAGACTCCTCTATTGCTCTGTGCATACACCTCTATTGTGAATTATTGTACTTTTTATGCCTTTTGAAAATGTTAAGTGGTAGATTTTCCATCTTTTCCTTTTGGAAGATATGCCTTATATAATAATTTAAAAACTCTGGCATGTGGTAATTTAGAAGTTTTGAGATGCCTGTTTACTATGCGAAATTTCTGCCAAAAAGAAATTATTGTCTATTTATATCATAAAGGGAAGCTTTCTCCACCAGTAAATAACTCATGCAAAAGGTTTCAGAACACCTCTTCTAGGATGGCTTCCATCTTTTAATAAACTTCTGTTGGAAACTATAATTAGGGTGATTCACAGTTTGTGTTGCTTTCTTTAAAAAACAAACAAACAAAACCTGTTCATCACAATTGCATTTTTTTTTTTTTAGTACTTGATAATAATAAAGACATGCTTCTCTAATAAGAAATAAAACTGATGTTGAATGCTGTGCCATTTTGCTCTTTCTGGCCATATGATTAATTGCTGTGAGCAAGATACCAATGTAGGTTAAGTACAGCATTCTTTCCGAAAAGACACATTTAAAATGTGCCTCTTTTTTTCTCACGACTATTGAAATATTAAAAAAAAACAGCTTAAAAATAATATTTAATTTTCTTTTGTATCTTACTAGTGACTTATAAAGCAGAGACTTACAGATCACTTCACTTTAAAAGGGAAGCCAGAAAGAGAAAATGAACTTTTTTCTGGCATAACAATAAATAAATTCTGTTTCTACAAATCCTTATTATTCTGAAGAAAGTGTGGAAAACCCCAAATTTAAATTTCTTTAGTGAGTTTTATTTCTGTAGGCTTATATAAACAACTTAGTCACTTGATGTTCCTGTCATTAAGCTATTATTTGGTTTCAATAGTTACTGTAGTATCTAATTGGAATTACATTGCAGAAGCTTTGATTGCTTGTGCAACTGTTAAGCAGTCATGTTTTGGCTTTAAAAATAACTAAACATGTGGAATGTTCACTTTGAGATACTGAAAAGAAAAGAAACATTTAGCTATGAAGGTAAAAAAAAAAAGTCATATGTCTTTTTTTTTTTTTTTTTAAGTAAAAGCTTTGCTTCCATTTCAGTTAGAAAAAATACTGGTTTGTTGGTGAAAATAGTCCCTGTAAATACTGGAAAATAATTATAATTTTTACTAATTCTGACTAGTACAAAGCACCTTCAGTTACTCTAAAAGCCATTGAAGTTAATCACTCTTTTACAAAATAAAGTTCTGACAAATAAATATTAAATGGTGTACAATTTCCTGGGTCAAAACATGAGATATTCAACATACTTTTAGTAGTTCATGCAGTCAGCCAATAAGAATGAATAGGAAAATTTGTGCTTATTTGAGTACTCTGAAAATATCATTGTGCTATGGATAAGCTCTTCATCATTCCAGCACAGTCCTTATGCTACAGCTACTCCATGTGTGGTTCCCCTATTTGGAGGACTGTGAGAGCTGGCAGATACTGAAAGCATTTTGTGCAAAATGTCCTTTTTATGATACTGGTAATCTTCCTGGTTTAGAACACCAGGCAAAAACATCATTTCGAAATTGTATTTAGCCTTGGGTCAAAACTTTAGCAAGATAGTGGCTTGGTTAACACTCCTTTTTCAAGTTTTGCCAAGTTGAGTAACAAGAACAGGAAGATGCTGTAAAATTACTGGAAACTCACTCTGTTTGTCAGTAGAGCTGTAAATCTTAGTGAAACATTCTGGTTAGCATTGCTTTTTTGGTTTTGTGGTACATTTTTAATCCACTTGTATGAGCTATGTGCAGAGCTAGGCCAGGTCCCTTATTCTCATAGAGGAACAAAGATCCTTTCTGCTGGTAAGGATCTGTGAAAATCAGAGAGAGAATTTTTGCACTCATGATCTAGAAACTGTTAAACCACTGTAGTTTTGTTCTGTGGTGGTTGGTATTTCCCTTGCAAGAAGCAGCCTTTGCAATTTAACATGACTGGTGCAGTCATGCCATAGAGAAGACGACGGGTGTGTGCTGTTGTTGTTTCAAAAATTCGGTCTCAATATACTGGGGTGTATGTTGCATTGCAGGACATTTCTTCATCTACTTAAAAATAGAGGATGCATTTGGAAATTGTCAGCACTGAACGGACTCCTGTTAGGATCTTGTTCAGCCCAGAGAAGAGAAGGCTCCAGGGAGACCATATAGCAGCCTTACCGTACCTAAAGGGGGCCTACAGGAAAGAGGAGGGACTCTTTATCAGGGAGTGTAGTAGTTGGATGAGGGGTAATGGTTTTAAACTGAAAGAGGGGAGATTTAGACTAGATACTAGGAAGGAATTCTTTACTGTGAGGGTGGTGAGGCACTGGAACAGGTTGCCCAGGGAAGTTGTGGATGCCCCATTCCTGGAGGTGTTCAAGGCCAGGCTGGATGGGGCTTTGAGCAACCTGGTCTGGTGGAAGGTGTCCCTGCCCATGGCAGTGGAGTTGGAACTATATGATCTTTAAGGTCCCTTCCAACTCTAACCATTCTATCATTCATACAAAATAATCTCATGTTGACTTGTGCACAGTGCATGTAGCAGTCTCATGCAAATGGAGCATCAAAAGCAATCCTTCCTGACTACATTGAGCACCTGGCTTGTGCTCTGCCCACAAACCAATCTCCAGCCTGCTCAGAAATGTGGAATTTCCCTCCAGTGAAAGTGGCCTCCAGTCCAAGATTTCCATTCTAAAAGACAAATCATTTTAAGGAGTGTTATTCTGTCAGTGTCAAGGACACTGGTACTCTTCCCAGCGCTCCCAGGAGTCAATGGATTTTATAAGTTCAAATGGACTTCTCTCCACTTGCTGCTGGGAGAAGCTGCAGGAGGCTGTTGGCTAAGGCTGTCTTTCTTAACCTCTTATCTCAGAAGTTACTGACAATCTCCACTCTTCCCTCATTCCTTGTCACCTGAGGATTTCTGGTAATAGACAAGTAGAGAAGATGTTTGAAAAAAAAAACAAACCAAAAAAAAATCTTTATAAACTTTTTTTTTTTTTTTTAATTTTCTGTGCTTTTAGCAACAGTTACTATTTGATAATACATAAGACAGCTTGATTTTTAAAACTCCGGGTTGCAAGCTCTCATGTTTCTTAATGAATTCCAGAGGTTTCCCACCTCTAAACTTGTATGGCAGTCTTTGAAGTTTTGCCCTCTGAATAACTACTCAGTTATTGATACAAAACAATTTGCATAACCAAACGATGAGTTAAGGTTTTAACAGTTAGCTCAACAGCTAGTTTCCCTTTCATTTACCTTAATTTGCCTTGCTGCTTATTTTCTTCTAATTATCAGACTCTCAATTTCTAATATAAAATGGGAAGAAATACAACTTTTCAGTAAAATCCAGTAATCAGGTTCTCTTTGAATAAAAAACCTTCAAACAAGGTAGAATTCTTTTTGCAGAAGACAAGACCCTTCAAGAAAAAAAAAACCACGTTTAACTCAAAGACTAATCTTTTCTCAGTGAATTCTGATACTAAATCTTGCAGAAATGGGACCAGCAGAAATTCCTACAGTTTTTTTAATGCCTATAATAGCTGGCATGCCCATTAAAGATTATAAAGGTTGTCTCTGCCTCTTTGATAACTTCCTGGATTGCAGTAAAGCTATGCTAGAGGAGGGAAACAGTGGCTTCTGGTGGATTCATTCATTTGGACAATATGCAATAATTTTAGCTTTCCACTACACAGACATAAAAGTCACTAGGAAGTGTTGTTTGTTCAAGACAATATGACTGGATTGCTAGACATTATTTGCTAATTTTAAAGTCTTTTAAAATATCTTGCCTGTTCATTTCCTGCAGTTAGATTTTATCATACTCTTCTGCTGTCACAAAATTATTACTATCCTGTAGCAGATTCATCCAGTGGAAAGATGCGAAGAAATGACTTTCAAATTATTTTCTTTCAGTCTACCACTGTAGTATTTTTAGAACATGAACATTTCAGATGCAATGATTCTTCTAGTGCTGCTAACTCTGAGGGACAAACTCCATCTGATAGCAGAAGTTCAGCACTCCTACCACCAGACTTTGGTCCGAGAAATCAGTCTTATTACTTGCAACTACTCTGTTTTCGAATGGCAGCTCTAAATCCTAACAAGACACAACAGATGCATTTGAGGAGCAACTCTAAGGCACTCAGGAACTGTCTTACAGCAAGACAAGCAGAATGTTAAGTAACATAGATTGTAGAAGAGCTAACACCAATAATGTCAAATTGTTTGATGGGCATGTAAAGCAGGTTCTTAGGCTCCCCCTCCCCTGGAGACACAGCCTAAACTCCTGTTGACTTTTGCAAAGTTTGTTTTTTAAGGGTCAGAGTACTACTAAAAATTAAATTAGGGAAAAGTTGACTTCTCTCTGAATACTTTCATCTGCAGTGGCTTAACCTGTGATTAAAATTCGGTGGCTGCATAGCCAGTGGCATTCAGCTGCCTATTAAGGAGGTGCTGCAAATGCTAAAGAAGTGCCTGAACTCTCATTAGCAGCATTTGTCAGGAACCACAGGATCTTTCCCTGTTTTCTCTCTTGTTGCATTGTAAATATTGTTCAAAGGAACAGCATGATATAACAGCTGAAGCTGAAGAGTCCTACTAGCTCGT